>NC_041227.1:91072661-91073955 GCF_002837175.3 Physeter macrocephalus | reverse complement strand
AATCTGAAGTCAGGGAGCCTGATTCTTCCAGCTCCATTTTTCGTTCTCAAGATTGCTTTGGCTATTCGGGGTCTTTTGTGTTTCCATACAAATTGTGAAATTTTTTTTTCTAGTTCTGTAAAAAATGCCAGTGGTAGTTTGATAGGGATTGCATTGAATCTGTAGATTGCTTTGGGTAGTAGAGTCATTTTCACAATGTTGATTCTTCCAATCCAAGAACATGGTATATTTCTCCACCTATTTGTATCATCTTTAATTTCTTTCATCAGTGTCTTATAGTTTTCTGCATACAAGTCTTTTGTCTCCTTAGGTAGGTTTATTCCTAGATATTTTATTCTTTTTGTTGCAATGGTAAATGGGAGTGTTTTCTTAATTTCACTCTCAGATTAAGAAATTTTTATCAATGCTGTTCCATTGATTCTGGCCCTCAAAGAAACAGCTAGGAAAAAATTCTGTAGTTTATTGCAGTTGCTGTAGAGATGTGTACTTCTCTTTATGATGTTAAGTTCTAGAAAATTTTTGAAAAGTTAATTTTTGTAAGTGGAAATGTTTACCTTTTTTTGATGTTCTATATTAATGTCTAATAACTTAGAAAAACTGCTAGAAAAACTGCTACTCTTCCTTCTGCTTTTCTTCGCCTTCTTGTCCATTGGTTAGGGATCTGTTAAAAATATAAACAACAAAACCTAAAAATGTCCTTTATATTAGAAGACATTGATTTGCTTTTGAATATGCTTACACTTTAATTGTATTATCAATTTCTTATATAAGGTGTATTTTAATTAGAGTTTCTATTTCAAGACAAAGTAATTCTAGGCAAAGTAGACATGGCGCCAAAAGCATTAACTATAAAAGGAAATATTGGCAAACTGGACATCATCAAAATAAAAAACTTTTGTTTGTGAAAGGCAAATGAAAAGACAAGCTGCAAACTGGAAGAACAAAATTGCAAACTACCTGACAAAAGACTGATCTAGAAAATATAAAGAACTCTTCAAAACTCAACGGTAAAAGAAAACAGCCTGCTTAGAAAATGAGCAAAAGACATGAACGACATTTCAGATGGCAAATAAGCAAATAAAAAGTTGTTCAGCACCATTAAACACCAGGGAAATGAAAATTGAAACCACAGTAAGATATCACCACATACCTATATAGAATAGTTAAATTAAAAGAAATTAACACCAAATGCTGGCCAGGGGAGGCAGAAAAACTTCATCTCTCACACCTTGCTGGTAGGAATGTAAAATGGTACAGCCAGTGTGGAAGCAGTTTGCAGTTTCTTGTTAAACTA
>NC_041227.1:91044795-91072161 GCF_002837175.3 Physeter macrocephalus | reverse complement strand
TGACGGGTCAAGTTCATCAACTGAAGCAAATGTCCCACTCGGGGGGGTGGGGTGCTGATAATAGGGGAGGCTATGCGTGTGTGGGGCAAATGGGAGTAAAGAGTAAAGAAGGGTAAATGGGAAATCCTAACCTTTTGCTCAGTTTTGCTGTGAACCTAAAACTGCTCTAAAATATAAAGCCTATTAAAAAAATAGTGTCCCTCATTTGGGTTTGTCTGATGTTTCCACGTGATTAGATTGGGGTCATGCATTCCTGGTGGGAATCCTGCCCCTCGTTGGTGATGCTATTTTAATCCTCTGGTCAAGATGTTGCCTGATTCTCCTCCTGTATCGTTACCCTTCCCCCCACCTGCTACTAATAAACAATCTGTAAAGAGACACTTTAAGAGCATGCCAATATCTTTCCCCTCATCAGAAATCTCCCCCTAAACTTCACATCCAATGTTGAGTTTTGCCCACAGGCTGCCTTCCTGTCGGCCGGCCCTCACTGTCTTTGTTTCTCCGGATAGGACGTTACGCAGGAGAAGGTTAGCCTCCGCTTCCGGTCCGGTCCAGCGTCGCTCTCCTGGCCAACACCCAGCCTTCCTGATCTGACCCGGGTTCGAGTCCCTCATTCACAGCCCATCTCATGTGTGCCAGCCAGACCTTCCCACAGCGAGTGGGACTCTGGGAGACTCATCTCACTTCCTGTCCTGCAAAGCTTCTCTTTCTCAGGGCAGCTACCATAGCCCCAGGCTAGGTCAAAAGGACCAGCTACCCTGGGTGGTGAGGCCAGGAGCTCTCTTCCCCCCAGCAGGTCTCAGGGGCTGCGGATGGTGAAATCTCACCTGCGAGGCTGCACTGGGCTCAGTAGAGACCTGCAGTAAGATACCAAGCAGTTAGGGCAGCTGCTTTGAGGTTGGGAGGCTGGGAGCCCACAGGAAGTGACTTGGTGCAGAGCTGATGCGTCTTTACCCCGGCACCCATCCCGGGACGGGAGCTGCAGGCTGGTGAGGCTGGGGGCATGTCCGCGGAGTGCGGGGAACCTGGGCCCGAGGGGCTTCAGGGCTGGTCCCCGGGGCCAGGCAGGCACTCAGGGGCCATGGGCTCGGGTCCGTGCCCCTCTCCATCCATGCTCACCCCCTGGAGCCTTCCCCGCTGGAGAGCTTACGTGGCTGCTGCCGTGCTCTGCTACATCAACCTCCTGAACTACATGAACTGGTTCATCATTGCAGGTGAGGAAGGGGACGGGCATCCTGGGCGGCACTTGCCCATCTACCTGCTGGCTGCCCTGCCACCCGCCGGCGCTGTGTATCCACAGTGGCCTTCTGTCCAGCAGACTTTCTTCTTGTGCAGCACATCCCTGCTATTCTTACCCCCGGGCCTGGTTTCAGCCCGGCCTGAAATGGGGGAGGGCCAAATGAGTTCCCAATCCAGCCCCAAAGTGTATATGCACCCAGGTGTGGGTACACAATGGTGGTGGGTGGGTGAGGACTAGCAGGGAGGACTGGGCCTCGGGCAAAGGTCTGGCGGTTCTGGGTGGAATGTCGGGGTGAGGTCGTGGAGGATAGGGTGGCCTGGCCCTGCTCCCAAGCAAGAGCTAGCTGGCTGGTTGTTTCTGGGTCAGCAGGCTGCGTGCAGACTTTGCACATTCTGCCTTCCTTCCTGTAGGCCCCAGGGCTCAGCCTGCTGTGTCATCATGTCACTCACTCATGGACTTATTCATTCGTCCATTCATTCATTCAAGATTCAGCCTTCTTTTCTCTCTTGATCGTGGATTCATTCAAGATCGACTGAGCGCTATGGGCCTTGGGGACCCTCTGGTGGGCCTTGGGGACCCAGGGGAGGGGAAGTCAACCTTGTAGCTCCTGAACTCAGGAATGAGCCTCATGGAGCAGAAGGACGGAGGAGCCTGGGGAGCTCCGAGGAGGTGCTTGCAGCAGGCGGGGCCCTCCTCCGAGGCCAGGATATGGATTCATCAGTTACCAGCTCGCAGCTGCGGAATGAATGGGACTAGGGTTGCAGATAGCACCAGACCCAGTGGGTGTGTCTGTCTTCGAGGAGCTCAGAGGGATACAGGACACATGAAGAAGTGGCTCTAATCCAGGACAGACTCGGGAGAGCATCATTTGGGCAGCCCCAGGATGAAAAACTGAGGGTTCCGACAATTCACAGAGGAGGGGCATATGGTTTGGGTCTTGAAGGCTGAAAAGATCGGTAAAGCAGGGAACGGGGTCAGGCAAGGGCGTTCAGAGAGAGGGGTCAGCGTGAGCCAAAGCACATGGGGCCAAAGTACATGCTCTGGTCGGGAGAGGAGCTGGGGGAAGCAGCAATTTATTCTAAAAGGGTGTTTGGGGCTGGATCATAGGTTTCTTGGGGGCCAGGCTGGGAGCTTGCACTTTCTGCTGAGGCCGTGGGGAGCAAGTGGGGAGACTGTAATCAGAGTTGAGGCCCTGATGGAGGCAAGAGGAGACGGGGAGCTCAGTCAGAGGCCACCACTATGGATTAGACTGGACCTGAAGAGGCATGAGTTGGATTGGGGGTGGAGGGCATGAAGGGGAGAGGAGGGGGCAACCAGGCGTGTGGAGCTCTTTCAGCCTCGCAGGCTGGGATCCCTGCTTTCCTGGGAGGCCGCTGGCTGGGCTGTCAGTCCCTGAGTCCTCCCGGCCTGAGGCACTTTCCTCTGGCTGTGTGAGTAGCAAGGCTGTGGTTACTGGGCTGAGGGAGGCCAGGGGAAGTGAAACCCCACAGAGTGCCTGGGGACGGCTTGGGCAGGTGATTGTCAGCCACAAGAATTCTCTGGTGTGAAGCAGGTCTTTGGGAGGCCAGAGTGACAGAGGAAAGATAGAAACAAGGCTGGAACTTCCCTGGTGGCACAGTGGTTAAGAATCCGCCTGCCAATGCAGGGGACACGGGTCCGAGTCCTGGTCCAGGAAGATCCCACATGCCGCGGAGCAACTAAGCCCATGCGCCACAACTACTGAGCCCGCGTGTCACAACTACTGAGGCTGCACTCTAGAGCCTCTGAGCCACAACTACCGAGCCTGCGCTCTAGAGCCCAAGAGCCACAACTACTGAGCCCACGTGCCACAACTACTGAAGCCTGCACACCTAGAACCCATGCTCCACAACGAGAAGCTACCGCATTGAGAAGCCAGTGCACCGCAATGAAGAATAGCCCCCACTGGACGCAACTAGAGAGAGCCCACACACAGCAACAAAGACCCAACGCAGCCAAAAATAAATAAATAAATAAATTCATTTTTTAAAAATATAATAATAGTAGTAAGAGGCCACAACTACTGAGCCCGCGTGTCACAACTACTGAGCCTGCGCTCTAGAGCCCGTGAGCCACAACTACTGAGCCCGAGTGCCAGAACTACTGAAGCCCAAGTGCCTAGAGCCCGTGCTCCACAACAAGAGAAGCCACTGCAATGAGAAACCTGCACACCGCAACGAAGAGTAGCCCCAGCTCGTCGCAACAAGAGAAAGCCGCGCACAGCAATGAAGACCCAACGCAGCCAAGAAAAACAAAAAATACCTAAAAACCAAAACCAAGGCCGGACCCGAACTGGGGCCAAGCCTGCCTGCAGAGTAGCGCAGGACTGGGAGGAGCCCAGGAGCAGCCAAAACAAGGGGCTGAGTCCCATTCCCCCAAATGAGTGCGAATACAGAGAACTTTTACTTAGCCATTTACTTTGTTTACCTGCGCTGTCTCTTGCCAATGAATATGTCTAATTCGTGTAAGTAAAAGTATTAAAAGGGAAGGAAAGACATACAAGTTGGTATCTGGACGCTGTGGCAATTGGGTACAAAGTGAATATCAGAACAAAACCTTTGCTTCACTTTGCTTCTCTGTTTCTTCCATCTTTTTCACCCGCTGGCTGGTCTTAGAGGTGTGGATGTGGGGCTTTCTTCTCCATCGTGGGGGTGTTTCTGCAGGGCTCCATTTGTGACTCTGGGTGGGAGGGTAGACCCAGCTCCCCTAATTCCAGCTGTACAGCCATAGGTGGCTGGAGCCTCTGTTTCTCCATCTGTATAACGGGGACAGTGATATTGAAGTCACTCAGTCATCTCATAATTCAGTCAAAGTGATGACAGGGCCAGAGCCTCACAGCTCAGATGAGCAGGTGCCTCGGACCGTGAGTAACTCTGAAGTACCACCAAGGGGCTGAGGGGATTTCGGCCTCGCAATCTCTTGAAGGGGCTTCAGAGCAAGAGCCTGCCACCCTCAGGGGCCAAGGTCGGACCTAAGTGGGACCCTCTGAAGCTCTCACGGGCATTCCATGTTTGTGTGTTCATGCCTCTGGAAGAACATGCTTGTGTGTGCATGTGTGCAGGCCAGGGCACATATGCCTTTGCATGTACATGCTCATGCATGTATATGTATGTCTATGAATGTCTGGAGTTTGTATACAAGCAGGGCTGCTCAATCCCAGGGATTTCATTTACACTATAGTCTAAGTGAATGGCTGCCATCACTATGACTATGACGTGAATGGCAGCCCTGCACGTGTGCAAATGCATGCATGCCTGTGCGTGTGTCTTTACATGTACATCTCAGCGTACGTATGTCCGAGTGTATGAGACTGGGCTTACACGCCTGTGAGTGCAGGCTCCTGTATGGGTATGTCTCGGTGCCTCTGGGAGTATACGTCTCTGGGTGTGCCTGTTTGTATGTAGCTGTGTGGGTCTGCATGTCTGTGTGCCTGCATGACTAAGTGTCATGCTTGTGCATGAATGTGTGTGTATATCTGTGCCTTTGGGATGTGCTGGCTCCTGTATCTGTGTGTGGGGGGTGGGGGGGAGAGAGGGGAAGAGAACAGTGGGCCCGGGTGCCACACCGGTGCTGTGCTGGTCGGCTGCAGGCCTGTTCCAAATGCAGGGGCAGCTGCCTTTAGAGGCCTGGCAGGCAACTTCCCATTTCCTGAGCACTGTCCGTCTGCCCGCAGGAGTGCTGTTGGACGTACAGAAGTTTTTTCAGATCAGTGACAGCAATGCTGGTTTGCTTCAGACAGGTAAGGAGGGAATCCCCAGCCCGGGGCCCTGGGCTCGTGCTGGGTGGGGGTCTTTCAGCAGGTCCTGTTCTGTGTCCATCTCCAGCTGCTGGGAAATGGGCGCCAGGCTGAGCCTCACTGAGTCCCTTGGCACAGAGGATGGGTGGTATTTGGGTGGGAGGGACAGTCTGGGTCGGAGAAGGAGGCAGCACAGGCTGAGACCTGGCGCCTGAACAGCCCCTTAGGGTTTGAGGGTAGGAGCTGTGGAAGAAGCAGCGGGGCCGGGGCTGGAAGAGGCCCCCGAGTGGAGTTGGTCACTCATCCTCCACGTCTGTTAAGCTCAGCTTTGTAGCCGGGGTTGAGAATTTCTGACGTGTGCTTTCCTCTCGCGGACCTGATCACTAGGACACAGACAGACAGTGGACTTCCCTGGCGGTCCAGTGGTTAAGACTCTGGGCTTCCACTGCAGGGGGCATGGGTTCGATCCCTGGTTGGGGAACTAAGATCCCACATGCCTCGAGGTGCAGCCAAAAAAACTAAAAAAGGTAGACAGAGACACGTACCCCGCGCATGGGCTCAGGTGGGGTCTGGGCCCACTGGGGCCTACATTCCAGCAGTGGGGGGCAGCCACACCTCCCATTCCAAGGTTGGGGCAGTTGGGGTCAGGAGGCATTAACTTTTCCCCAATGTCTGGATGGCGACACACACATGCACACGCACATGTACCCACATGTGTGCACACACTGTCACAACACAGGATACACGTGTGTGTTCTTTACAGTTTTGAGAGAATTCATGTACAGATCAAGCCGTGTATTTCTTTCCTAAAATAGATCTGCCTGAGAACAAGCGTCTGGCTCTTTTTTTTTACCACCTCCCCTTTAATACTCACCTGTCCACCATTAAAAAAAAATATTTATTTATTTATTTGGCTGTGCCAGGTCTTAGCTTTGGCATGTGGGATCTAGTTCCCTGACCAGGGAGCGAACCCTGGAGCTCCCTGCATTGGGAGCGTGCAGTCTTAACTGCTGGACCACCAAGGAAGTTCCTGTCCACCATTTTTGGCAGGAAAATACACCTCTCCCCATTCTGAGTTTTGCTAGGTATAAAAACCTCCAGGGTACTAGACAGAGGGACCCCTCATGGCTGTTTGGCTTCTGTTGATGAGGCCCTGGGAACGCGGCAGAGAGAGCGTCGGTAGCGGTAGAAACCAATTGGGGATGTTTCCTCCAGGCTACAAACCCAGGGATGGCAAGGCGCCAAGCCTTATCTAGCTGTCCCGCTCGTGTGTGACAGTCTACTATTTATCTGCGATTGAGAATTCAGAAGTGAGATGGTTGTCTCAGGGATGGGTATCAACACATTTATTTCAATTAAAAAAATGAAGCCAACATTTTAATATCTTTCTTACAGACAACCAGTCTGATTTGTCCTACTGATTTGGCAAATGAGGACTGGCTTTGCCCATAAGCCTTTATGGTAGACATTTCCCATAAACTGAATGAGCTTGATCTGCAGCCCTAAGGATTTGGATGAAAATATAGTTTAAAAAATACTATCATGCTGGAAATCACATCCTTCTCAACTATTTAAACTTACGATCAAAATGCCTCAGATGTCAGCTGAAAACATGCAAAAGGGTACACAGTTCTGTAAACCGAGGCACCGAGCAAAAGAGGTAGATCACTGGTTAGACCACCGTATTTTCCAACTGCTCCTGTCTCGGGGCTGAGGCCGGCAGCTGGTGCTCATCTTCCAGTCATATTGTAGCCAAAGGGAGACTGTCCCGGTTCAATACCCACAACCTTCTAGATTAAACAGATAATGGAATCTGAGTCAATATTTCCCTTCCCTGGTTCTTACCATGGTGAACAGGATTATTACTACAAGGCCCTTGATAAGTGAGTTGTGGGGAGGGAGAAGTTTGTGTGTATGAGAGAAAGCGGGAGGAAGCCTGTGAACACGAGGAGCTGCTTGTGAGTGTGTAGTGGGGAATGTGCGCGTGCGTGTGAGTGTGTGTGTTTGAGATTGGATGAAGGGAAGGGGTTTCTCTGCAGAAGCAGCCCACAGAGGTGTGTGGAAAGGGCAGTGGGCTTGGAGGCCTGGTGACCAGCCTTGTCCCCAGTGACCTCAGGTGAGTCTTTTCACCTTTCTGGGTCACCGTGCAATGGCCCTAAGACCCACCCTGCTGTCTGTCTGCAGGGTTGTAGACTGCAGGAAACCGATGACTCAGAGGGCACGGTGTAGCTCTAAGAGTGGGGTGGAAGGTGGGGGGAAGCAGTGGTCAGACACCCCTCGCCCCACCACTATGGGACAGAGAAGCTGCTGGAGTTAGTTAACTGATTTACAATATTTAAAACGAACACTGATGTGGACCTTACCGTGTGCCAGGTGCTAGTCTAAGGGCTTAATAACATTAACTCATTTAATCTCACAACAATCCCATGAGGCAGGGATTATTATTACGATGCCCATTTTACGGATGAAGAACCTGAGGCACAGAGAGGCTATGGGGCTTGCTGAAGGTCACACAGCTGGTAAGTGACAGAGCTGGGATTCTTATCCGGGTAGCTGCTTATAGAGTCCTTCTCTGAACCCTGTGCTCCTTAATTACTCCCACCTTGTCACAGAAATGATTTTAATCTGGAGAGCGAAGGCGTGCCTGCCTTCCACTTAGGGGCAGGCTTCTCCATCCCAGGAGATCTGCAGGTTTAAGGTGTTTATATCCTGTAAAGGATCCCTACCCCAAATCTCATAAAAGTATGAGATTTGGGGAAATATTTTATAAGCTTTAGGTAAAGAAGGTGTGCATTAACAAGACACAAAATGACTCCCCCCAGAGGAAGATTGATAAATTTGACTACATCAAAGCTGAATTCTTCTGTATGATGGTGATTGAAACTATAAGTGCAATTAGCAATAATAATAGATGACATTTATTGGGCATTTACATAAAGCCTGTCACTGCCTTTTATATGCTTTATTTTATTTAATCTTCCCCATAACCTTATGGGCGAAGTACTATTACTATCGTACTCTGTAGTTGATAAAAGGGAAACAGGAGAGTTAAGGATTTTGTCCAAAGTCACACAACTAGGAAGTGGTGGGGTCAGGATGTGAGCCTAGGTATTCAGTCGCAGAATTTGCATTTCAAATCCTTAAAACAAATATAAAGGACTGGGAGAAAATTATCAACAAAGAGCCCGATAGAAAAATAGGCAAGGGCTTCCCTGGTGGCGCAGTGGTTGCGCGTCCGCCTGCCGATGCAGGGGAACCGGGTTCGCGCCCCGGTCTGGGAAGATCCCACATGCCGCGGAGCGGCTGGGCCCGTGAGCCATGGCCGCTGGGCCTGCGCATCCGGAGCCTGTGCTCCGCAACGGGAGAGGCCATAGCAGAGGGAGGCCCGCATACCACAAAAAAAAAAAAAAAAAAAAAGAAAAATAGGCAAGAAGATGTGAACACAGAGACTGCTACTCAGCCTCACTTGGACAAAGAACAATGCAGATTAAAACGTCAGCGAGACGCCATTTGTGTTTCAACCATTAAATGAACAAAAATAAATCGATTGATCCTAGCAAGTGTCAGCAAGCAATACACATACTTCTATTCGAGTGTAAATTGATACAGCCTTTTGGGAGGCCTATTTTGGCAGTAGTTATTATATATTTAAATGCCGTTCACACCAAAGACCTTTCTCAGCGGAGGATTAGGTCAAACCGTATTAAACTGCCGTTTTTGTAGGTCAAAACTGGCTTAATTTTCGCGATTGCCTATGGCTCAACCCAGTACTAGAGCGGGTCAGGGCAAAGTGGGAGGGGCTGGAACCTGAGCTGGGACGAATCTGGACATTCACTGGGCTCAGGAAATGTCAATCATCTGTGCTCCTGAATGAAGACGCAGACGCTGGGCGGGGTCCCCCAAAGCCTAAGGCCCTTGGGTGGTGGGACCGGGTGGAGGAGGGTCAGACCTTGCCCGGGCCACCTGGCGGCTCTCGGAGGCAGCGGAGGAGGGTGGAGGAGATTTTATTTGAGGAACAGAAGCAGTGAAGGTAGCTATCCACGTGGTATAGTCAAGCAAAAACGTGGCAGTTTCTTTGTCTTCGCAGAATAGCAAACGCATTCACTCATCCAGTCACCAATTCATAAGCGTTTAGTACTTTAAAAAACGGTGTAAATACAACTGCAGCGTCGGGGGAATGTTTTTCTTACTTAGGAAGACCAAATCTTTTCCAGCCTCCAGGGGCCGCTGGTTTATAATCACTGTGCTCATTCTAAACCGTGCTCATCCGCTCGGAGCCGACACCTGGCCCGCCCCCCGCCCCCTCTTGCCTTCCACGCCCTGCCTCCAGCAGGGGCTTGAGAGCAAAAGCCCTGTGAGTTCTCCGAGAGACAGGGCCCTGGCAGCTCCACGCCGGGCTCTGTGTTCACTTCTGTCTCACGTTTACACGGCCTGGGAGGGGGATGTTGATTTCTCCACTGTTGGGCGGGTGCTCAGAGAGGTGGAGTTAGTAACCCAAGGCTGCAGAGTGAGCAAGCAGCAGAACTGAGATTTGAGTCGGGGCCCTGCCCCCACCCTTCCCTCCCAGTCCCCCTGACTCTGGGCAGTGGTGGGGAGTGGATTGGGGGATTCACCTTATCTTTTCCTCCTCCCGGCCTCCACCCACTGCCAAGCTTGTGGTGTCTGAGCCGGTTCCCTTTTCTGGGCCTGCTGGACCCACCTAACCCCCGCCCCCACCCCCCTCCGCCTTTGTTGAGCCGGGGGTGCATGCTGCCCCCTGCGTGTCTCCTTCAGTCTTCGTCGGCTGCCTGCTGCTGTCTGCACCCGTGTTTGGCTACCTGGGCGACCGACACAGCCGCAAGGCGACGCTGAGCTTAGGTATCCTGCTCTGGTCAGGAGCAGGCCTCTCCAGCTCCTTCAATCTCCCCCCGGGTAGGTGCCCTCACCCCTTTCCAGGCCCCCGGGGGACCCTCCCCCACCTTCTTCCTCCCTGATCCAGCCCCAGCAGAGCTACTTCTGCTCCACTGCAGGCTCCAGGCTGGCTGGGGGATTGTCTTCTAAGGGCTGGGAGAGGGGCCTTCTGAACAGGCTGTTGGACTTTCTGAACAGGGGCCTTCCTCTCTGGCATCTCCCGCTGCTGCCCATGGCTTCACTTCCGCCCGACTGTGCTGGGGCTGGGGGTGAGGGTAACTGCTACTGTCTGCGGGAACTGGCCTGGTTAGCACAGATGATGCCCAGGAAGAGGGCTACTCAGGGCAGGGGGGTGAGGGTGGCCGTGGACACCAGCAGGGGGCACCCGTGTGGTTTGGGGAACCTGGACTGGGAGGATAATGAGGTGTCTGGAGCCCTGATCTCCTCCTCCTACCCTGGGGCACGTGTCACCAGATGCCCTCGGGTCCCTCTGACAAATCCTCAGGTCTCCTGGGCCCGAGGGTGATTTCTGGAACTCACTGCAGTCTTGTGCCTGTTTGCCCAGTACTCCTGGCTCTTCTTCCTGTCCCGGGGGGTGCTGGGCATTGGCACTGCCAGCTACTCCACCACTGCGCCCACCGTCCTGGGAGACGTCTTCGTGAGGGACCCGCGAACCCGAGTGCTGGCCATCTTCTACATCTTTATCCCTGTTGGAAGGTTGGTATTACCCTGGATCCACTTCCCTGGGTGGTAAACTGAGGCCCAAAGGAGTCAGAACAGGAGCCGGGTTGGGTGGAGGAGACATCAGAGCAGAAGGGCTTGGAATCCCAACTCTACCCCTTCCTCACTGTGTCACTTTACCTCTCTGAACCTCAGTTTCCTCATCTGTAAATGGGGCCAATAACATGAACTGATAGGCTGTGGTGGGAGTTAGAGATACGTAATGAGGATGCTCCCTACGTGCTAGTACACTCCAGGAAGGGGTGAGAAAGAGCAGCGCAGCAGTGTGGGCTGCACAGGGAGGGGCCGGCTCTGAGGGGTGAGGCAGAGAAATGCCTTAGGGTTGGGCCACGCACTCCATAGTGGGGTAGGACAGAGTGGGTTTTGCAGTCAGGCCCCTGAGCTCTGACTCAGGTTTCCTGAAACCTCCTGACTTGGGCAGGGCTGAGACTTGGGGAGGTGGGGTGGGTGGTCCCCAGATAGACAGTGGATGTTTGGGATGGGCCTGGAGCCAGAGGTCACCTGTGACTTGACCAAGGGCAGTGGACATCTGGGCCTCACGTGGCTCACTTTTCCCAGTGAAAAAGGCAATGAGCTGCAGAGAGCCGGCTCCCTGGGGTCGGGGCGCCCCGGCTCAGGCTGGCCTTGGGGCCTCGGGGCTGCCTCCCTTCCTTCACTGCCCATTTCCCCTGCCCCCTGTCGCAGCGGTCTGGGCTACGTGCTGGGGTCGGCTGTGACGGAGCTGACCGGGAACTGGCGTTGGGCCCTCCGAGTGAGTCCAGCTTCCTTTTCTTCCCTCCCCTTTCCCCCTGGGCTGGCAGGGACTTTCCAGCCTCCAGTGGCCTTAGCCCCTTGGCACAGTATCTGGCGCCATGGGGGGTGTTCAGACATCAGCAGCTCAGACACTTGGGGCGTCCTATGGACCACGGCCTCTGGAAGTCGTGCCCCTGGTTTCAGATCCCAGCTGCTCAGTTTGCTAGCTTGCTAGCTGTGTGATCTCAAGCAAGTCACCTCCCTCTTCGGGGCCTCACTTTGCCTATCTGTAGAGTGGGGGAGTAAAGTCTACCTTATGGAATCTTGAGGATTAATGAGACAAGGGATAGGAAGACACTAGGGCAGGGCTGGTGTGACAGATGGAGGTGTGGGCCTGGAAAAGGGACAGTTATTGGGGCAGCAAGTACTCAACAATCAGGGTCAGTGTAGTCAAGCCTCCAGGTCTCAACCATGTCAGGCGCACAGGTCCCAATAGAGTAGTGTCTGTATAGGACAGACAGGTATTAAGTCAAATCCCAAGGGGACCCTGCTCCCCAGAGAGGCTGTCCTCTCAGGGGTGAGGGGCTGAGAAACAGTGGTTTGTCAAGCTCTGTGTATAACCAGCTCCCAGGAAGTGAGTCCCTCCCCAGCCTGGACCACAGAGTTCAGTCACTGCCAGGAGCTCCTGGGTCGCAGGAGTGTGTGACCCTGAGCTTCCTGGGCCCTCCTGTCCCCAGATCATGCCCTGCCTGGAAGCTGTGGCCTTGATCCTGCTTATCGTCCTGGTTCCAGACCCGCCCCGGGGAGCTGCTGAGAAGCAGGGGGTGGTGACCGTTGGGGGCCCAAGGAGCACCTGGTGTGAGGATGTCAGATACCTGGGGAGAAAGTGAGTGTCCCTGCTCCTCCCTGCATGTCACTGAAAACCCCTCTGTCTGCCCCAGCATCGCTGACTTCCTTCCCTCCACCTCCAGAGAACCCTCCCTGACTGCCCCAGTGTTCACAACCCTCTTGCTTCTCTGAGCTCCCACTCACCAACTGAGATGCCCCTCCCCAACTAGGCCCCCTCCACCTAGCCATGTGACGGAATATGGTCTGGGAGAGAGGGAGGAAGACACCGTGAGCTCCAGCCTTGGCTCTGCCCTGCCTTATCCCAGAGTGACCTGAGACTTGGAGCCTCATTTCCCTCATTTATTCAATGGACATAGTTCTCCAGCTTTGCCAGCTTCTCAGGTTACTGGGAAGATGCCCGAGTGAATCACTCACCGCTCTGAGCCTCATGGGAGAGCATCCCTCCTCTGTTCCGGGCATGGTCGGGGAGGCAGACGGGAGTCACCCACGTGGCCAGGTCTCGTGATTTACCAAAATATGGGGCACGGGCAGGACCCCACTCTCTTTGTTACAGAGCCACGAGCCGAGTGGAGGGCACTCAGAGGAGGGTGGGGCAGCACAGGCAGCTTGCTGGAGAATGTGATGTTGGATTTGGGTCTGTCAGGCTGGGGAGACTTGGTCAGGCAGAGAGGAGGGAGGAAGGAGCAGCAGGACCGAAGGTGCGGAGGTGGGAGGGGCAGGCTGCTTAGGGAGTGTCGGGGAGGATCTGGAGCCACCTGAGTGCCACGGTGACCTGAGTGCCCAGGAGAGGGGGGGAGTGGAGCGGATAGGAGCAGATAGGCCCCCGCAGCCCCAGCCCTCTCCTGGGTCGAGCCAGATCATTTTCTCTTACAGCTGGAGTTTTGTGTGGTCGACCCTTGGAGTGACAGCCATGTCCTTTGTGACTGGAGCTCTGGGCTTCTGGGCCCCCAAGTTTCTGTTCGAGGCCCGTGTGGTGCACGGGCTGCAGCTTCCCTGCTTTCGGGAGCCATGCAACAGCCAGGACAGGTGAGGAGAGGCGTCTGGGTGCCCGGGTCAAGGGGGCTCTTTTTTTTTTTTTTTATGTATTTATTTATTTGTTTTTTTTAATTTTTGGCTGTATTGGGTCTGCGTTGCTGCGCGCGGGCTTTCTCTAGTTGCAGCGAGCGGGGGGGCTACTCTTCATTGCGGTGAGCGGGTTTCTCATTGTTGTGGCTTCTCTTGTTGCAGAGCACGGGCTCTAGGTGCGTGGGCTTCAGTAGTTGTGGCGGGCAGGCTCTAGAGCACAGGCTCAGTAGTTGTGGCGCACGGGGTTAGTTGCTCCGCGGCATGTGGGATCTTCCTGGACCTGGGATCGAACCCGTGTCCCCTGCATTGGCAGGCGGGTTCTTAACCACTGCGCCACCAGGGAAGCCCCTCAGGGGGGATCTTGATGGAGAAGTTCTCAGGAGTTTCTGAGCCCCCAGATTCAGCCTCTGTGGGCTCATGGAGCTCCGGGCAGACACCAGGACTTGGGGGCCCGCTGGCAGGTGGCAGGCCTGGTTTTAGCTTGGGCAGAGCTCCTGCTGCTCTGAGCGGCCACAGGCAGCTCCCTTGTCCTCTCTGGGCCCCAGTCCCTGTCTTCCTGCTCTTGGGCTGCTGTGGGGGTCCAGAAAGCACTTGCGGGTGGGTGAGGCTTCTGTGGGGCTTGTCCTTCGGAGGGACCCGTAGTGTGAGGTCGTCCCATTTTACAGATGGCAAACTGAGGCACTGGGATGCTTCATTACTTCTCTGGCTTAGAGATGTCACACATGCATTTGTATGTTCTCTGCCTCATTTGAGGCGCTGACAGTCCTGGGAAAGCTGCTCTTCTCACCCTGCTGTTCTGTCCCCCCAGCTGACCCTGTTCTCCAGGGGCTCCGTGACCTCCTGATGGAGCGGGCATGTCTAATCCTCTCTTATTTGCTTCCTCCTTCTCCCTGCTGATGCTTTCCAGTCTCCTTGCGGACCCCTCCTCCTCCCTGATCCTGCCCCGATGGGTTTCTCAGAGTTCCTCAGGGCTCCGTGTTCTCCCCTGAGGCCTCAGTGACACTAGTTCTGTGCTGGCAGCATTGACATCTTACCCCCCTTCTCCCCAGCCTCCTCTCTTGCCTTTACCTCCCTCCCTGATGCCCAGAGAGAGCTTCGTGTAATTTCCAGAATGTCCCCTGCTCCGTCACTTGTCTGTACCTTTGCCCATAGCTACCTTCCCTTTTCTCATCATTACTTCTTAAGCTTTAACTTTAGTTCAGGCCCTATGCTAAGCCCTTTACATGAAAAACCCTCTGAGGTTTTATAATAACAAACCCTGGTATTCGTGTGTTACAAATGGGGGAGTGGAAGATCAGAGAGGTTAAACAAATTGTCCAAGGTCACACAACTCAAGTAGCAGAGCCAGGATTCAAACCCATCTGACTCCAAAGCTTCTGCTCTTAAGCTCCATGTACTGTTGCCTCTGGAGACTGCTTGTACTGTTAATTGACTTGAACATCTCCCCAGCAGCTGGCATACAGTGGGTGCTCAGGGAGCATCCAGTAACTGAATGAATGAATGCATCAAAGGATATTGTGATTTTTTTTTTTTTTTTTTGCCACACCAAGCAGCATGCAGGATCTTAGTTCCCTGACCAGGGATTGAACCCATGCCCCCTGCAGTGGAAGCGTGGACTCCTAACCACTGGACCGCCAGGGAAGTCCCAGGATATTGTGATGTTTATCCTGGCTCTACAGCTAGATTCTTGGATCTCCCCAGAGGCAAAGACTGAGTCCTAAAAGTCCCACTGCAGCTTGAAAAAGTGGGGAAAAACCAGGACTCTATCCCACTTCAGGCATTAACTGGCTGTGTATCCCTGGGCCAGTGATTTCCCCATTCTCTGCTTCAGCCTCTTCCTCTAACTCAGCTTATTCCCAGAACCTGGGTGAGAAACTGACATGGGAGTTTGTGTTAGGGTCCTAGGGCTGATGGAATGAACGACCACACACTTGGTAGCTTCAAACAACAGAAATTTTTTCCCATAGTTCTGGAGGCCAGAAGTCCATAATGGTTTCACTGGGCCAAAACCAAGTTCAACAGGGCCACACTCTGGCTGGAGGCTCTCGGGGAGAATCCTTCCTTGCCTCTTCCAGCTTCTGGTGGCTGCTGGCGGTCCTTGGTTGTGGCCGCATCACTCCAAGCTCAGCATCCACGGTCACATTGCCTTGTCCTCTATGTCTCAAATCTCCCTCTGCTTCCTTCTTATAAGGACATTTGTAATTGCATTTAGGGCCCACCAAAAAATTGGAGGATAATCTCCCTACCTCAAGAACATAATGTTTTCCATCTACAAAGTCTATTTTGCCATATAAGGGAATATATTGTCACAGGTTCCAGAGATTAGGACATAGATGTATTGGGTTGGGGGGCATTATTCAATCTACCACGGGGTCCTGGTGTCCGGGTTCTGCACAGACCCTAGCTGTTAATACACCCTCCATAGTTAGGGTAAGCCCTCGGGTGAGGGTGGGGCGGGAGCAGGAAGCTGCAGGACACAGGATTCTAGCTCAGCCAGAGGGAGAACTTCCAACATACAGAGCGGGCCCAGACGGAAGGGGCAGCATTAGGGTAATGAGCTTCCCACCCCTGGGGGCATGTAAGTAGGAGTTGTATAGCTGCTTGCCAGGGCCGTTGTACATAGGATCAGCATAGAACTTGCAGGCTTTAAGGACCCTCTTGGCTCTGAGAGTCTGATTCTGGGAAGGGTTTGTGGGGGTGGGGACATTTCGTGGTAGGTGTGTCCTCTGGCCACACCTCCGCTCGGGGGCACTGGGGGTCCCCCATCTACACCGCCTGTTTGAATAATCAACCCTAAGCTTTAGAAAGGTCTCGAGAGCCTGCCAAGGCTGGCTCAGACCGGGACTCAGAGGTAGATAGCATTCATCAGGGATTTGGGGTCACTTGACTGGGCTGAGCCGGAGCCTGGTACGGCTTGGAAGGCTAGGAAGGTTTGGTGAGCACCTTTAAGCTGCCTAAGGACACACATGCTTTGTTTGGAAGCAGAGGGCCAGGAGACCCTGGTTCTGCCAATGTGGGGCTGTGTGGCCTCGGACAGGTCTCTGCCCTCTCTGGGCTTTACACAATCTCCTATAAACCAAGGGGGTGGGGCAGGGAAATAAACCCATTAGTCCTCAGCCTGTGGGACGGACATTTCACAGAAGTTTAGAGGAGAGGTAGTTTTTTGTGACACTCAATTTGTCAGTAACCATAGTCTTGCGTCTGTCGTGTTCTTGCCTCTTGGTGGGAGCCATGGAGGTAATATCAGGCACCTGGCACTTTTGGAAAGGTTTGGACCTGGGAGGGGATCCTGGCCAGGTGGAGAATGGTGGGTGGGGGCAGTGGTGCTCCAGGCTGAGGGAAGAGTGTGGACCAAGGCAGGGAAGCCAGAAAGTGTAGGGTGAGTTTAGAGAATTCCCAGAGTGTGCAGAGTGAGGGAAGGAGAAAAGAGGGGAGGTTACACAGGTCAGCAGGGGCCAGTCCTGCAGTGCTGGCTGGGAGCTTGCCCTGAGGACTATAGGGAGCCACTTAGGGGCTGGAAAGGTCCTAGTTACCTTCGTTTTTTCAAGAGTTCACGCTAGTCAGTCTCAGCATCCCTTTGGGCTTCTTTAAAAGGAGGCTTGGGGGACTTCCCTGGTGGTCCAGTGGTTAAGAATCCGTCTTCCAATGCAGGGGGACGCGGGTTCAATCCCTGGTTAGGGAACTAAGATCCCACATGCCGTGGACAACTAAGCCTGCATGCCACAACTACTGAGCACGTGGGCCACAACTAGAGAGCCCATGTGGCGCAACTAAGACCCAACGCAGCCAAAAATAAAATGAATAAATATTAAAAAAGGAGGCTCGGGCCCATCCTTTGGGCTAGACCAGGAGGATGAAGGTGTATATTCACATCCTGGCTCTGTTGCTTAGTAGCTGGGTAATCTTGGCCTCAACCTTTCTTTCTTTCTTTCTTTCTTTTTTTTTTTTAATATTTTGTTTATTTATTTATTTGGCTGCACTGGGTCTTTGTTGAGACACGCGGGATGTTCGTTGCCACGTGTGGGATCTTTGTTGTGGTGTGCAGGATCTTTAGTTGCAGCATGCGAACTCTTAGTTGTGGCATATGGGATCTAGTTCCTTGACCAGGGATCGAACCTGGGACCCCTGCATTGGGAGCACAGAGTCTTAGTCACTGGACCACCAGGGAAGTCCTGGCCTCAACCTTTCTTAACCTCACCTGTTTCAGCTGTCCACCTGGGAATTCTGGGAGGAATCAGTGAGCCATTTGGTTAACATATATCTCTTGTTCCAGGCTCTGTGCTCCCAGCCTAGAGTCAAGAAAGTAAACCGAACCTGGTTTCTGTTCTCCAGGAATTCACAGCCTAGTGAATAACCTTGATGATAGAGACATGGAAGATGCTATGGGAACTGAAGGGGGTGAACAAATCAGCAAAGGGACAAGAGAAAGCATCCTCAAAGAGGGGACATTTGTGATGGGTCTTGAAGGATGCATAGGAGTTCAGTAGGTAGAGAAACCAGTGAAGGGTGTTCCAGATGGAGGAATAAAAGTATGAAATGGGGACAGCAACTAGTTTGGGGACTGAGGAGGATGGAATTGGGGTTTGTGGTTGAGGTCACCCAGGGTCAGATCATGAAGGGCCATGTATACCACAATGAGCTGGAACCAAATCTGGTGGGTGTTTAAGAGCTGGTGGAGAATTTTAGGCAGGGGGTGGGCAGGGGCATAGTCAGATCTGTGTTCTAGAAAGTGTCCTCTGGGGGACCTGTATGGAGGTTGTCCTAGAAGGACAGGTTTCTACAGGAGGGAGGTGCAAGAGGGACCAAGTGGAGTTGAAATGGGTCTAGGAGTAGGTGGCAAAGGTAGTGAAGTTAAGAGGGGGCTACTTGAGAGGTGTTCAGAAACAGAGAGTGGAAGGATGGACTCAAGGAGGGAGGGCGTGTGGGACTTCACTGGAGGCCCAGTGGTTAAGACTCCGTGCTTCCACTGCAGGGGGCATGGGTTCGATCGCTGGCTGGGGAACCAAGATTGTGCATGCTACACAGCCAAAAAAAAAAAAAGAGAGAGAGAGAGAGAGAGAGAGAGAGAGAGAGAGAGGGTGTGTACAATGCCGGTGTATCATAGGAGCTCGATAAATAAATGCTCACTTACCTCCATTCCATCCATTAGTATTGGGGCCTGGAAGGCGAGAAGGTTGGGGCCGGAGTGGGACTGTAGAATTAAGATTTCTGAGTGGGGCAGTTTTAGGTGGTGAAACAGTGGAGGAGATTGCTGCCAATGGGGCAGGCTGGGAGCTGGGGTGCTGGGGTGCTAGGAAGATCACCCACGTGGCCAGTGGCATCCCCAGGATGAGGCAGGAAAGAGGATGGGAAGGGTAGGGGAGTACGTGGATCCCAGAGCAGGGTTCCAAGGCCCCACGAGCATTGGGTAGGAGGGAGGGGAAGGGGCCCACAGCCACACTCTCTGTAGGTACCAGATCACGCACTGGGGGGTAGGTGGCTGGACCCCTATCCTGACGCTACCGGCTGACCAATCCCTCTCTGCTCTTTTCCATCAGCCTGATTTTTGGGGTACTGACTGTCGTGACTGGCCTTGTTGGGTTCATCCTGGGAGCAGAGGCTTCAAGGAGATACAAGAAAGTCAACCCGAGGGCTGAGACCCTCATCTGTGCCGCCAGCTTGCTTGCTGCAGCCCCCTGCCTCTACCTGGCTCTCATCCTGGCCCCGACCACCCTCCTGGCCTCCTATGTAAGTGAGGGCCCCTTTGGAGGTGGGAGTGGGGTGGGGTGGGTAGGGAACTCCTGTTTCACATCGGCTTACACTGTGCCAGGTCTTCACGTACATTACGTTTATCCCTCCTTCTGGCTGGAGCTTTGTTATCCCCATTTAACAGATGAGTAAACTGAGGCTTACCAAGAGTAACACAGCTAGGGGCAGAACTGGGATTTGAGCCTAAGCCTTTCTAAAGTGTGTCCTCTGAGCTCCTGGTTAATGCTTTGATTGGAGATAATGAGACCCCTTTATTCCCAGGACATGTTTTGAGTCCAAGAGGAAATAGGGTACTTCTCCCCAGGTTACAGATGAGGAAAGTGAGGTTCAGATTGGCCATAGCCAGCGCAGACACTGCTTTAAAGGTGACAGTATTAAGGATATCATATCTTCCAGATCCATATCCCATCACATGCCTTCATGTGCCTCACACTCCGGTTATACCAGTGACAGGTGCTCACACCTCCCAGCCTTTGCTTGTGTCCGTTCCCTCCTCCAGGGGCACCATTCCCCTCTTCTGTGCATCCTAAAGTCGTTCTGCTGTAAGACCCAACTCAAAGGCCACCTCCTCCAAAGCCTTCCCAGACTACTCTATGCTCACATCAGAATTCACTGGGGCTCTGTGCATGTTTGGGTCTCATCAGGCGCCCTGGTGTATCCATATACATACATACACACTTACATGTGTGCTGCTGTATCCCTGGCTCCCCAGAGCCCTGGCCCTGATTGTCCCACCTGATGGGAAGGAGCCACTGATACTGGGCAGATGGCGCCAGCCTAGCCCCAGCTAGACTGGTTCAAGCTTCCTACCCCTCCGCTCCCACTCTCTGGTCCTAAGGCCCTGGGGACCCACCACTGTGGACATGGAAGCCCCTGCATGTGTGGGTGGGGTTCACAGAGCAGGCTGGACTCAGAAAGCAAATCAATAACAGTTTTATTGTTCCCTGACCAGTTTGAGTGGGTCTCTCCCCCATGACCAGACCCCATAGCTTTTCTTTCTTTTTAAATTTTTAAAATTTAATGTAATTTATTTATCTTTGGCTGCATTGGGTCTTGGTTGCTGCGCGCGGGCTTTCTGTAGTTGCAGCGAGCAGGGGCTACTCTTCGTTGCAGTGGGCGGGTTTCTCATTGCGGTGGCTTCTCTTGTTGCTGAGCACGGGCCCTAGGCTCGCGGGATTCAGTAGTTGTGGCACACAGGCTCAGTAGTTGTGGCTTGTGGGCCCTAGAGTTCAGGCTTAGTAGTTTTGGTGCACAGGCTTAGTTGCTCCTTGGCATGTGGGATCTTCCTGGAACAGGGATTGAACCCGTGTCCCCTGCATTGGAAGGCGGATTCTTAACCACTGTGCCACCAGGGAAGCCCCCACCATAGCTTTTCTAGTTACACTCATGAAGCCCAATCCCATTTAAATCAAAACTTTTGTTCTACTTCCAAATAAAGCTTCTATCCAGGTCCAGAAAATTGCACTGGGAAGAGGGGGAGCTCTACTCGGTTGGATTCTCCTTGCTCCACCTCTGTCCTTAGTCCCCAAGACCACCGCCCCCCTGGGATCCTGACCCCTCCAGAGTTGGGCAGGCCAGCAAAGATGACTGGAAATGGGCCAGGTGTTATCAGTGTCTGGCGTTGTTTTGCTGACTGTCAGTGCCCTCCTTGTGGTAGATGCCCAGATGCTGGCTGACTCCTCTCTTGGGGGCACTTTTGTGGGTTCTGGGGGCCTCGGGCCCCAGCATTTGCATTGTCCAATTCCCTGGTGCAGGAGACATCGTCACTTGTGTACTGTCGCAGCTTCTCTCGGCTCCTTTCCAGGGTTGCCCTTCCAGCTCTTCCTCCTGGGCCCTGTCGCCCCAGGCAGGCACCCCGTGGGGCTCCCCTCTTGTGACCCTCAAGCCTGTCTCCTCTCCATGGTTTTTGTTTGACCCCTGGATGAGCTCAGGATGTAGCTCCCCTACTGCTGCCCTTGTACATCCTCCTGTTCCCAGGTGACATGTGTTGGGGTGTCCTGAGGATGCTCTTTGTAGATGCACCCCAGGTGCATCTATGCCCTGGTGTAGGAAACTGCATTTTTTTGGCATCCAGCCAGGGAGAAAGGCCAGTGTCCTTCCTGACAGGCGCTGCCCGCTCTGTGGGTGGGCCACCCAAAGCCCCTCACTCAGCTTTCTCACTCTTCAAATAACTCCTCCCCCGCCTGGGTCTCCAGCCTTCTTCTGTATAAGCTGGGGGGCCACATGGGACGGTTCCCTTTCTGTCTCTGAGTCCTGAGGTGTGTCTTGTGCCTCTTTTAAGGTGTGGGTGCTTCTCACCAGTGTCCTCAGCCTTGGTTGGGTTTCCGCTGAAGTTCCTGGGAAATAAACAAGTCCTGTTAACATTCCCTTCTGCGCGTGCTCTTATTTAGTCCTTACAGTGTCCCCCTCAGAAAGGGTTTTTCTCATCCCCACTTGACAGATGGGAAAACTGAGGGCCAGAGACAGCAACACAAAGAGTAGGACAGATAAACCTCTAACGCAGCTCCGCAGACTCCAAAGTCTCTGTCCTTCATGCCACACTGACCCTTGTCACCCCCATGGGAACGAAACAGAGACTGGCGTACACCAGGCACTAATAAATACCTTAATGCTTATTGGCTGAGGGAGTGACTGGGACCATCATCTCCAGCTGGTGGGGACTGAATGGGCCTGACCTTGCAGGGAGGCTGAGGCCTGGGCAGATGGAGGCCCCATTTAAGGCCTGTCTCTGCATTGGCTGGGCCCGCGGACCACCTGCCAGTTCCGCTTCTGCCACTGTCTTGCTTGGCTCTGGGAAGCAGCTCCCTGGCTGTGTTTTGGGGACACAGCTGTCCCCCGCCCCATAGCCTGGCGCATCTCCAGAGCTGGATGGCTCATCTAGAAATGACATTGCATCTTGGCTGACAAAGGCAGCTGGAGAATCTCTTCTCTAGGCCGGCCCTGGGACGCGAGGGACTGCAGGGCAGGAAGGCTGGCAGGGCAGGAAGGCTGGCAGGGCGGGGACGTGTCCATCGTCCAGTGCTGGGAAGCTGCTCCTCCCTGTGGCTCGCGTTTGGGCCTGGCAGGATCCCCAGCGACCAGAACTCCAGGCTTCCAGAAGTGGTGCGGTTCCTTCCGGACCCCCTGACCAGACCCCCCTCCTCCATGGCTCTGTCTGTGCTTCTGAGGTTCTGAGATTCAGGCTCTAGCTCCCCCCATCCCCCCACGCCCGCACCCCTGCCCACTAACACCAGTCATAAACCTTTAACACCTCCAAACCGCCCCTCTTCTCTTGGTCCGCTCTGTCCTGTCATGGCTCACGCCTTGCCGTCTTTCTCTAGGACTGTCCCAAGAGCCACCGTCCTGGTCTCCATGTCTTCCTGCTTCTTCCCCACCATAATCTGTTCTCCCCACACTACCAGAGGGACACCACAGAAACTTCCCTGCTCGAAAGCCTTGCATGACTCCTTGGTGCCTCTGGAACTAAGTCTAACTCCTCATCCTGGCATTCAAGGCCCCTCATGAACGGCCCTGACATCCTTAGTAGCCTTATTCGGTGTGGTTCTGCCATGCAGGTCCCCTCCTGATTCCCAGGATATGCCCTGTGCTCTCCACATCCGGGCTCTCCCTCTGTTCCCTCTACTCCCTTCCCTTCTCCATACGCCCGAATCATTCTGGGCCTTCAAGGGGGGCTAGAGCACCGTCTCTCCATGGAGCCTTCCCTGATTGCCAGATCCAACCCTCTCTCCCCGTCCTCGCCGCTCCTCAGCACTGTCTTCCTTGGGTCCTGGTTACTTATGCTCTGACCACCCCCTCCCAGCTGGGCCCAGGTTGGTTCCTATCTTTCTCAGCACTCCAGCCCGAAGCACAGTGTCAGGCACTTGGAGTGGGGTGGGGGTGATCAACTGCTTGCTGGGTGAATGGTTGAGTGACCAGCTATTTTCATTCATTCATTTATTCAACAAGTATTTATTGAGCACCTATAAAGGTGGCATGCTAGTTTAAATGCCACAGATATAGCAGTAGATAAAACAGACTAAATTATCTCTGTTTTTAGGGAGCTCCCGTTCTAGTTGGGGGAGATAGACAACAGGCAAGATATATAAGTAAAATTCACAATATTGTGAGTTATGGGATATTTAGGGGAACAGTGTTCCAAATAGAGGGAACAGCAACTGTTAATGCCCTGAGGCAGGAGCGTATCTGCTGGGTTTAGGGAACAGCAAGAAGGGCACTGTGGTTAGTGTGGAATGAAAGGAGAAAGGGAAATGAGGACAGAGAGGTGGTGGGACAAGATGGTGTAGGGCCATGTGGGCATTGGGTGGAGCTGGCTGAGAGCTGAGTTGAGGTTTTGTGCTGAGGCGTGGGTGGTCTGTCTATGTTTTTTGCATCTATTGAGATGGTCATGTAGTTTGTCCTTTATTTTATTAATATGGTATATTACATTGATTGATGTTTGTATGTTTAACCAACCTTGCATTCCTGGGATAAACCCTCCCTTGGTCATGGTGTAACATTATATTTATATGTTGCTGAGTTTGGCTTGTTAGTATTTTGTTGAGGATGTTTGCATCTATATTCATAAGAAATATTGGTCTGTAGTTTTCTTGTGATGTCTTTGTTTGGTCTCATAGAATGACTTGACGAGTGTTTCTTTCTCTTGTATTTTTTGGAAGAGTTTGTGAAGGATTTGTGTTAATTCATCTTTAGCCATTTGCTAGAATTCCCCATTGAAGCCATCTGGTTCTGAGCTTTTGTTTGTGGGAAGTTTTCTGATTACTGACTCAATATTTACTTATTATTGGTCAATTAAGGCTTTTTATTTCTTTTTAAGCCAGTCTTGGTGGTTTGCATCTTTCTAGGAATTTCATTCACAGTATTCCCTTATAATCTTTTTAATTTCTGTAAGGTCGGTAATAATGTTCTTTTTTTTTTTTTTTTTTTTTTTTTTTTTTTTTTTTTTTTTTTTGCGGTACACGGGCCTCTCACTGCTGTGGCCTCTCCCGTTGCGGAGCACAGGCTCCGGACGCGCAGGCTCAGCGGCCATGGCTCACGGGCCCAGCCGCTCCGCGGCATGTGGGATCTTCCCGGACCGGGGTGCGAACCTGCGTCCCCTGCATCGGCAGGCGGACACGCAACCGCTGCGCCACTAGGGAAGCCCAGACAAAACTTTTTTGACAGGTTTGTTAACTTGCTTTTTTCAGACAATATATCTATGAATCTTTGCTTATCAATAGATATATTTATGTGACTTTTTATTTTTATTTTATTTGATGTGGAACATTTTTTAAAGTCTTTATTGAATTTGTTATAATATTGCTTCTGTTTTTTATGTTTTGTTTTTTTTTGGTATGTGGTATCTTAGCTCCCCAACCAGGGATTGAACCCGCATCCCCTGCATTGGAAGGCGAACTCTTAACCATTGGACTGCCAGGGAAATCACTATGTGATTTCTAGTGAAATGACTTACTAGTACTTCTTTTTACAAAAATACCATAGTTTTAGATAACTCTGTTGTTGAACATTTAAGAAATTTTTTTTTTTTTTTTTTTTTTTTTTTGCGGTACGCGGGCCTCTCACTGCTGTGGCCTCTCCCGTTGCGGAGCACAGGCTCCGGACGCGCAGGCTCAGCGGCCATGGCTCACGGGCCCAGCCGCTCCGCGGCATGTGGGATCTTCCCGGACCGGGGCGCGAACCCGCGTCCCCTGCATCGGCAGGCGGACTCTCAACCACTGCGCCACCAGGGAAGCCCTATAGATATATTTTGAAGGTAGATCTCTCAGAAGTTCCTGATAGATTCAGTGTGGGGTGTGAGAGAGAGGAGTCAAAGGTGAGTTCTAGGATATTAGCCTCTGTAGCTGGAAGGAGGGAGAGGCCATTAACTGAGATAGGAAAGTAGGCAGGAACAGCAGCATTTGGGGGAAGATGAGCAGCTTGGTTTTGTACATTCTGAGTTTGTGGTGGGAGGTTGATGTCCAAGTACAGGTGTTAGTAGAGTTGGATGCAGGAGTCTGGAGTCCATGGGACATGACATCATCCCTAAAACTTCAGTGGGTGGGAACTGGCTGCAGTCTACCATGAAGGATTGTCATTAGGTATGGGAGACCTACGGGGGGTCAATATCAGAAAGGGTGTCCAAAGGGGGCTGAGGAATTGGCTTCTGTTCATACTAGCTTCAAAATAGGAAGAATCACTTGAGTCTCTTCCATCCACCCATCCATCCATCCATCCGTTCACCTTCTCAGATTGTGGGAACCAAAGTTCTTCCTGTTTTTTCTCTGCCAGTCCTGGGGAGATTGATAGGCTCCAGGGGAAATTGACAGGGCTTCCTGGGAAGGCCCACAGGAATGTGGGTATGTGTACTGCTAGTGTGTGCATTTGCATCTAAGTGTGAATATATGCAGGTCTGTGAATATGAGTGCAGATATGTTTGCTTTTGTGTGAGTACACCTCTGTGTCTCTACAGCCATGCTCTGTGTGTGTTGCATATGCATGTAATTCGTTCTATATATGCGTAGTATGTATGAGTGTGTCCATGTATGCTGTTGTGCATACATGTCTCTTCATGAGTGTGCATATGCACATGTATCAGGGCCAGCAGATAATTGTGTGGGATGTGTGTGTACATGTGTGTCTGCAACTGCCTATAGCTTTCATCCAACTGCTTCTGGGCTCTAGCTGCATTGCGTGGGAAGGAAGGGTTTTTGGAGGCACCGTGGGCATGCCTGTCCCCAAATTTCCTGAAGTAGGGCCGAGTCGTGCTGTATGTTTCATGGCAATAAGGTTTCCTGAGCATATAAAATCTGGTCTGGGGCTTTCCGTGGGGGAGCCCGTTCCCTGGCGCCCACCTGCAGGAGCAGAGGGTTCCATCTCGTCCCTCCTTCCAGTCCCCTTGGCAGGGGAACTTGACTTCTTGGCTGTTAATTGGGATCCAGACACACACAGCAGGTCTTGGCTCACACCTTCTTCCTTGGCCTTCTTCCCAGAGCCGCTGCCCTTCAGAGGAGAAGGGGTTTGTACTCAGAGGAGGGACTGAGCCCAATGTACGAGCTCCATCATCACTTGTCTGATAGCTGGAGGGTATGGCAATCCCCCCTTGGGTGGGCTTTGTGGTCCAGAGGGGGTAGCAGGAGTTGGGGGATGAAGACGAGCATGCACTGAGGCATCTGAAAGACCTGGACATCGTTCCTGCTTCTTCACTTACTAGCTGTGTGAGCTAGGGCAAGATCTTGACCTTGCTGAGAGTCAGTTTTCTCAGCTGTAAAATGGGAGTGCTTGTACTTTCCCCTTGGTTTCATTGAGGAGCTAAATGAACTTTTGGACCTGTTCTAGTTAGTATAGATATATAATGAAACTTAGTGGTTTAAAATAAGAAAAACACTTATTTTGCTCACGAATTTGCAGTTTGGGCAAGGTGGGGGGGTGGGGCTGACATATCTCTTTTCCACTTGGGGTTAACTATGCAGAATGGGGGTGGGGGAACTGGATCATCAAAGGCTGAGGGCCGCCTGATGGTTGATGCTGGCTGTTGGCTGAGACCTTAGCTGGAGCTACTGGCTAGAGCAGCTGCCTGTGACCTCCCCATGTGGCCTGAGCTTCCTTACAACATGGTGGCCGGCTTCGATTGAGAGAGCCAGGTGAAGCTGTGTTGCCTTTGATGACCTGCCCTTGAAAGTTACACAGCGTCACTTTCACTGCATTCTGTTCTTCACTTGAGCCACAACTTCTTGCTCAGATTCGAGGGGAGAGAGAACGGATTCACTCTTTTTGGTGGAGACTAGCAGTGATCTGAAAGAGCATGTGGAAATATTACAGTGACTGTTTCGGGAAAATACAGTCTGCTACATGCCCCAAGGGTTCCTCCTTCACTGAGCCCTGGGTCAGTGACATCTAACATTACGGGGAGGAGTGTCTGGGCATGTGGCCATGAAGCCCCACAGGTGTAACCCCACCCCCGCCCAGGGTGTCTCTGGTTCTGTGCTGCTCTTCCTGTTTCACAGGTGAGAAACCTGGGAGTGGGGGTCTTCACCCTCAAACCCTGCCGGGCTTCACGGGCCGAGGGAGCAGAGGTCTCAAGGAGCAGAGCCCAGGCCATGGTGAGCTGGCTGCGAGGCAGGTCCCAGCCAGGATGAGCAGAAATGTTCACTCACTTATCAAATATTTCCCAAGCACCTCCTGTATGCCAGGCACTGTTCTAGGCTTTGAGGATGATGCAGCATTGAACAAAACAGGCAAGAATATGTATGCAGTAAAATAAATGGTATGTTAGATGGGAATGAGCTCTGTGGAAAAGAACAGAGCAGGGGGGCTTCCCTGGTGGCGCAGTGGTTGCGCGTCCGCCTGCCGATGCGGGGGTACCGGGTTCGCG
>NC_041227.1:91039980-91044744 GCF_002837175.3 Physeter macrocephalus | reverse complement strand
GCCTGTGCTCCGCAACGGGAGAGGCCAAAACAGAGGGAGGCCCGCATACCACAAAAAAAAAAAAAAAAAGAACAGAGCAGGGAAAGTGGACAAGAAGAGGGACTGGACTGTGCAAGATGGTCAGGGAGACCTCACAGAGGTGGTGATGCTTCAGCAGCAACCTGAAGCAAGTGAGAGAAGGAGCCATGTGGGTACAGGGGTGGAGTGGGGGAGAGCCCTCCATGCAGAGGGAAGAGCAAGTGCAAGTGCAGAGGGGGAAATCATGCTGGTGTCTTCTAGGAAACGTGGTTGGAATGGGGCGAGCCGGGGTAGAGCAGAGGAGGTCAGAGGGAATGGTGGGGTGGGGTGAGGTGGGGTGGGTGGGGCACTGATTGTGTGGATCCCTGCACATAGAATGAACTTGGCTTCCAATTTAAGTGAAATGGGAAACCACTAGAGAATTTCTAGCACAGAAGTGATGCCCTGACTGATGGTTTGTATCAGTCACCTATTGCTGAGTAACAAATCACCCTAAAACGTAGTGGCTTAAGACAATGATTTATTATTTCTCATGATTCTGTGAGTTGGCTGGATGGTTTCTTGCCTGGTTTCACCTGTGCTCAGTCCTGTAGCCGCCTTCACCTGGAAGACTGGGTGGGGTGGGACATCCAAGCTGGCCTCACTCATGTCTGGACGTCAGCTGGGGCTCCTCCATTCTCCTCCATCTGGCCTCTTGTCTTCCACTGGGTGAAACCGGTTGCTTACATGGTGGTCTCAGGGCCGCAGTCCAAGAAAGCAAAGTGGAAGCTGCAAAGTCTCTTAAGGCCTAGGCCAGGAACAGCACAGCATCACTTCTGCCTTATTTTATTGGTTGAAGCAAGGTGTGAAACTGACCCGGTTTCACCATGGGAAGGGACTGTACAAGGGTGTGAATACCAAGAAGCATGATTAATTGGGGGCTGTTTTGTAACTACCTACCACGTAGTTTACCAAGGTCTCTCTGGCTGCTGTGTTGATAATAGAATGAAAAAGGACAAAGATAAGAGACAGGGGAACCCATTAGGAGGCTTTCCAATATTATAGGCAAGAGATGCCTGTGGCTTGGATTGGGCTACTTATGGAGGAAGTGTGAAGAAGTGGTCAGATTCTGGGTACGTTTTGGAAGTAGAATCAACAGGATTTCCTGACGGGTTGGGTGTGGAGTGTGAGAGAAATGGATGAGTCGAGGGCAACTCCAGGGTTTTGGGCCTGAGCAACTGGAAACACGGAGTTGCCGTTTTCTGAGATGGAGAAGGCTGGAGGGAAGTACGGAGTTGGTTTTTCTTTTTTGGAAAGGGTGGGATTAGGAGTTCAATTTTAGACGTGGTGAATTTGAGATGCCTTTTAGGACATTCAGCTGCAGATGTTAAGAAGCAGTTGGAGACATATGAGCCTGGAGTTCAGGAGAGAGGTCTAGGCTGGTTATGTAAAGCCGTGAGACTGAATGAGATCAGCAAAGGCCTGAGCTTGGATAGAAAAGAGAAGAGGACCAAGGATCACGCTCTGGGGGACTCGACACGTCAAGGATACGGAAGCATCATGCTATCACAGTGAAGTCAAGCGATGAGACCAACAGTTCAATCCACCACACTCTGTCAATGACCTTTCTATTTTTATTTGGGGGCAATTTAAAAAAAAAACAAAAGCAAAACCAGAAAAGCACAAAGAAGAAGATAACAATTTTCCATTTTTCTCATCCCCTAGAATCAGCTACTCTTAATAACATCTTGGCCTGTTTGCTTCTACTTTTGTGATGTGGCCATCCTTCTATATGTGTCTCTGTATATAAACCCAGATTTATGTTTTTAGAAATACTTTTGTTAAACTGAGGTTATCTGGTAATTTTAAAAACAGATTTATTGAGATGAAATTCAGGTATCATACAACTTAAAGTACAAAATTGAATGGTTTTTAGTATATTCACAGAGGTTTGCAATCAACAGCACATCAATTTTAGAACATTTTCATCACCTCAAAAAGAAACTTTATGAGACAATGGAATAAATGAATTTCTTGGGCTTCCTGTAAAAAAAAAGAAACTTCATATTCATTATAAATCATTCACCATTTTCCCCTAACCATCCTCTATTCCAGCTCTAGGTAACTGCTAATCTGCTTTCTGCCTTTATAGATTTGCCTATTCTGGATATTTCATGTAAATAGAATCATATAGTGTTTAATTCATTTATATGAATTTACCTGAAGAAATTGAAGTGAAATCAAAGGATTTGGTTAACTTCAAATTAATTTTAAAACTTTGGACTTATTGATGAATCCTGATCAGCTTTCTTATACCTCCCCCTTCTTCTCTCCCCAGTCTCCTGGTTTTTGTTTGTTATATTATTATTTTTACTTTTTCTAGATTTATAACACTCACAGTCTATTCTCTAAGCATAATCCGTAGATCTGGGACAGTAGTCTCAGATTTAAATAGATTCAATACTCATTCTCCATCTGTTGCATAGATGCTCCATTCCTGAGTTCTTCATTTTGGTTCAACTCCTAACTGAGTAGATTTTGTGGTTAAATAGTTTTTAATCCATTCTGTCCCCCCTTCCAAACCAAAAAGGGCTAGAGAGGTGGTTTTCCTTTGGTTCATTTATGTTTGAGATTGTCTTCTCCTCTTTCCTTCTTTTCTTGAACAACAGTTCACTGGGTATGGTATTCTTGGCTCACATTTTCTTCCTTTCATTACTTTGCAAATATTTGTTCCATTGTCTTTTCGTATCAAATATTGCTGTGAAGAATGAAGTTTAAAAAATCTTTCATATCAATTCACTTTTTCATCTGGATACCTGAAGATTACATTATTTATTCTTGAAATTCAGTGGCTTAGGTAGTGTATTAGTTATCTCTTGCTGTGTAACAAGTCATCCCCAAATGTAGTTGTTTAAGACAGCACACATTAATTATCTCACAGTTTCTGTGGGTCAGGAATCCAGGCATAGCTTAGTTGGGTCCTCTGCTTCATGGTCTCTTGTCGGCTCCAATCAAGGCGTTGGCCCAGGGTCTGTGGTCTCATGTGAAGTCTCAACTAGGGAGGGATCTGCTTCCAAGCTCACTCAGTGGTTGTGGGCCTCATTCAGATCCTTCTGCGATGTTGGATTGAGGGCCTCAGCTCCTCATTGGCTATTGGCTGGAGTCTGCTCTCAGTTCCTTTGCTATGTTGGCTTCTTTGTTATGGCAGCTCCCTTCCTGAATATGTGTAGGCTGAGAAGGCAATAGAGGAGTCTATCAAGGGGAGTCACGGTCTTTTGTAACCTAATTATGGAAGTGGTATCCCATGACTTTTGCTGTATTCTGCTCATCAGGAGCACATCCCTAGGTCCAGCCCACACCCAGGGTGAGATACAAGAGGCAGGGGTCTCTGGAGCCATGTTAGAAGCTGCTTGCAACAGCTAGGATATATCTCAATGCTAAATATTCTATATCATATAAAAGTTTGTTCATAACAGTGTTCCTATCTGCTGAATCAGTACTGAGTATCCTCCTTCCCCCTCTCATCTCTTTGAATACTTCTTATGTTTGTTTATTTGTTGAGTTTTTTTTTTTACCTGTGTTGGATCATCTTCTGGGCTGGGACTAGGGTAAGGCCAGCAAGGCATAAGGCACACAATTTAAGGAGGCACTCACTTTCAGGGGCTAAGCCTACACTTGTGCAACCCAGAGACTGAGTACCTCCTTAAATTTGGTCTCCTATGTGTCTCACTTGCCATGCTCTAGTCCCAGCCCTGATCTACTTTACTTGTCTTTCATATCATTTACTTCTCTCTAAATGTTTTCTCTTTTTCTTTTTTAAAGTTTTTTTTTAATGTGGACTATTTTTTAAAGTCTTTATTTATTTTTTTTTTATTTTTATTTTTTTGCGGTATGCGGGCCTCTCACCGCTGTGGCCTCTCCCGTTGTGGAGCACAGGCTCCGGACGCGCAGGCTCAGCGGCCATGGCTCACGGGCCCAGCTGCTCCGTGGCATGTGGGATCTTCCCGGACCGGGGCACGAACCCGTGTCCCCTGCATCGGCAGGCGGACTCTCAACCACTGCGCCACCAGGGAAGCCCTAAAGTCTTTATTGAATTTATTACAATATTGCTTCTGTTTTATGTTTTTGGTTTTTTTTTTTTTGTTTTTTTTTTTTTGGCCACAAGGCATGTGGGATCTTAGCTCCCTGACCAGGGATTGAACCCGCACCCCCTGCATTGGAAGGCGAAGTCTTAACCACTGGACCACCAGGGAAGTCCCAATGTCTTCTTCTTTGTGTTTTTTAAAAATCAGTCAATCTGTAAGATTATCTCAAGCCTTTCTCTATATTGGTGATTCTACTTTGGTTGATGTCTATTCTGTTTCTGACTGTTTTTAATTTATTAGTTCTGTAATAATGTTGTTTATTGCTTTGCTCCTCCATTTATTTCCTTAAGTCTGCAATATCCTTTTATATCTCATCCTATTAGGGGTTCATTTCATTTTTGAGCTCTTTATTGAATTACTATTCAATATAGTTTGAAACAATTATAAGGTATTTCCTTCTGCTCCTTCTATCATCTGTCTTCTAGGTTGGGTTCTTTTTTCTTCCTTCCTCCTTTTCTCTCTTCTTCCTTCTCCACCTTTCCCCCTTTCCATTTCCTCTGTTTCTCCCTCCCTCCCTTCCTCCCCCTCCCGCCCTGCCTCCCTCTTCCTTCCTTCCTTTCTTTCTTTCTTTCTTTTTCTTTTTCTTTCTTTCTTTCTTCCTTTCTTCCTTCCTTCCTTCTTT
>NC_041227.1:91036335-91039030 GCF_002837175.3 Physeter macrocephalus | reverse complement strand
TTTCTTTCTTCCTTTCTTCCTTCCTTCCTTCTTTCTTTCCTTCCTCCCTCCTTCCCTCCCTTCCTTCCTTCTTTCTTCTCTCTGTTCCCTCCCTCCCTCTCTTCCTACCTCCTTCCCTCTCTCACTTTCTCTCTCTGTTTTGTTTTGTTTTTTTTTTGGTATGTTTGCATAATTCACATACTGAGTGCTTTCTCTAGCCTGGGTATGGGCAGCTCTGCTCTGATACTGAATTTGCTTTGATATAGTGTGGGTGACTCTTTCTTTTCTTCTACCCTCTTCCTTCCTTCTCTGTGACTATTCTCTTCCCCGAAGGGCTGCAGTTTGAGAGTTGAGTGTTAGGTTTTCTGTCGCCTGAGGGAATTGCAGGGCTCAGGTAAGGCAGGAGGGGCTTTGTTAGAACACCTGGGCTCTGCTCTCTCTTCTGGGATTTAGGTAAATGCTCTATCACAGGGTTCATTCTACTTAATTACTGGGCCTTAGGCCCAGTAAAAAACAGTAAAAAATTACTGTTTTTAGGCCTTATGTGGAGTCAATAACTGGAGTCATTTATTCACTTTCTCCACTTTTACCCATTTCTCCCCAGCAGCTTTTCCCACTGGTTCTCAGTTAAGAGTGGAAACAAAGGACCCCTGCTCAGTTTATTTCCCTCTAGATGTTGGGGTTTTGGAGGATAGCTGTGGGGAGGGAGGAGCTGAGAAGGGTTATATTCTCTACTTTACTCCAGAATTTCTGTTTTTTTTGCCTTGGCTGCCAATATTTAATACTTACCTCATTAGGCTTTTTTTTTCCTGTGGTGAAAAACGTTCCCCCCACCCCCGACCCCGACACTATTTTTTACTTTTGGGGGAAGGGAAGTCTATGGTGCAATTGCAACCCTCCGTTTTTACACAGGAGTTGCCCCAGATGATCTTTAAGGCTCCTTCCAGCCAAAACTAGATCTTAACTCTGAGTTCCCTACTGGCCCAAGGAGCAATGTGGCTGCCATGACACAGAGCAGAGCCAGCTTGGCGGTCACTGAGGCCTTTACATCCGGGAAGGGATGCTGCCCTTCTCAGCCTTGGCGATTCCTGAGCAAGGACCAAAGATGGAGGCCCAGTATTTGCTGAGCCTGGTGCCCACAAGGGAGCCTTGCGTGATGGTTGGCAGGGAGCAGTCAGGATGTGTGTCCATTGTAGCTGTGGTCCAGGTCAGCTAAGGATTCCAGAGTTGGCTATGGGACCTGCTCTCACCCCTGGGTGGCCCAGACAGCTGGGCCTTGAAGGTGCCCCAGCTTGGGGGATCTCTCCTACCACTTGGCTCCTGTTGGTTTTTTGGACAAGCCTATTTATTTATTTATTTATTTATTTATTTAGGCTGAGCCAGGTCTTAGTTGCCGCATGCGGGATCTTTAGTTGTGGCATGCAAAACTCTTAGTTGTGGCATGCGGGATCTAGTTCCTTGACCAGGGATCGAACCCAGGCCCCCTGCTTTAGGAGCAAGGAGTCTTAGCCGCCGGACCACCAAGGAAGTCCCAGCCCTTTTGCTCTTGCATCTTGGGCTGGAGTAACTGGGCCTTGCCAGAGGCTGCCTCTGAGGGGCTGAGAGAGACCCACCTACCCTTTCTCTGAGGACCCCACTTCCCTGCCGGGATCTAGCAGGTGTCTCTTCTTGGATGGGCAGCAGAGCCTGCAGTATCAGCTGGGTTCTCCAGGAGGACTGGAGCTCATTCCCCATCTGCCTGCCTACCAGGCTGCTGGGCCTTTGCTGGCCCATGGGAGCTGGGTGGTACCCTTGTGCCCTAAAGACAGTCCCTGCAATTACAGGTTGGCAGGCCCAGGGGAAAAGCGAGCCAGCCAGCCTGGCAGCTTGCTGGTGGCCAGTCTGTGCCGGGGACCTGCATCCTGACTGGCTCAACCACACTGGGTGAAGAGTTGACCTGTGCCAAGGGAGGATGGGCCTTACCTCTGCCTGAGTCTCCACAAGCCCATGGGAGACGTTTGCTTTCTCCCTACCTGGGGGCACCTAGAATCCATTCTTTGAAGTTCAGAGATCAGTTACTGCCCAGTTGGAAGACTGAGATGGACCAAAGTGAAGACACTGTCCCTTCCACTCCACAGGGGCTGAGCCTTCTCTGGGGCAGGTGCTCCAGCTTCCCTCCTGCTCCCTGCCCATGCCTCCCTGTGCGTGCAGGTGTACGTGAGGAGGGGTGCCTTTGCGTGTGAAGGTATGAGTGTGTGCGTGTCCGAGTGCAGGTATGCACACGAGTGCAAAAGCAAGAGCATGTTTGTGTACATGTATATATGTGTGTGTGCCCGTGTGATTGTGCACAACTTGCTGTCCACATTATAAGACCACAAGCATATGCACATGTACACGCTAGGCCGTTTTCCAGCAAGTTCTGTACGAGGGTCGTCAGCTGCCGTCTGTTTGGGTGGTACTTTTGCCACATATTTTAATACTTAGAATGTCATCCGTTACCTGCTTATGTATGTGTCTTTGCGGTGTGTGAGTTTTGCGTGTGTGTCCCAGGTTATGGGTTTAGGTATGTGTGTGCATGGGTCTTGGAGCTCGTGTGTGTGTGTGTGTGTGTGTGTGTGTGTCTTGAGGATGCACGTGTCTGTGTGTGCTTGTGTGGTTGTGTGTGATGTGAGTGCGTGTGCATGTGTCAGTGTGTGTGTGTGTGTGTGTGTGTCTTGAGGATGCACGTGTCTGTGTG
>NC_041227.1:91020709-91034724 GCF_002837175.3 Physeter macrocephalus | reverse complement strand
TGTGTGTGTGTGTGTGTGTGTGTCTTGAGGATGCACGTGTCTGTGTGCTTGTGTGGTTGTGTGTGATGTGAGTGCGTGTGCATGTGTCAGTGTGTGTGTGTGTGTGTGTGTGTGTGTGTGTGTGTGCGCGCGCGCCTCTCTGGCCGGGGGTGACTAAGGCCAGAAATATGCATCATCACCGCCCCAACTCGAGGGGGAAATCCTCTTGAGTCTGAAATGGAAAGGCCAGGGGTTGAGGGGCTCCACGCTTCTCATGCGGCATTCCCAGGCCCTATCACCCAGGGAGACAGAGTCAGGGTGCAGGGAGCCATGAACAGGCACTGAGGGGACAAGGGCAGATTTCCCATTTCCCTTTCGGAAGTCCCCTCCGGGGCTGCTGTTGGGAGGGTTGGTGGGGCCTGGGAAACTGGTGAGGCGGAGGGACGGGGGAGGCCTGGACCGGGCCAGCAGCAGTGGCCAGGAGGAGGGGGCAGATCTGAGGGACATTTAGGATGCAGAATGGACAGGAATCGGTGTCTGGAGGGGTGCAAAGGCGAGCAAGGCATGTAGGACCCCCCGCCTCCCCCTTTCCGTGTCTGGCCGCTCGGGCAGCTTGCTGGCGGCCAGTCTGTGGGTGGGTCCTGTATCCTGGCTACCTCAAGCACCCTGGGCGAGGACAGTAACGTGGGGGGACAGGAGGAGAGAGCAGGTTTGGGGACCTGGTCAGTGCGAGGGGCCTGTGGCCGTGCAGAAGAGGGCATCCAGGGGGCTGAGGGGCCCGTGTGGGAGGAGCTTTGAGCGGTCGGCTGGCTACATTCTTCACCGTGACTTAACTTCAGACCAGGGCCCTTCTTGTTTGTTTTGTTTTTTAATTGTGGAACGCAAGTCTGCGTTGGTCGTAGAGGCCGCTGGCTTTTCAGACCCGATTTGCACGCAGGCTGTGGGACCAACTGAAGTTATCTCGCAGCTTTAAAAGCAAAGGCTGTTGGTGGTGGAGGGGGCTGCCGGGGCGCTGGGCCACCCCATCGTTGTAGCGTTGGGGAAACCAAGGCCCAGAGGGTGGTGACCTCCAAGGGTGGCCCCACATGGCCAGATCACACCTCTTTGATGGGGTGTCCCTTCAGGGGGTCACACCTCTTTGATGGGGTGGCCCTCCAGGGGGTCACACCTCTTTGATGGGGTGGCCCTCCTTGAGCCCAGGCAGCCGCCTCAGGAGACTCTGTAATTACGGGATTAGGAGGTGGCCTCTCCCCAGCTGGGCCTTTCACTCCTCAAAGCCTCTGCGTGGAGGCGGGGATTTGGCGGCTTGGGGTGGGTTTCCACGTGTGTCTGAGGAAACCTGGCATCCTCAGGCAGCTTGTTCAGCCTGAAAGGCCCCGTTGTGGCTGCAGCCTGCCTCCGATCGGCCCTATTTTAGGGTCAGGATCCACCCTGCTCCAGCTGGAGGAAGGAAAAGGTGTATCTGAGCATGTCCCATGGGTGTGGGGCAGCAGCGGTGAGACCGCAGCACCCGCAGAGAGCAGGCTCCATGTGGCTGGCCCCCCGCTATGGAGGGAGGATGCATTTGAGCTGGAAGTGGGGGGAGGGCAGTGGCCTGGCAGTCCTGGTGGATGTGGGAGTCGAGGGAAGGATGGGTGTGAGCTGCCCTCACGTTGGTCCCAGGAGGCCGGGTTGGCAGACCCTGTGGGGCTGGAATACGGGCCTGCAGCCTGCCTGGGCCCCGCCTAAGGCTCGCCAGCTGGCCACTTCCTGATTCCCACCCCTGTGGGTGCCCAGCCCCGGGCCCAGAGGGAGGCCCGCCCTGCCCTCAAGCGCTCCCCAGTCTGTGGAGGGCCAAGGGCTAGGGAGACTGGGAGAAGACACCCGCCGCTCCCCCTTCCCAGTGGGCCCTGGGCCACACTCCTGCCCGCCCAGCCTGGTGGGTGCCTTCCAGCCTCCTCGCCTCGGCGCACTAGGGTTTTCTGCCTGGCACGGCCTTGGGGCTCTTCTAGACCTGTGCTGATCTTGCCCATCCTTCGGGCTCTGCTCGATGCCACCTCCACCTGGAAGCCCTCCCCATCCTGGGCTTTCCTCTGGCTTCCCTCTTGCCAGCCTCGCCCAGCACTGTGGTCTCTGGGACCTCTCGGAGTCTCCCCCCGACCTCACCGACAGCTTCCTGTCCCTCACCTGGCCGCACGGGAGAGGGGCTCACCGGAAAGTGGCTTGATGTGTGACCCTGGGCCTGAGTCTTCTCATTTGTGGAGTGGATGTAATGATACGTGTCTTATGAAGTGGCTGAGAGTTGGATGGGTGACGAAAGTGGACGTGCCTGGCGCGCAGCCAGTGTGCAGGCAGTGGCCCTTTGGTTCCGCGGTCCTGGGTGCTTGTAGGCCTTGGGGGTCCAGAGCCTGGGCTGCCCCAGGCGCAGCCCCGTGACTCCAGGAATGACTAATTCCACTCCAGCAATAAGCCCTTAGAAGCTCTGAGGAATGAGACTTTTCCCCTCCTTCGTGCTGCTTCATTAAACTCTTCTTGAGTGAGTGGAATGAGGCTTGTCCTAATCCTTTGGCACGAGGGAGGGGGTTCAGGGAGCTGGGAGAGACAGGCACACAGCGGCCTCCAGATAGCGAGGCGGAGGGTGGGCACACAGGGTTATCCCAGCCCCACAGGTGCCCGGGGTGGGGGTGGGCGCTGGACGGGGCCGGAAGCCTCATGTCTCAGGATGGCTTTGCCCTGGGCCAGCTGGCAACCTCAGACAAGCCCTGGCCCTGACCCGGGCACAGTTTACTGTCTCAGCCTTGCTCACCTGCCTGTGCTGCTCTCGGGGTCTGGGAAGGGGAAGGCCTGGGAGGGGCTGTTGATAGGAGGCCTGGACTGGGCAGTCTGGCTGGCATGCAGTAGGCACCTCCTTAGTGTACACAGGCCTTAGGGGAACAAAGGGGAGGGTGGGCAAACCCTGGACCTTTCTCCTCTGTTTCCCCACCTTTCTTTCTTTCTTTCTTTATTTGCGGTTCGCGGGCCTCTCACTGTTGCGGCCTCTCCCGTTGCGGAGCACAGGCTCTGGAGGCGCAGGCTCAGCGGCCATGGCCCACGGGCCCAGCCGCTCCGCGGCACTCTTTATTTGCGGTTCGCGGGCCTCTCACTGTTGCGGCCTCTCCCGTTGCGGAGCACAGGCTCTGGAGGCGCAGGCTCAGCGGCCATGGCCCATGGGCCCAGCCGCTCCGCGGCACGTGGGATCTTCCCGGACCGGGACACGAACCCGTGTCCCCTGCATCGGCAGGCGGACTCCCAACCACTGCGCCACCAGGGAAGCCCCCCCACCTTTATTTATTTATTAAAAATATTTTATTTACTTATTTATTATTTATTTATTTTGGATGTGCCGGGTCTTAGTTGCGGCACATGGGATCTTTCGTTGCAGCATGTGGACCTGTTAGTCGCAGCATGTGGACTGTTCGTTGCAGCACGCATGCAGGATCTAGTTCCCCGACCAGGGATTGAACCCGGGCCCCCTGCATTGGGAGCGCGGAGTCTTACCCACTGGACCACCAGGGAAGTGCCTGTTTCTCCACCTTTAAACGTGGCCTGGGAGTCCCGGCTGCCTTCCTGGGTGACCTCAGTGGCTAGACCCTGGGGGCCATCCATCAGGGGGAGTGTTCTTCCCAGGCCTGGGCCCCGACACTCCTCTCTGGGTCACGGCTGCCAGTCTGCCCAGATGGGAATGTCTCCCCACTCTGGAGGCTGCCGCAACTGGGCAAACAGTTGCAAACCTCACGCACCCAAGTAAGTCTCGATGGGCCCTTCCTCTGGGCAGCCTCAGTCTCCTTCTCGGGAAGAAACAGTGTGGGGAGGGGCTGGTGACTGAGATCAAGGAGCCTCACCCCGGCCACCCTTTGTTCACAGGTGTTCCTGGCCCTCGGGGAGCTGCTCCTGTCCTGCAACTGGGCCGTGGTTGCTAACATCCTGCTGGTAGGTGTGGGAGTCGGAACGGAGGGCTGGTCCTGGGGCCTCTCGAGCAGGGTCATCTGGAGCCTGTCCTGCTCAGGGCTGGACTTCTGCTGTTGAGTGGCCTAGAGGTCAGGAGGGGCTTCAGAGACCATGGGGTAGGGGACCAAGGTCAGTGAACAGTCACCTTGGACCGGGGGCCTCCCTGACAGTCTCAGACATATCCTTTGACCATCACTCCCATTCTGTAGATGAGCAAATGGAGGCTCAGAGAGGGCAGGTGCCTGAACCAAGGTCACACAGCCTGCAGAGGCACTGAGCCAAGACTGGGGCCCGGGCTTTTTGTTTTTTTGTTTTTTTTGCGGTACGCGGGCCTCTCACTGCTGTGGCCTCTCCCGCTGCGGAGCACAGGCTCGGGACGCGCAGGCCCAGTGGCCATGGCCCACGGTCCCAGCCGCTCCGCGGCATGTGGGATCCTCCGGGATCGGGACACGAACCTGTGTCCCCTGCATCAGCAGGCGGACTCTCAACCACTGCGCCACCAGGGAAGCCCCTGGGGCCCGGGCTTTTTGACTCCAGGCCTCCCTCCCTCTTTCTTGACTGCACTTCTCAGCAAGCAAGGAGCAAGTCTCCTTGGCCTCCACTCTGGGTGTGCAGACAGGGATGCCGGACTTCAGGGCCACTGAGCCCAGGTGGGTCCAGGCCACCCCAGCCCCCATATCATGGGCTGCAAGGCAAGGGGCCGGCTCAGGCTATAATGAGGACTGATGCTATCCTGACCCCATGACTGCTAGGTCCAGAGTCTAGCAGGACCCTCCCTGAGCCTCACACTCTCCATCCAGCCTCCCTGCCTCCTTCTAGGAGATGTGCAGGGAAATGTTTTGAACACTGAAGGGCTGTGCCCTTGTGGATTACACAGGGTCCCAAACCTAGGGACACCCCAAGAGCCCTCCTCCTGCCTCCTGGCAGTCCAGGGCTGGGTGGGCATGAGGGAACCAGAGCAGCTTGCAGTCGCCTGAGAGCTGCCCTGAAGGGGGTCTAGTGCAGGGGCACGAACCTGGATTCAGGAAACAGACCTGCGTTTCAGCCCTGCTTCTGCCACCTACTAGCTGTGTGTGACCTAGGCAAGTCACTTTGTATCGCTGAGCCTCAGGTTCCCTGTGTGGAAAATGGGGATGAAAATACCTCCTGGAATATTGTGAGGGTGAAATGAGATTATCCATGTAAAGCTTTTGCCCTGTGCCTGGCACAGAGAATGCTGGCTGGGATTCTGATAGCAAGTCAGCGATTCCTACTTTCTCATCTTCCATCTCCCAAAGAAATCCTGGCGTCCTGGAATCTGAGTTTGAAAGGGCTGTGGGGAAGTGTAGTCATTTAATTAGCCAACAAAACCTGCTTGAGTATACTGCTGTGGACGGGAGGCTCACTCTCTGTCTAGATGCTCTGGCCCTCTTCTTGGCCCAGGCTCAGCGGATGTAGGCAGGGCTGTCCTGTCTTTGACTCCTGGGTGGGTGTATCAGCTGCAGGGCTGGCGGGTCTTCTCTTTTCCTCCCTCCAGGCAGGAGACTTGGGCTCCATCCCAGACTCAGCCATAGACCTGCTGAACGGCCTTGGGCCTCAGTTTCCTTGTCTATAAAAAGGGGTAATCATAACCAGCCTGGCGGGGTAAGCAAGATAGCCTGAAGGAAAGCCCTCGGTATGTGGAATTGTGCTGGCAAATGTCCTTTTTTTTTTTTTTTTTTTTATGGCCGAGCTGCGCAGCATGTGGCACTTTACTTCCCCGACCAGGGGTTGAACCCGTGTCCCCTGCATTGGAAGTGTGGAACCGCTAGGGAAGTCCCAGGCAAACGTTGTCTTGAGTGGGGCTGCCCACTTGTCCTCTGAATCCTGCCCCCTGCGGCTTCCTCCATGTCCCCACCCCCAGCCTGCTCCCTGCTCCACATGGCAGCCCTGCAGATATGTGAAGACTGCGCCTGTGTGTCCCCCCACCACCACCGTGTCTGTTTGCAGGAATGATTAACCTGGCAGAGCCAGGCTCTTTGTAGAGCTGTGTGTGGGCTGGGGGCAGGAGAGGAGGGGTGAGGGGGCCAGTCAGCCATAGTCTGAGCCATCTGGGTCTGCTGGAGAGCTGGCTGGCACTGCCCAGGGGGCCGGGCTGGACATGATCCAGCCTACTTAGTGCTCCGCATGGTCCTTCCCTGGCTTGGAGGCCTCCAGCCCCTAAAGCTTAGCGGGGCCTGTCATCCCAGGAAGGCTTCTAGCCCCCCTTCCCCTGCCTCCCCACCTTCCCAAAGCCCCTCAGTGGAGGACAGCCTTGTGACACTTTGGTGGCCGGAGCTGGACCAGTTCCTGCGGTTCTTGGAGCTCAGTCCCCTGACAGAGAGAGGGGGAAGGCTCCAGGGGGGAGTGGTCTCCGACAGTGGGGGGCTCCCAGCTGTGGGGTGGAGGGCAGACAGACGACAGCTGGTGGGAGGTGAGGAAGGGTGGGAGGTGACGTGATCTGGAGCGTAAGAAGCTGCGTGCAGGGGAGAGAGGAGAGAGAGGGTGGTAGCTGGAGCCGGCAGGCCATAGGTAGCTGGGGTTGCTTTTCTAGAGGTGAGGCGGGAGCAGGCTCCAGGGGGCCGGAGGGGAGATGGGTGGAGAGAGGCCAGCAGGGGGTGGGATGGGGCTGGGGAGGAAGCAGCCTGGAGCCAGGCAGGGGCAGGAAGTGTGGCGACCCTGGTGTGGCAGGAAGTGCAGGGAGGTCCCTGCTGGCTGCCCTTGCTCCTGAAGCACAGAAGGTGAGAGGGCAGCAGAGCCCAGGAGCTAGGCTTCTGGAACAGTCCACCAGCTTCCACTCCCAGCCCTGCGCCTCTCTGGCTGGCCTTGGTTTGCTCAAGTGTGCAGTGGGTAGAATGGTGGTACCTACCTACCAGTTACGCCCGGGCTACGCAGGCAGAGGGAGCTGAGCCCGTATCACGCACATTCCTGAGGGGTTACTGTGGGCTCCGTGGCCCCATGTCAGTCCTGCCTCAGGGACACGGCTCTCTTTGATCTGCTTATCCGCAAGGAGGAGAATCCAGATTCTCTCTGGGGAAGAGACCTCAGGGACTCTTAAGTGGTTCCCAAACTTCACTGAGCCTAAGAATCAGATTTGGGGGAGCTTGTTACAAATTCAGCTTCCAGGCCCTCTGTCTTCAGAGTCTGATTCAGTTGGGTCTGTGTTGGGTCGAGGGATCTGCATTGCTGTCGAATGTCCTGCGTGATCCCGGTAGAGCCGTTCCTCAGAACGCACTGGAAAACACTGGTCTAGTGTAGCCAGCTCCCCAGCTCGTGAACCCTCTGCGACATTCTGACTAGTGCAGTCCGTCCCCTTGTTCACCTACTCTCTGACGGGGAGCTCACTCTTTGCACGCTGGGAAGCCCCTACCTCCTGGTGGGTCAGTTAATAAAAAGGACCTTGGCTCGTCACAGCCAAGACCCACTGCAGACCCACCTCCGGCAACCTCCCCCTGCCCGGCGGGGCCTCAGAGTGCCTTGCTTCCTGGAAGGCTGGAGAGTGTGTCTCCCCAGATGAGCTCCCTGCTTCCCCAGACCTACTGATGGGGTCTCTGGCTCCCTCCCCACCCTCCTGTCTGTCTGGGCCCCGCTCCAGCTTACCCACCGCCAGCCGTGGGGAGTAGGGTAGAAGGGGGACTCGCTCCAGGTCTGTCCTCCAGGGTGCTGGAAATCCGCCACCAGGCTCACCTCCCACCTCCTCAGCACATCGCCACCCCCTCCCGCTGGGGGGTCATCACCCTTCTGTTCTCCCTCTGTCCGGTCTCCATGCTTCGCTGCTCTGCCTGCTGCCCCTAGGTAGCTGTCTGCTCACTTGTCTGTCTCACCCTCCCAGGGGTGTCTGGGTGGGAGGGCTGAGTGGGGAACGTGAGGCAGGCTGCCAGGGAGTCTGCACCTGGTGACTGGTGCAGTAACCGACTTTCTGCACTCCCTTGATGCACGCCCTTGATTGGCGCTGGTTATGCCCCTGGATATAAAGGGAACAGCTCTTCTAAGAAGGGCGAGTCGAAAACAGAGGGGGTTTTTGTCTCGGAATAGAGTGAGCCTGGAGTTTTGGGAACCCCAAAGCCTCTAAACTTCTAAAATTACCTGCCGGGCTCTCCAGCTGCTGGTGGGGCCCAGCCTTGGCCCCTGGCTACATGGAGACCCTGGGGACCCAGAACAGGGAAGGGGAGACCTACCTCTCCCGCCACTGGCATCAGGGGCTGGTCCGGTCCCGCAGGTTGGAGTTCCTGGGAGGGGAGGAAGGGAGGGTCCAACCGGCCCCTGCATGGACTTGTTCGGACACTCAGATTCCATCTTCCAGGAGGCCCTGCCCTTCTGCCCAGAACCCCCAGTGAGTAATCACATAATTATGGGGTGAGAAGGAAGCACTTGGGGAAGGTGCAGAGCTGTGGTCAGTTCCTTCTCAACGCTTGTTGGCAGGTCCAGGTGATGGGTGGGAGGCCTGGCCTCTCTCACCACCTGGACAGAGTGGCTCAGCGCCGGTGACTCCGGGACCGGCCGGTCACCCTCAAGAGTGACTCTTGCTGCTCTGCCCTGCCCACCCACAAACCCCTCTCTGCAGTCCCCGGGCTCTGGCCTTCACACCTTGGCTCACCCCGTCCCCTGTCTGCTGCAGCCCTGGGTTCTGGCAGGGCCTCTACTGAGACCAGTCTCCAAGATGGTTCTACTTGACTTATTTAGTTGGCAAACTTTCAGCTAGTCCCCTCTGTGCCTGGTGCCTTGCTGAACCCCAGGGACCCCAAGAGAACTTAGGCGGGAGCTTTGCTGCTGGACAGTGTAAGGGTAAGGGGAGGAGGACCACGAACCCTTCCAGCTGAGGGGGATGTGCCTTCAGTTAGGGGTGCACACGAGCTGGGGGAGCTCAGGGCAGGCACCTGAACTCCGGGAAGGCTTCACAGAGGCGGTGACCCAAAGGTCGGTCCTGAAGGATGAATGGAGATGCTCCAGCTGGACCAGAGAGGGGAAGGCTTGCCAAGCAGAAGGCACAGCATGTTCAAATGCCTGGAAGCTTTGTGCCTCTTAGAATCATAGGGCATTATTTCAGCCTGATGTCCTCCAGGTATCAGATGAGGAACGATCATGAAAGTAACCCTTTATGTAGGTACTATTATTATCCCCATATGGGGATGAGGAGGCTGAGGCACAGGAAGGTGACGTGACTTGCCCAAGGTCACACGGCTAGTGAGTGGGGGGTGTGGGATTGGAACCCAGATGATCTGACTCCGCAATTCATATTCTTAACCTCCCAAGTAGGCCTTTTCAGCAAGGCTGCCTTCGGTCTCTGCCCAGAGGGGCTTCTTGAGATGGGGGCTGAGCCCTCCACACCACTCCGCCCAGGTGCCCACACGTGCAGGCGCCTAGCTGTGCACCCACTCTTCACCCCACAGCCCACACTACTGCCTTCTGGGCCCCTGAGCTGGGACACACCTGCCCTGTCACTGTTGTCACAGCCATGCCTGGTCGCCCTGATTTAACAGTGAACCCTCAAGAGGGGTGGCCTTCATCAGGGACCTGACAGCTCCATCCCAGGGGACCAGGGAGCCTTCCTGAGCCCCCAAGTGACCTGATGGCTCAGTGGTGGGGCTTCAGGCATTGGGGTCGTCGACCCCCTGCCATCCCACTCTCTTCGCCAGCCTGTCACCCTGCCAGGCTGGTCCTTGGCAGCCGGGGGACAGAATAGGGCATGAGGGGGCACCTACTCCTTGCCCTCGCTTGGGGAGCTCCCTTGGTGCTTCTGTGTTTTGCAGTCCGTGGTGGTACCCAGGTGCGGGGGGACAGCAGAGGCGCTTCAGAGCACGGTGGGCCACATCCTGGGAGGTGCCGGCAGCCCCTACCTCCCTGGACTCGTAAGGCTGGCTGGATGGCAGGGCTCCAGGGAGGAAGTGCACTTGAAGGCCTGGAGGCTGGTCTGCTGGGCCCGGCACACGCAGCCTGTCTCCTCTGCAGATCTCCAGCGCCCTGCGGGCTGGGCGTCCCGACTCCTGCCTGCAGCGCTTCCTCAGCCTTCAACAGAGCTTCCTGTGCTGCGCCTTCGTTATCGCCCTGGGTGGCGGCCGCTTCCTGCTGACCGCACTGCACCTGGAGGGAGACCGGGCCCAGGCCCGGCAGCCAGGCACAGGTACCCCTGCCGCCTTGCACCCACACCAGGCTCAGGGCTGACCCTATAGGAGCAAGGATCACCACCCACCCGCTGAGCCTCTGGCTAGTTTATTTATTTATTCATTCATCCATTCACCCGTAGTTATTACGTCCCTGCTATGTGCCAGGCAAGGTTGCAGATGCCGGGGAGTGAACACCAAGTCCGAGCCCCCGTGAAGCGAAACAAACAAGAAACAAACAGAGGAAGCAAAAGATAGAGTGTGTTCAAGGTGATAAGTGCTATGGAGAGACATAAAGCAGGAAAGTGGGGAGAGGGGAACAGGTGGGCGCAGGTTGCAGTTTTTGAAAGGGTGATCAGAGAGGTCCGTACTGCGCCCCCGCAGCTATCTGGGGGAAGGTGCTCCTGGCAGGGGGAAAAGCTAGTGCAAAGGCCCCGAGGTAGGAGTGGACCTGATGTGTTTGAGGACTGGCAAGGGGGCCAGTGTGGCTGGAGCAGGAGCAAGGGGGCCAGTGGTGGGGACGAGGGTGACAGTAATGGGACCAGAGCATGGCGGCTGTGGGGGCCTCTGTAAGGACTGAGGCCTTACACTGAGTGAGATGGGAGCTGCTTTCTGGTTTCCAGTGCACAAGCCCCAAGGTGTCTGATTTACATCCTAAAAGCACCGCTCTGGTGCTGCTGGGTTGAGAACGGACCGTAGGGGGTTAGTGTTGAAGCAGAGAGGCCATAGGAGGCCCTGCAACCATCAGGGGAGAGCAGCGGGGCTGAGACCATGGTGGTGGCATTGGAGGTGGGGAGAACGGGTCGGATCTGGAATTTATTTTGAAAACGGAAGCTAGAGGATTTCATGACAGACTGTGCCCAGGCCTAGTCCCCAAACACCTTTGCCGCCTCTGGGGCTGGCTGAGCGATTTCTTCCCACAGGGATCCCCGACAGCAAGGATGTGGGCAGCGAGGCCATGGAGAGCCAATGCCTGCTTCCTAGCACAGGTGCCTCCCCAGAGGACCCCTGAGGCCCCTGCCCTGCGGCGAGGAGGCCCCACCCACCCTGCTCGCACCCTTCTGGGCGGCCTCCACTGTATCAGTGCCTCTACCCACCTTTGACTGCGGCTCCGGGACCCTGGCCAAGCTGCACCTGCCGCTTCTTCGCTCCCAGCGAGAGAGCTGGCAGCGCCTGTGGCTGGGCTGGGAATTGAGCTGTCAGCACCCTTGGTGGGAGGCCTGAGCCTGTGCCTGCACCCAGCACGAGGCCACGCCAGCCCGGGGCCCTCAGCCTGGCTGCCAGCGGGCCCGATTAAAGTGTGGCCGGTACAAAGCCCGTGGATATAGGCCTTTAGACAATCATGTTATTTATAGCCTCAAGGTGTCTCTGCTGGGATTAGAAGCAGAAGACGACGAGGTGGGCAGTCTGGGCCAAGGATGCAGGGCTGCTCAGCAGGGGCCTCTGAGCGTCCCCACCCTGGACCGCCCGCTCTGACCCAGGTTCCCCAGTCTGCAGGGTCAGGAGAGCACAGGGCAGCCCTCTGCGCGCGTTCACCCTCTGAACTAAAGTGGGGACTGAGTCAGTAGTCTGGAAGAGAGGTTTCTACTCCGGTGCTGGTGTGGGAGTGCGGCTGCAGGAACCGAGGAGGCACTCAGAGGAGTGCCCAGGCCTGCACAGACCCACGCTACGGGGCTGGCATGGCTGTGCATGAGGGCCCTGCTCTGCATCCCGGCCCCCTCCCCCACGGGGAGGGCCGGCTCCCTGGGACTCATATTTGCCCCTGGGTTCGGAGCACCTGGGCGCAGTGGGCCCCGCAGGAGATCAACAGCTTCCAGGCGGGCAGCAGTGGGGAGGCATGTTCTTTCCACCATGAGCATAAGCAGGTCTCCCCTGCCCCTGGTGCCCAGCCAGGCAATCACTGTTCACTTGCTGATCGCCACCTTCGGTGTGCCAGGCTGGGCCTGCCTCCCAGCAGCTGCGGGCAGAGCAGTGACCCAGACTCACACTCACCTCCTGACCCTTGCCTGCTCCACCCCTGCCCCCTGTGGTGTCCTCCCTGCCCCTTATGTTCGATGGGACAGGCTCCAGGAGCTGGACCTCCCGCTCAGTCCGCACCTGCCACCCTCACCCCCAAGTCTCAGCCCCCCCCTCAGGAGCAGCCGTCACCAGGATGACCTCCCCCTCTACCCGCGATCTGATGCTTGGCGCTCCTGAAACGGCCAGCCCTGAAGTTAGGAGAGAAAGGATTCATGAGGATGCACGGTAAGGGTTCTGCACCAAGTTACAGTGTGGGTGCGGGGGAGGGGCGCCGTTCCCACACCACCAAGCGATTATCTGACTGCCACTGGGGGACGTACAATTCAACTCGACTCTGAGACTGTCTACCCAGAGATAGCATCAGATTCCGCAGGGTACGGGTGCAGTCCTACAAGACTGTCCCTGCCACCCCTGTGCCACGCTTCAGATGCCAATAATCACAAGTCCAGGCTGTGACCAGTTGTAAACCCAAGGTTCTCACAACCCCTTCCTGGGTTCCATTAATGTGCTAGAGAACTTAGGAAACCCATTCACTCACTATATTGCCAGTTTATTATAAAGGAAAGCTCAGAAATAGCCAGATGGAAGAGATGCATGGGACAGGGTATGGGGAAAGGGCGTGGAGCTTCCATGCTGTCTCCAGGCACCACTCTCCCCAGATGTCCACGTGTTCACCAACACGGAAGCTCTCCGGACCCAGTCCTTTTAGATTTTACGGAGGCTTCATTACTTAGGCATGATTGATTAGATCGTCACTGGCGATTGATCTCAATCTCCAGCCTTTCTCCCCTCCCCGGAGGTAGTTGGCGGGGGTGGTGGAACTGAAAGTTCCAACCTTCTAATCACAAGGCTGGTTCTCTGGCAGGCAGCCTCATCCTTAGGTGAGTTCCAAAAGTCACCTCCTTAACAAAGGAAAGACACTTTTAGGGCTCTCATCACCTAGGAAACTCCAAGGGTTTTAGGAGCTCTGTGCCAGAAACAGGATGAAGACCAAATATATATTTCTTATTAGAAATCACAGTATCATACTTGGTTTCTTCTGAGAAGGAGGCAGTCAGTCTGTGCGGGGTTCACTGGGTGTGTGACCCGGGCCCCTTCCTGTCCTCTCTGAGCTGCAGACTCCCCAGCTATATTTAAGAGGTGTGTTTCTAACCGAGACCTCATGTGATTTCTCACGGGCTGGGTCTAGGTCCACAGAAGCCCAGCTCCAGGATCTCCCTCCCTGCAATCCTGGGGAGGACCCTTGTGAGATTCAGCTCCCAGGAGATGGGCAAGGGCTTCGCAAGAGTCATCACCTACCCCCACCTCTCCCACCTCAGAGTCCTCAGGCTGTCGAGAAAGATCAGAAACCTCATTTATGCCAGTTCCAGAAACATGCGTTGGTACCAGTGGGTGCCCATCTTGGTGTTGGGCATTGACTCCAACCCTGCCCTTGGACCTCACAGCCCCAGAAGGAACAGGGGAACACTTGGGTGGGCCAAGTGAGGCACACCTATGGGCAGAAGAAGGCGTTACATCCCTCAGAAGCTTTGAGGAGTCGGCTTAGGAGCTGGTAAATAGCCAGAGAAAGTGTGGGGAAGGGAATCCCTGGTGGATAGAACAGGCAAAGTGCAGGGGGTGAGGCAGAAGATATGTGATGAATCACGGAGAGGTGTGGTGTGGTCAGAAAGGAGGGGGTATGTGTGTTTGCGGGGAGAGAGAGAGGAAGCAGGACAGACTGGCTGAGACCAGAGGGCTCAGATGCCAGCTGAGGAGCTGGAGCTTGAATCCTATAATCAGGGTAGTTCTTTCTTTCTTTTTTTTTTTTTTTTTTGCGGTACGCGGGCCTCTCACCGCTGTGGCCTCTCCCGTTGCGGAGCACAGGCTCCGGACGCGCAAGCTCAGCGGCCATGGCTCACGGGCCCAGCCGCTCCGCGGCATGTGGGCTCTTCCCGGACCGGGGCACGAACCCGT
>NC_041227.1:91009475-91020548 GCF_002837175.3 Physeter macrocephalus | reverse complement strand
AGCCGCTCCGCGGCATGTGGGCGCTACCCGGACCGGGGCACGAACCCGTGTCCCCTGCATCGGCAGGCGGACTCCCAACCACTGCGCCACCAGGGAAACCCAGGGTAGTTCTTTCTGACTCAAGTGCTTTCTGGGGTTTGGGTTGCCAGGCAGGGTAGGGTGGTGCTTTCTGGGACCGAACTAGATAAAATGCCCCACCAGGAGTTTATACGATGTTATCATCCAGAGTGTTTTGAGGCGGAGCCAGGAGCAGGGGGTGCTGGCAGACTCTGGGAGGAAGAGACCAGTATCTGTTCTGCAAGCAACCCAACCCCAGCTGTACTCAGCTCCCACCCCTTGCCTCTCTGGGGCTGGTGACTCAGACCTCACTGTGCTGAGGTCACAGGTATAGGTCTCTGAGAGCCCAGCCACTCAGGCTATAGGCAGGAGGAGTGGTCAATAGAACACACCTTTCTGGCCAACAGGGCACTTCCTGGGTGGTCCCAGTCCCTGATACTCTGGAGTCACTTGTTGGGAATGTTGATGGGGGAACACACTGCTGAGCAGGATGAGGCCCTCGGACCTGATCTGCTCACATCATGTGTTAATTGCTCTTCCTGGACACACGCTGCATTCCAGCTCCCAGGTGTCATCCAGGTATGCAGGTGTGCTTGGTCAGTGTGCATGTGCCTGTGCGTGCTCATTTCTCTGTTGGCCTGTGAGCATGTGAGGAGGTGTTTATAGGGTCTGGATGAGAAAACTCTTCTTCCGCCCTGACCTCAGGCTTGGAGGGTTAAACACGTGCGTCGAGACGGTCACCCCAGTCCTGGCTTGTCCCCCTGCAACACCAGACATCAGTCTGTTTCATTCCCTGAAGAGTCTATCTTTCCTCCATGCCTGGGTGGGCCTGTGAGCTTTCTGGTTTAGTGCAGCTGCAGGAGGCAACCAGAGGTTGTTGGAGCCAAGCCCTTATCTGACACAGGGAGGTACGGGGCCGCGCGTGCTCCTTCTGTGTGACCACGTCAGTTAAGGTTGTAGGGTGGTGTGCAGCAGAAACTGACTGATATCCTAAGCAAGAAAGGGATTTGTCGAAGACGTCAGGAGCTCACAGAATCGACGGGAAGATTGGAGATTCAGGAGCCAGGGCTCCTGGGCCATCTTATTGGGACATTTTCTCCCTACTCAAGATTTAAAGCCCTGGATGAGAGAGAGTCCAGTTGGATCCTATGCCCATGCCTTGATTTATAGCTCCATTAAGACCAGGAAACCAGGGTGCACTTAGGAAGGGAAATGGACCTTGAGCATCAAAATAAAACATTAATGAAAGAAAAAAAGACCGGAAAAAAAAACACCCCACAAAAACCAACGACCGTGTCCATTACAGTGATCTTGGGCAGGCCACTGGCCTTCTCTCCGATGCAGCCTCTCATGGGACAGGGAAGAGGCTGGACTCCGTGTCCTTCAAGGGAGTCTTCGCTTCTGAGAGTCTGAGTCCATGATCAAAGGAGATTGGAGCGTCTGTAATTCAGAAAGTGTTAAGAATGTTCAAAAGACAGAACAGGAACTTCTGCGTTAGTGGGGACTCAGAGCCATCTGTTCTGAGCAGGAGAGAGAGGCAGAGCCGAATTGTTCTGAGCAAAACTCGTGAGGCAGGCCCAGGCTGGGGGATGGAGGGCCTCCAAGAAGTCCCCAGCTTGGCAACAGCAGGAGAAGAGAGGAGGTGTCCTCTCCCTACCCGTGGGTGGTGACCCGTGGAGAACGTATTCGAAGGGTGGAGGGAAATGGCACAGGGAAGCTAATGGAGGGTGGGGTCAATCAGGGAGAAAATGCCTTTACCAGGAGGGCCCGGAGAGGAATCTGGGTGGTTCTGAGTCACGCAGAGCAACAGTTACATGATGCAAATCAGCACACACTTACTGAGCACCTGCTAAATGTCATTTACTCATTCAATCACAAACATTCTCTCAGCACCTCCTCTGTCCTGGACAGCGGAAGTGAATCAGACAGCGTACGGGCCCTTAAGGCTCACGATCTGTTGCTGGGCTGGTGGCGGGGAGTGGTGGACTCATGTACAGACATAATCAGCACAATGAGTTTGGTGTGATGGAGGAGGGATACACAGGTTACTCAAGTAACCTAGGGGAGGAAATGACAGTTTAAACAAGCAGGTCAGGGAGGGCTTCCTGGAGGAAGTCATGGCTGTGCTGGATTTCTGAAGGACTAATGGGAGGAGTGACCTAGGTAGACAGCATAGGCAGAGCAGGACTCAAAAGCCAGGGGAGGGGGTTGCCCAGGTGACGCTCTCCGTGGTCCTGAACCATCATTGTGATAGTAGGACAAGGGCTTTTGTGTTGAGGGGAGAGCGGGGACTAGAGACAACTGCCCCCAATTCCTGCCACTCCTCTGGGCTCCAGGAAGTATCATAACTATGAGCGAGTTCAGGGAGATAAATTTTCAGTGTAGACGAGTGTAGTTTTGAGAGATGGACGGTAGGATCTGAGGCTGGAGATTGGCAGGGGTCATGAAGGGTTATTGGAGATCATGTTAAGGAACTTAAGATATTTTTTAAAAATTTATTTTATTGAAGTATAGTTGATTTCCAGTGTCATGTTAATTTCTGCTGTACAGCAGAGTGTTTCAGTTATACATATATATATTCTTTTTCATTTTCTTTTCCATTATGGTTTATTACAGGATATTGAATATAATTCCCTGTGCTATACAGTAGGACCTTGTTGTTTATCCAATCTATATATAATAGTTTGCATCTGCTAATCCCAAACTCCCAGTCCTTCCCTCCCTCACCCCCACCTCCCCCTTGGCAACCACAAGTCTGTTCTCTATGTCTGTGAGTCTGTTTCTGTTTCGTAGATAGGAACTTAGATATTTTTAATCCTGTAGGCAGTGGGGAGCCATGGAAAAGTTTTGTGCATGGTAGTGATAGGGTTGTATGTGTGATTTAGAAATTTACTGGCAAGAACTATGAAGAAAAGACTGGAAGGGGGACTTCCCTGGCAGTCCAGTGGTTAAGACTCCACGCTTCCACTGCAGGGGCTGTGGGTTCGATCCCTGGTCGGGGAACTAAGATTTCACATGTGGCTGAAAAAAAACAGAAAAGAAAAAGACCGGAGGGGAATGTTGGAACAGGTGGTGTTCATCTTTAAAAGGGTCCAAGTGAGACATGGAAAGGTTTGAGCTAAGTGCATGAGCAATTGGGACACTGGGAGATATTAAAGAGAAAAAATGGCCCTAGAGGTGGGAGTTGAGGGAGAGGAAGGAGTCCCAAATGGCTCCCAGGTTTCCAGCTCAGTGACAGTGTGGATGCTGCTGCTATTTGTCAAGAGATACATGATACTGGGTGGGAGCAGGTTTAGGGGAAAGACGATGAGTTCAGTCTTGGATGTGCTGAGTTTAAGGTGCTGGGGGATATCTAGGGGGGAGTGTGCAGGAAACTGCATATGGACCTGGTGCTTGGAGATGAGGCCACATCTAGAGATGGAGGTTGGGGTGCCCTAGGGAGGTGGATAATTGTTGAAAGCCCAAGCATGGGTGAGAGGCTGCCAAGGGAGAGTGTGCCATGTGAGCAGGGAGGAGACTGAGGCTGAGCCCTGGAGACACTCCTGTGTAGGGAGATGGGTGGAGGGGAGGTGGACTGAGCTCCCAGGTAGCAGCCTTGGGGGAGCCAGTGTTTCTCAGAGTGTGTTCTGCAAAGCTGTAGTCATCTTACGAGATGTTCTGTGGTCTAGTACACATGGGGACATGGCAGCCTCTACTTCCCCATGGGAGACTCCCGGTGTACACTCTCCGATTAAAGACTGAAAAGTTCCTCAGTTAGGAAACCTAATTCTCTGTGTCTATCCCACCATTTCCCAAATATACTTGCCCTTGGGACACTGGCCACTAATGCAATGTGCCCCATTTGTTTTGAAATTATGGTCTAGACCTAATGAATGAATATCAGAGGCCCTTTAGCCATCATTGAGTTCAGCCTCCCATCATGTTGATGAGAAAGCTCTGTCCTGGAGAAGCTAAGAGTATCGCTATGGGGCAGTAGAGGAAACACTGGATTAGGGGGGTAGACACACCTGGGTTTAGTGCAAGCCTCATCATTTACTAGTGACCTTAGGTGGATTACTTCTCTTCCCTGGGTCTCTTTATCTGTGAGATGAAGATAAGAACCCTACAAGTTCTACAGCTGATGGTCCCAGAGGCTCTCAGGAGGCCACAGTGACTTGCCCAGGGCCATACAGCCCAAAAGGGCTTGTTGTCCTCCCCATCACCGTGCCTTTGGTGGCCCCTTATCCCACCTAAGGACCCACTCTAGAGAGTGCCTTTGAGTTAAAATCCCAGAAAAACCCACAGACTGGGAATGGCTGGCTGGCTTGGTGGCAGCTTAGAGGTCCCCCAAATTTGAAAGGCTCAGAACTCTGCCAATTTTCCCCTGCTCCGGAGCCTACTCGGTGGTGGAAAGGCAGTGCCATGGAAAGGGAATGCTCCCCTTTCTGGCTAAGGCCTAAAACCGCTCCCTGGCCAGGGCTGTGGCTGAAAGGATGAGGAATTTGGGGGAGTGGGAAGGGGACCATGGTGTTGGGCTTAGAGCCATGGTTCTGCCTTCTTCACTGCTGGACAGTCCCCTAGCTGGCCACATCCCCCTGCTGGGCACTGTCCTTTAGCTGGCACCATCACACAGTTACGAAAGTCAGTGCCAGGGCGCAGTCCCAACCCCATGGAGCTCCTAGGTCTGTCCTTCCCTGTTTAATCACCTGCCATCCTGGGCCACCCCGTGGAACTTCCCTCATCCAGCTTTGCAGGCCTGCGCTCAGCAAGCTGGAAAGAGGCAGCAAGGCAACTTTCAGAATGAAATCTGTTTTCCTAACCCTCCCGTCACAGTCATTCATACCCAACACGACGAAGCATATTTTTAGTCACTCTGCAGAATTTAAAATACACCTCGAAGGCGCCAAGAAACACCAGCTTGGGGATTAACTCTGCTCACAAGAGACAGTGGGGCGGGAGTGGGGAGGGGTGCCTCGTGCTGTGTCACCCGTTGGCTATGCCATGACTCACCGTGGCCGACACCTTCGCGAGATGCACCTGCCCATGGATGTGGGATCTGGAGCAGCCTGCAGTGGGAACTGAGCTCCCAGCCCAGGCCGAAGGTATTGCACCAACCTGCTGTAGGGTCATTTATGGGCCCTGGAACCTGTGTGAATAATTCTGCTTTCCCAGGCTCTGTCTAGTTCTAACATTGTGTCCTCAGCACTCTGTACAGGATTTTCATTTCAAAGCTGCAAACAAATGAATGCGGGAGGGAGCTTACCAAAACCACAGCCCCTCTGAGGTGGGTGAGAGTGGAGATTGTGGCCCTGAATACAGAAACGACCTGACCACTCTGCACAGGAGACAGGGCTCCCTGCTCCCCCAAGGGAGGACCTGGGGGACTTCCAGACCCTTTAAATCCTATCCTCCTATCTACCCCCAGAGAGAGAAACTGAGACCCAGAGAAAGTTAGGGGTCTTGTCTAGGGTCATGCCACACACCAGGGCAGAACTGGTCTAGGACCCAGCCTCCTGTCTCCCATTCAGGGCTTTGTCGTGCTGCGCTGCTGAAGTCTGATGCTTGCGGTTGCCCGTTGCCGTGCCCTCAGGAGAGAAGGCCCCCTTTCAATTCCCTGTTTCTGGGGTGGGGGAGGGGGCCGGTTGGAGCCCTGGCTCTCTCTGCCAAGGGCTGCCTTTCTGAGGGGCAGGGGTAGGGTCTCGGTGTGCACACAGGAATGGGCCCAGCAGGAGGCAGGGGGCTGGATCTGAGCTTCCCTGGAGAGGTGGGCGACATAGCCTTCTGTGACTGGTGGAGGCCTGGGTCCCGGGCCAATCCCCCCACCCGTCACGCTTCTTGGTTCTTACGCAGCCCTCCCTGAACTGATTAAATCATGGCGGGTGAGTAGCTGCTGGAAAGGCCACGGGCCCTCCTACCCGCGCCCCTGACTTAACCGTCTGAGACCCTCTCTCCAGGATGTCCGTATGCCCTGAGCTCTAGCCCTCAGCTCTCTCCCAGAGTCTCCGCCGCGGTAGGGAGCGGGGAGGGAGGGCACTGCGTGGGTGCTGGGAAGTCCTGCTTCCCGGACGCTACTCTTAGCTCCGTAGCTCCCCACAAACCCCCTCCGGGTCCTCGTCAGCCTCGGCGACCGCGCGGCTCCACAGTGACTGCGCCCCCGTCGGGCGGGAGGGGCTCTGCGGCCCGGCCCTCCCCCTCCGCCCCCCCGGGGGCAGCACGTGCGGGGCGGGGCTGTGGCCCGAGCCCTGGGCTGATTGGGCGCGGGCCTGGTGGGCGGGGCCGGGCCGCAGCTGTCAGAACAGCGGCGGCGGCGACCGCGGCGCACCGGGCTGAAACGGTGGCAGCGCCGCAGCCGGGGTCGGAGCGCAGGAGCCGACGGGGCCCGGCCGGGATGGTGCAGCGGCGGCTCCTCGGCGCACACACGCACTGAGTGGGCCCAAGCTGGGCCCCGCGCCCCCCGCGCCCCCCGCCGCCCCGATCCCGGCCGGCATGATGTGCCTGGAATGCGCCTCGGCGGCGGCGGGCGGCGCGGAGGAGGAGGAGGCGGACGCGGAGCGGCGGCGCCGGCGCCGGGGGGCGCAGCGAGGGGCCGGCGGTGGCGGTTGCTGCGGGGCGCGGGCGGCGGGCGCCGCTGGAGTGGCGACCGCCGACGATGAGGTGCAGACGCTGTCGGGCAGCGTGAGACGGGCCCCTTCCGCACCCCCCAGCACCCCCAGCACCCCCAGCTGCGCAGCCGCTGCCAAGGGCCTCGGCGCTCAGCAGCCCAAACCAGCCAGCTTGGGCCGCGGGCGGGGGGCAGCCGCTGCCATCCTCAGCTTGGGCAACGTGCTCAACTACCTGGACAGGTACACCGTAGCAGGTGAGCAAGTGCCCCACCCAGCCCAAGAACCAGGACCCTCTGCCTCGAGGTACCTCGGGGAGCCTTCGGTCCCAGGACCCCTATACCCAGGCCTTTCGTGGGGTCCCTAAGGGCCCTCCGTTCAGGCACAACTGGGCAAGTGATGCCCTGAGATCTACTGGTCCAATGCAGGGACCGGCCTCCGGCAGCCCCGGGCCAGGGGTTGGGGGAGTCCCCACCCCTGGAGTAGCCCGCGCGTCCTCGCCAGCCCTTGACGTCCCCTCCGTTGTCCTCTTCTGCGATAGAGTCTCCTTTGCGTCTCTCTGCGTTCTGGCCTCCGCGCCCCCATCCGCCCCAGCCTCAGGTTCCCGGGCCTCTCCTCCCCTTCCCCCAGCCCAGGCTGTCTGTCGGTCCGTAGCCGGTCAGTTCCTTCCTTCCTCCGCCGTCTCCACTCCCCCGCGTGCGTGCGGCGAGCGCGCGCGCCCCTTGCGGGTGTGTGCCAGGGGAAACCAAGTGTGTGCTCGCGGGCGGCGCGGATGTGTGTGTGAGCGTGTGAGCGCGTGGCTGACAAAGGCTTGGGGCTGCGGGGAGCGGAGGGAGGGGCGGGGCGGGTCCGCGGCGCCTGGGGACCCAGGATGCGGTTTGCAGCTGGCCCTGGCTAGAGGCCCGAAGACGCCCTCCCCCTGTTCTGTGTCGCTTAGGGCCTGGGGTAGGGAGCGGGCCACTGGGGCTGCCTCATCCTCTGTGAGCATCTCCGGGAATCAGCCTTGGGGAGGGGGTAGAGGTAGATAGAACAACTGAGTTCTAGCCCCGGATTTTCCCCCTTGTGCTTGGTGTGTGACCTTGGGCCGGTCTTAGCCTATGTTTAGGTCTGTTTCCCCGTTTGTAAGGTGGTTGGTCCTCAGGCCCTTTGGGGATGGAAGGGCGTTCTGGGATTCCGGTCTCCTCGCTCCCCTCCCACAGTTCTGGGGCGGGGGGCCGGGGTGTGTGCCTGTGAACGGGGGTTTTCCCTAAATTGAGCTGCCCCTCGGTGGGAAGGGTGCAGCCTTGAGAGAAAGAGACTTTGGCTAGGCTAGCACGTGGGGGCTGTCTGCCATGGGAGAGCAGTGACTGGATACCTGACATCCTGGCATGCTGGCCTAACCACAGCTTAGTAAAATCTGGAACTAGGAAAAAAAAAAAAAAAAAAAAAGAGGGAGGAATTTTGGACAGACTCGAAAGAGAACTTTGTACCCATGGAGAGAGGCAAGCCCTGGCTTAAACCATAAAACATATGCCACCTGGGTCCCCTTCCCTAGGACTCAAGTCTCCCCCTCTGTTGAATGGGCTTTTGCGTCAAGTGGAAGGAGGAACTCTGATGGGAGAGCAGAGGCTTCCGCCTTCCCCCACTCCCACTTTCAAAACCCTTTATCTCTCTGACCCTCCCTGCGGGGAGTTGGAAGTGGGTCCCAGTGGCACCAGCTTCCGGGTCGAGCTCAAGGGGCTCTTAACTTTGGCCTGGTGAGCAGGAGTACCCAGCACCACCCAAGTGCACCAGCCCCTGTGCACCAGCCCCATGGCACACACATGTGCCATGCTGCCTGGGACCTGGGAGTTTAGGTGCCACCCTAAAGTGGGGAGAAGTCAGAGAACACGGGGGGCCTGTAGTTAGCGCAACATCGACTTCTGTCCGTAGATGGGCAAACCGAGGCCCTTGTCCAAGATGGCCTGGAGAGTGCGCGACAAAGCTGGTGTTCAATCTGCCTGTTTCCCACCCTCTCAGCTGGGCAATGAATGGCCTGCTTCTAGCGCTGTAACACTTTCCAATTTGTTTTTTCATGCCCCGACCACCCTACTACTTCCCAGGCACTACTCAACATGCTTGAGGTACATCAATGATATATCATAGCCCTTAGACTCTGAAGACAGAAATGTTTTGGAGTAACTCTGAATGCTCAAATCATTTATTAATTTAAACAGACAATTTGGAAGTTGCATGAAATTGCCATCTTTAAGCGCCATCCGCAATGATACTCCCATTGATACGGACATCTGCTTTCTAATACTGGATTAAGGATCAATGTGTTTTCATTTCCTAGTGTGCCAGGCAGGGAATTTGAAAATCTGAAAATCCGAAAAAATGAGACTGTGTCTCTGCCTCTTTAAAAAAAAAAAAAAAAAAAAAAAAAGAGGGAGGAATTTTGGACAGACTCGAAAGAGAACTTTGTACCCATGGAGAGAGGCAAGCCCTGGCTTAAACCATAAAACATATGCCACCTGGGTCCCCTTCCCTAGGACTCAAGTCTCCCCCTCTGTTGAATGGGCTTTTGCGTCAAGTGGAAGGAGGAACTCTGATGGGAGAGCAGAGGCTTCCGCCTTCCCCCACTCCCACTTTCAAAACCCTTTATCTCTCTGACCCTCCCTGCGGGGAGTTGGAAGTGGGTCCCAGTGGCACCAGCTTCCGGGTCGAGCTCAAGGGGCTCTTAACTTTGGCCTGGTGAGCAGGAGTACCCAGCACCACCCAAGTGCACCAGCCCCTGTGCACCAGCCCCATGGCACACACATGTGCCATGCTGCCTGGGACCTGGGAGTTTAGGTGCCACCCTAAAGTGGGGAGAAGTCAGAGAACACGGGGGGCCTGTAGTTAGCGCAACATCGACTTCTGTCCGTAGATGGGCAAACCGAGGCCCTTGTCCAAGATGGCCTGGAGAGTGCGCGACAAAGCTGGTGTTCAATCTGCCTGTTTCCCACCCTCTCAGCTGGGCAATGAATGGCCTGCTTCTAGCGCTGTAACACTTTCCAATTTGTTTTTTCATGCCCCTGACCACCCCTTCTGATATTCTTAGGGAAACCGACTCTGCTAGGGGCTGAGGTGCGACGGTGGGATCAGGGAGGGCTGGTGCTTATCTGCCCCCACCCCCACTTGCGTCCCAGAGTCAGAATGGGAGAACAAGATAGGAAATTTCTGGTGAATTGGTAAGGGGGGGTGGGGCAGTAGGGAGGAAGGCCCGGAAAGCTCTGTGCAAACACCGCCTGAGCTGTGCATCCCTCCCTGTCCCTCCAGGGCGGGAGCTCATGCACCACCCTGCCCCCAACACACAGCATACACAGATTTCCTCTCCGGATAAGCCTGGCTCCCTCCCTCTCTCTTTATGGTAGATTCTCCTACCACCACCCCCTTGCTGCCAAGTTCAGTTTTCAGGAAGATTTACTGTCTCTATGGCAACTACTATGGCTTGATGTATCTTGGGAGATTGGGGGGACCGCAGGGGAATGGCCATCCCTGGCCCCAGTCCACCTGTTGCTGGCTGTCCAGCTGGGACAGAAGAGGGGAGGCAGACAGTCCACTGCTCAGTCATCTTTGATATTTGCGCCCACCTGATCCCTGAGAACCTCACCATCTGGCCCTGCCTCCCCCGTCAAAAAATGGGGTGAGTTCCCACTCTCTTCCTTTAAATCTGTCCTGTGCATTTCTGTTTTCATGGTATAGACCGCTCTGTCCAAAAGGGATATAATGCAAGCCACGGATATAATTTAAGATTTTCTAGTAGCCACATTAAAAAAGTGAAAAGAATAGGTGAAGTGAATTAATAATGTATTTTATCCCACTCAATATATCCAACATAATTCAACACGTAATCAGTATAAAAGCCACTCATGGGGTAGTTCGCCTACTGAACTGAGTTTCGAAACTCAGTGTGTTTTACATTTACAGCACACGTCAGTTTGGACTAGTTGCTATTCAGGTGTCCAACAGCCACAGCAGCTTGGGGCCACCGCAGTGGACAGTGAAGGTCTAGAGTCTTGGATGCCGGAGTTCACATCCAGGCTCTTCAACTTCCCAGCCGTGTGACCTTGGGGATGTCTCCTGAGCCTTCTGGGTCATCTTTCCTCCCCTCCACCTCCCGGGGTGTGTGGCATAAATGAGAATGTCTCTTAAGCCAGACTCCTAGGAGAGCTTCACAAATGTCAGCTCCCTGCTCTTCCATGGCTCTGCCCAAGCTGTGCCCTGGCCATTGTGCCCTCCTGTTTCTCGGTTTCTGACAGTTCCTTTCAGGAAGCACTGGCAAACCCCTCCCTTCTTCACCAGGGCTGATCTCCATCCTGGGAACTCCAGGAGGCTCTGCCTCTGCCCTAGCATTCCCAGCGCCACCCCCGCTGATCTGGCTAATTATGGCCTCTCCTCCTCCTCCTCCTCCTCCTCCCCCTCCCCCCTCCCCTCC
>NC_041227.1:90953901-91009358 GCF_002837175.3 Physeter macrocephalus | reverse complement strand
TCCCATCCTCCCCCTCCTCCTCCTCCTCTTCCTTCTCCCCCTCCTCCCCATGAGAACCCCCTGAGGGCAGCAGGCCTCAGAAGCAGGTGAGAAGGGCCAGGTTCCCACTCTTGCTTTTCTTACTGAGCATTGTTTCAGTTGGATGAAAGTGAGGTAGCCCGGAAACTGCCTCTAAACCCTTGCACCTACCTCCTTGGGTGGAGGAGGACACTGACACCAGGAGAATGCTGGGACTTATCCAAGGTCACATGGCGGGACGGAGCAGGACCAGAACGCTCCAGTGCGGTCCTCTCTCAGGGGGAGGACAGAGCATACACCCTGCTTCTGACCTGGAAACTCGGAGACTCTGCTGGCCAGGGAGGGCAGAAGCCCTCTGGGCAGATGAATTTCAGCTCAGTTTAACAGCAGCAGTTCGAGCTCCCCTAGGGCACGTGGCTCCTGCTCCCATGGCCCCTGTGAGCCTGGCAGCTACCCACTCTCCATTCGGAGCCCACTCCTGGCTGCCAGGTCAGGAGAGGGAAGGAGCCTCTCAGGCGAGGGTCCTGAGTCCCCTCTTAGCAGCTCTACATCCTGGTGCCGGAGCTCCCTGTGCTCCTGGGCTCCCATTCTCCCATCTGTAAAATGGAAGCAGAGCTGAGGGTGTAGGTGGCAGCATTCTGCCCCTGGAACCAGGCCCAGCAAGAGGGATCTGGGCAGGCCCTGTTCACGTTTGGTGAATAACTATTTGAAAGCTGAGATCCTCCCCCAACTTCTCTGGGACACCTGTTCTCTTCGTGAGACCTAGTTTCTTTCCCTTTGATCCAGCCCCCTGGCAGACCAGGCACTTGAAACTGGGCAGAGCAGGGACTGGTGAGGAGAGGCAGAGCCCTGCCCTGGGGGAGTCCTTTTCTGCCAAAGAAGCTGAGACCGGTATCCATGGCAACCACTCACTAACACAAACCCAGAAGGAGAGAGGAGTACAGGGACCCAGCCTGGAACACAGGCCTGGCAGGGACTGAGGGCTTCCCCAAACACCTGGGCTCCGCGCAGGAGGGGCTGCCAGGCACGGGCTTTTAGCTCTTTTTCTGTCTGCTTGGTTGAGGCTGTCCAGAGCTGACAGTTGGGGAAACAGAGGCTCAGGGCCTTTTACAGAGTCACCTGAGTGTGTAGAAGCCAGGTCAGTCCCCAAGCTCCGTGTCTATCTTTGTGGATAAGGATATCAACACCTCTTCCGCCCTGCCCCCTCAGGTGGCTTTGTCCCCTTGAGCGGCCCTGCCCTGGCCACCACCAAGTCAGCACTACGTAAGGTCTGTAGGGCGGGGTGTCCCAGGGCCACATTCCAGAATGCCTGTCTGGTGGGTCAGCGTCCAGGTGCACCGCTGGGCTGGCCTGGAATGCCAGTGCCCCAGTGACTAACCGCCAGCAGCCCATTTCCTTGCTCCTTTTTCCTCCTTGGCCACTTTCCGGCTGGTTCTAACAGCATTTCTGCTGTGCCGTTGACCTGTCAGAGAAGTGCTTTGAAACTCACTGCCTTGATTTGGGACTCAGGGCCAGTGACTGGCCCAGCCTGTGCCTTAGTTTTCCCTTTGTGAATGGGGCCGGAAGGCTGCAGGCTGCAGGGTACAGCCTGGTCTGAGAGTGAGGCTGCTCAGAGAGGAGGAGTTCCGCGTCCCTTCCCCAGACAGGAAGTGGCTTTGTTTCTGCCTGGGTGTGGGGGCCTGAAATCCTGAGGGTAGAAGGGGGATGAGAGCAAAGGAGGCAAAGAGGACACTGTCTTGATCCCCAGGCCCCTGGGGCTGGGCTCCTGGTTGGGCCCTGACAGTCTCCTGGGCTGAGCTTCCTACTCCTGGCTTTATCAGAATTGCTGTGTGACCTGAGGCAGATCCTGACCCTCTCTGAGCTGTGAATCCACAATAGATGATTTCGTTCCTCTTTTTCTGTGGTCAAGGTCTTGCTCCCAAGGGTAGTATGGGGCACATGACTTGGTCTCAGGGACTCTCGTCTTCTGGAGCTCGGTTCTGCCTGTACCTCCCTTTTCCAGGACGACCCAGGACTGTTCCCTAGATGCTGCAGCGGCCAACCTTAGTTTTTGCTGCCGGGTCTCAGTGGTGTCTCTGCCCTCCTTCCAGGAAGTCTTCCCCGCATGCCCCTCACCCTGTCCACCTCCATCACGGCACCTACCCCCATATAGGGTGGCTGTCTCCCTTCAGCCTCACGTGGGTTGCGCCTGGTCATCTCTGTGTCCCCAGTATGTGTGGGGGGCTGGCACAGGCTTGGCTCTTGCTGGCCGACTGAGTGGCAGAATTGAGTTGACCCAGCCCTGCCTGTCCCCAAAGCCCATCCTTCTGGGCTGAAGGGGCGTTGGTAGGTTTGAACGACCCTGGACAAGGACGAGGCTGGGGCTTCTCTCGTGGTGGCCGGCGCTGCCCTTTTGTCCTGACTAGGGCACACAGTGAGCTGGAGGCCTCATGTCTCTGAGAAGGAAGCGGGGGGCAGAGATCAGTGGGGTCCCTGTCTGCCCAGCCCGCAGCCCTGACAACGGGGCTTCCTGGCCCCACGCTGGGCAGAGTGGCTCCTGTACATGCAGGAGGGCACCGTGGTGGCTTCGTCGGGTCTCTTCTGCAGGTAGGGCACTGGAGGCCAAGGGCTGGTCCCAGGTCACACTGCGAGGTGGGGTGAAGCAGGACGCTGGTCTGCTCTGGGCCTGGCCCTCTCTTGGTAGTTGGGAGTGGTCGGTGAAAGGAGCCCTAGGTAAGATACGGCGGAGGGCAGAAGCATTTATATTAGAGCAAGAAAGAAGCAGAACTGATGCGCTAGCCAGAGCTTGGAGGCTAGGGGTGGGGTCCCGGCCTCCTGCCTTGCCCTCAGTTCTCTGCCTCCATAGAGACCTTACTGGGGTCTACCCTCACGGCCTGGTAGCTCCATGGGATCTTCCTGGTCCCTTCACTGCCCAGCATGGACTTGCAAATGGGGTCCCAGGCAGCAAGGAGCACCATTATGCTTTGTAAACTGTGAAGGGCTGTGTCTGGGGGGGAGGGTGTTACTTGGTCATACACTGTTTCTAGCACCCAGGTGAGGGCCGTCGGTGTGGATGTTGAGAGGGGGCTGGCTGCAACCTCTTTTCTGGTGCTTTTCGGGGTGAGGTGGGGCGCACAGGCCAGGTCGGGGCGCTTAGGGGTCTGCTCGGCCTAGCTCCTGCCTGGCTCTGTTTCCTTCGCCTTCTGAATCTCTATTTTCCGTCTGAGGAGCGGGAGTCGCTGGTGGCCTGGGCCACTGGAGCAGCACACAGGGAGAAGGCTGAGGGTTTGTGGGCTTGAGCCACGCCATTCTGAGGTCTCTTATCTCTCCCCACCCTCTCTCCCCCCATACCCTGCACTTATCCCAGGTCTGTGGCCACACAGGCCACACCCTCCACGGGTCATGATAAGGGTGTGGCCACCTTGTCCCCGGCCCCTGTTGGTCTTGGGAGTCCTTGAGCCAGAACAGGGCCGGGGAGGCTGAGATGGGAAAGGAGTGGCCCTGCAAAGCCCCCAAATTGCTAAGGCCGAGTCTGGTTCCAGGAAAGCTGGCCCCAAATGATAGACCAGAACCACAGGCCAGAGGCCCGGCTGCCTGTCCCCGCCCACTCTGGGCAGAGAGGCTTGGTGGGAATGGGGGTGGGGGATGGGGAGGGAGGGCTCTCTGAGCTCTGGGGGTGGTTCTGCTTGCCTCGGGCTGGCGGGGTCTGTGGGCAGGGCTCTGGGTAGGGAAGGGTGCTGTGGGGTGCTCGTTATGGGGACAAGTCTGGAGTTTAAGTCTTCTAGGGAGGGGGTGGGGCCTCTCTGAGGGGCTGAGGCTGTGGGCCAGCGGACCCATCCTCAGGGTCCCTGCAGAGATGACCACTAAGCTGTCCTGACAGATGACCCAGATCTGTAGGCAGGCATGGGGGTAGGCGGGTTAGCACATGTAGAACAAACACGATTAAGATTTAGAGTGGACCCAGCAGGGATGTATAGGGATCCTGGGTCACTCTCAGATGGGCAACCTGAGGCTCAGGATAGGGCCCAGACGCTTCTGTAGGTCACTCAGTCTGTCCCTGGGGGGCAGGGGGAGGGTCTTGTCCTGTGGAAGCTCTGGGGCAGGTAGAAGTGAGTGTGCTTGACAGCACGGGTCTCTGGCTGAGGAGCTGCCTTGGCCGTCCCCATTCGGCTCGGGAAGGAGGGGGTGGGTGCCGGCGGGGCCAGGCTGTGGCTTCCCAGCCTTAGCCATTCAGAGCCAGGTCAGCAGAGCCAGGCCCTCAGGCCCCTATAATTACCGGGGTGGGAGTTGCCGGCCCTGCATTGGAGCAGGGGTGAGACTTCCAGAGTGAGCCAGCCCTGAGGCCTCCACAGGGGAACCAGGGTCCCTCCAAGAAGGACCAGCCAATGGCAGGCATCACCTATCCCTTCAGATCCCTAGGCTCTGTCTTTCCAGCCATCTGCCCCCATTTTGGAGAAAAGAAGGCTGAAGTGGGAATTCCCATTCTCTGGGAACTGGTCACAGCCGGGGCTCTTGCCCCATGATGATCTTGATGATCTATGATAACGTTTGTAACATTTATTGACTACCTACTATGTGCCAGGCACCATTCTAAGCATTTTACATGGATCAACCCATTTAAACCTCACAACAACCATGTAAAGCAGACCGTAAAATTAATCCTTGTTACAGAAGAGGAAACTGGCACAGAGAGTTTAAGTAACTTGCCTAAGGTCACAAAGCAGGGAAGGTGGAGAAGCCAGGATTTGAACCCCGATGGTCTGGCTCTGGAGCCCATGCTCTTGGAAATTCAGCTATGCTGCCTGCTGCTCTGAGAGAGGTAGGGTAAACATGGGGTGATGATGACTGTGTTTGGGGAGTGAACGGGAGCACCAGGTGGCCTGCCCTGGATGACAAGGCAGAAAGAGACCTCAGGATCATGTCCCAACCTTGCATCTGAGGCTGGTCTGAACTGGGGGGTCCTGAGGTCAGTGTGGGTTGCTTCTTACACCTTGGCCTTTTTGAGGACTCTGTGATGTCAGCAGGTTGGGTTCTGGACCTGGCTCCTCTAGGGGCTATTGAAGGACCAGCAGTGATGGGGGATCACTGTATCTGTAACCAGCCAGATGGGTGAGTCGGGCCAGATTCCATCCAGCTCTGGGGGTGCCTTCAAAGTTACAGGCACCTCCTCAACAAGAGCCCCAAAGGAGGGAGTTGGTGGGGGGCCACCCTGATAGACATGACCTTGGATCTGGGCCCTGGATGAGGTGGATCTTAGCAGGTGGAGATGAACAGTCCAGGAAGAGGGCATGGCTGTAGTCAAGGCTTGGAGGCCCGTGGGCCATGATATGTGAGTCACAGGGGATTCAGGCCAGTGGTTTCCAATCACCTGGGCAGCGTGTTAATAGATTCCTGGCTCTGGCTTCTAGACAGGGTGATTGTGCAGACCTGGAGCACGGAGGCCTCAAATGCTAGAAGAAGTCTGGGCTTAATTTGGGTGGCAATAGGGAGCCACTAAGCTCTACTGGGCAGCCACCCTCAGCGACCTAATTTGGTTACACTCTCAGAACAGTGTCTGGCATGTAGTAAGCACTCAGTACACTTTAACACCCATATTATTGTTGTTAGCAGTAGTATTACTGAACCTGGGACCTGGGCCAGTGGATTCTGAAGACCTCATGGGTGACTCTGGGCCCTAGCCAGAGTTGACAACCACTGTGCCACGGCCTTAGCTCCTTGGGTCCAGAGATTGTCTTGTGGTCTCTGAAACCCCAGCCCAGGACCTAATAGGAAGTTGATAAGTGCTTGTGTGATCAGGCTGCAGGAGGGATGCTGGATGGGCTAGTAGGGGCTGGAGGCAGGGAGTCCAGGGAGGAGGCAGTTGGTGAAGCAGAGAGAGAATCGTTGGGGCCCATTCATGGGAGGCAAGGGGGGTGTCATGGTCGACTCCCAGGTGTCTGGTCTGGGGAGTGGACCAGGTAGGTGGTGGAGCTGTGGAATTGGGGTCCAGGTGGCTGGGATGCTGAGAGATGATAAGCCTGTGGGATTGAGCCACCAGAAGGCAGTTGGCTTCGGGGGGTGATGGAGATGAGGACACTGAGCTGGGGAGGGGTGAGAACTCTTTTAAGAACTTCAGCTGTGGGAATTCCCAGGCGGCCCAGTGGTTAGGACTCGGTGCTTTCACTGCCATGGCCTGGGTTCAATCCCTGGTCAGGGAACTTAAAAAAAAAAAGACTTCAGCTGTGAAGGGGGGAGAGAGAAAGAGCGGCTGGCAGGGGGGATGAGGCCGGACTGTTTTTACCACCAGGAAGAGAGAGGGGCGAGCACGACTGTGCGCTGATGTGCAGGAGACAGGAGCGAGGGAGATGCTGGTAGCACAGCTCAAGCAGCGGCTGACCCGGGCCAGCTTCCCGGGAGGCAGGAGGGACAGTTGGCCTTGGACAAGAGGAGAGCCCCTTGGAGGCTTGAGAGGGGTGTAATTAGGGTCAATGGGTAAGAAAATTCAGGTGCTCCTGCTTTTCCAGAATGTTTTCTTGGCTCAGGGAGGAGGACCCTGTGGGCAGAGGACGATGTGGCTGTGGATTTGGGGTGACTGCCTGGAGAGGCCTGGATCGGGAGCTGTGGCCGTGGGACAGAGGGGGGCTGCGCGTGTGGTGGGAGCCCCACCTTGCCCGCCCCGGGCTGGTGGGGCTGGTGGGGCTGGTGGAGTGGGCTTCGTCTGAGCTGGAGGAGGCTCTGCTCCTGGGCGTGAGGCCCGTCCTGTGACCGCTAAACCTCAGCCCCCAGGAAAGAGGCTAAAAATAAGGCTGTGGTGAGGAAGGGAGGGCGTGTGTGGGTCCAAGCCTGCCTGGAGCCCAGAGGAAAATCTGAGACAACCGTCCGGGCTGCTGTGACACACGCTTCCCATGCCAGTGGCCAGTGGGACCTCACCCGCCTGCAGCCGTGGCCCTTGGCACGCCTTGAAGAGGGAAAACAACCGAGAAAGGCTCAGGCAGGGCCTGACCTAGGGTCTTACGGCCTGTACGAGGCCCTGTTCCCTGGAAGGGTTTCTCTGGCCTTCTGCCTGGAACTCAGGCCTTAGACCCAAGACTGGGTTGCCGGGGGTTACTGGGGTGGGGACATCCAAGGCTGCCCGCGCCTTGGGGTCTAGACTGCTCAGGAGTTCCCAGGGACCCTGGATGCCCACCTGGATATGGTGAAATATTCCTCCCCCTTACGAGGAACTCTGTTCAGCAGAGGAAGTCAAGGAAGGCTTCCTGGGACTTCCCTGGCGGTCCAGTGGTTGGGACTTTGCCTTCCAATGCAGGGGGTTTGGGTTGGATGCCTGGTCAGGAAGCTGGGATCCCACATGCTTCAGGGCGAAGGAACCAAAGTATGGAGCAGAGGCAGTGTTGTAGCAAGTTCAATGAAGACTTTGAAAATGGTCCACATCAAAAAAAAAAAAAAAAAAAAGGAAGGCTTCCTGGAGGCAGAGGCAAATGCTGGACCTTAAAGTCATGGGTGGGGGAGTGCGTCCAGTCAGATGGCTAGGATGCGCCTTGGGGAGGAAGCAAGAGTGTTTTGATTCGCTGCGGACACATGCCGCCTTTATGATGACCATTTTGATGTGGCCTCCCTCCCAGAAAGTGGGCCTGCGGTTGCTGCAGATCCACGCCCCCCTCTGGGCTGTGGGTGAGGACCCACAGTGCAGGGCCCAGGGGGAGTTTTACCCTCCTACCATCTCCTGACTATCCATCTTTCCGTCTACCCAACGCCTGAATTGTGATGGTCTCTGTCCTGGGTTCTGGAGATGACTTGCCATGGTCCCAGCTCTCAGGGGGCTCATGATCTAGTGGGGGGTGAGGCAGGCCCCTGCCCATCTACCTATGCATCCACGGCACAAACAGTCACTGAGTGCCGGACCCCGGGCTGGGGGGCAAGAGTGAACCGCGCAGAGGCTGTGTGGCAGAAAAACAAGCTTTGGTTCTGGATAATAGACGCGGTTTCACATCTCACCCCTGACATCTTATGTGCTGTATGACAAGTTGTTTCATTTCTTGGAGCCTCAGTTTCCTCATATGTAAAATGGGGATGATAGTCATAGATAAGCCTGGGTAGCAGGGATAGAAATACCCTCTGTAGAGCCTCACATAGTACCTGGAACTTAGCAGGACCCAGCAACTAGTGGCTCTTTGCTCCTGGCCACAGTGGATCCAAGGAGCTCATATCCGTGTCCCTCTGTGTCTTCTCTGTAGAACAAACTAATCCTAGTGTGACAAGTGTTAAAACAAGGATGGACAGGGGAGAGTGGGGGCAACTAGCTTATGGAGGGTGGTGGGAGGGGGAGAAATTAGGAAGACTTCCCAGAAGAGGAGGCATCTAAACTAGTCTTGAAGGTATGGCGAGAATTAGCTCAGCCAACAAAATCGCACCAGGGTAAGAAGAGGGAGTATGTGTAGTCAGGGGCCCATGAGTAGTTTGGGGTGGCTAGGGTATGGGGTGCGGGGTGGTGTCCTGAGGAGTGAGGCTGGAGGGTGGGGTTGGCGGGGCTGAACCTGCAGCCCCACGGCCTGCTGAAGGCAGGGGAGCCGCAGGTGACGGTGATTCTGCAAGAGAGGGATGTGATCGGATCAGGAGGCTACAGAGGCCCTGGCTCAGGACTGGGAGTGGGCTGTGAGGCCGGGAGGTGAGCATGGGTGGCTCCCCAAGGTCGGGCCCAGCCATGCTGCCCACAGGGCCTGATCGAACTCGGGGCCTCTGAGGCCGGGTCGGGGCACCTCGGAGATCCCACTTGGTGGACCTGCCATCCGCAGGCCCAGGACCGGCCCCTGGTTTCCGCCTTCAAGGTAAAGTCCCAGCCCGCCCTGGTTATTAAGTCATTAGCTGGGTCTCACACAGCCTCTTCGTTATGGGTAATTATGGTGAATCCACTCTGGGTATTAACAAGGAGGAGACCAGCTGCTCTTGGCTGTCAGGCTGCTAGAACAGGAAATCCCTCAGCATCCCATGCCTGGGTCTTGGGTGGGGGGACAGTGGCTTCTTCCCCAGCCCCAGCCACTGGACGGGACCCTTGTACTGTGTTTAGAGATTCCACTTTCAGCCATTTCCCTGTTGTGTGACTTTGAACATGTGGCTTACCCTTCTGTGCCTCAGTTTCCTCATCTATCCAGTGAGATGATAGTACCAGCCTCATAGGGCTGTCTGAGGGTTAAACTAATGAAGCACTTAATGCTCAATAATACGAACCATCATCATTTTAAATGCTGACATCATCATCGTCGTGTCGAATAGTTCTGGGAGTCCCCCGAAGGCAAGGTCCTGGTCCCTTCCTCTGTCCCCTGCATGGGGAGCTCCTGAGACAGGCCCTGTCTCCTTTCTCCCCTCTTCCTTCTCAGTGCAGATGTGCAGTGGTCAGGGGGACTCTGGCCTGTGGCCCAGCCTCCTGCTGTCCTCAGATAAGCTGAGGCAGGGGCCCTGGGGCTGGGGGTTGGGCTTACCCGGGAGCCCTGGTGGAGGGCTGCACGAGGTCAGAGGGGGCTGGGCAGTTGCTGGCCTCTATACAACCACGGCTCGGTCTGTCCACAGCTGTCGATCGTTTCTAGTTGTTCTGGTTGCCGCCCCCTTTGATGTAAAAAGCCCTAACGAGAGCGCAGAGGTGGCTGGGAGTTGGGAGAAGGGCAGACATGGCCTCAAGGGCTCCCCTTCCCCGAGGAAAGCAGGCCCGGAGCCCCGCCTGCTTCCCTCTGCCTCTGGGCTCCTGCGTCAGAAAATGGGGAGTCCTGGTTCTTGTCCTGAGGACAGCTGGGGGAGTACGTGTTTGTGCACATGTGCAGGTGAGCGGGTGTGTGTGTTGCCTGTGAGCCCTCTCCGCCCTCTCCTTGGCCAGGGGGCTTCTCCTGCAGCTTTCTGTGGCTGCCCACCCACCCCCCGGGCTGTGGGCTTTGTGGTCTCCTCTGACGGCAGGGTCCACGTCTGGGGTCCCAGCACTTAGGCTGGGGCTGAGCTGCAGATGGGCAAGAGGCCCAGGCTGGTAGGAGGCTTGGCTGCCCCGCTGGGCCGAGTGACCACGGAGGAGCCTCTCCTGTCTGCGCCTTGGACCCCACGCTGGCCGAGTGAGGGGATGTGGTCCTATCCCCAGTGTGAGCACCTCAGGGTAGAAGCTTGGCTTCCAAGGTTTCTAGTGGCCTGGCGAAACTCGGCAGGGTGGGGTTCTCTAGATGGGGCCAGGCTGGGCCCTGCAAGGTGGAAGGAGGGCTGGGCTGGGGCTGAGGGTCGCCTAGGTGGGGTGTGCGGATGGGGGGCACCCAGGCGTCGCCAGTAAGCACCCTCTGTCTTCTCCTCCCAGGTGTCCTTCTGGACATCCAGCAGCACTTTGGGGTCAAGGACCGAGGCGCCGGCTTGCTGCAGTCAGGTGAGGCCCACCTCCCGCCCCGGCCCCCCTCCTGCTTTCTAATACCTGGTGGGGATTCCCTGCCTGTCTCTTCCCTGTGCCTGACTCGCTGGAAAGAGCGTGAGTTTTGTGTCCAAATACCACCGTGGCCACTCACAAAAGGCACCACTTCCCGGAACCTCTGCTTCTGTTCTTGTGAAACAAAGCAAATAACACCTGCCCTGAGGGCCTGTGGTGAGGTACAGGAATGCAGGCAACCTGGGAATCACCTCTCAGATGCCAAAACAGGAAACTCCAGCTGGTCAGCCCCAGAGCCTCTCGCAAACCCAGGGCAGGAGCCTGAGAACCTGGGTCGCAGACTAGACCTGGGCTTGAGGTTCTCGGCCCCTCACCCGCCGGGGCCCAGCCTTGGGACTGATGGGGAGGCAGGGCCCGAGCCCCCCTGGGCCAGGGCAGCGTGGCAGGTGATCAAGCAGTTATTCCAGCCTCTGCGCCTCCCTCCAGGGTCCATGTCAACCTTGTGGCTGCCCTGCCTGCTATGTAGTCCTGTACTACCTGAGCTCCTGGCCCTCCACTGGCTGTGGCCCTGCCGGCTGTGCCCTCTGCAGGACCCTCAGGCCTGGGTAGAGACTCAGAGCCAGTATTATATCCCAGGGCTGGTTCTGACTCGGCCCTGACCTTGCTGTTTGGCCAGCTCCCTTGGCCCTGATTTCCCCTTGGTCCTGGAGTCCATCTGGCTGTGAGGCCCCGTTAGATGTGGCTGCGAAGGTGCACGGTCTGCATTCCACTCTGGGAACCCCGTCCCCTCCCGGGCTCTCCTGGGAGGGAGGGGCAGAGAGGCTGGCTCTGTCCAGGAACCTGCCTGGCCTGTCTGGGTGGCATTCCACCACGCACTGTGCCAGGCCTCCACGGCCTCCTTGAGCCACAGCCATTCAGCTAGGCTCAGTGCCCATCCTCATTTCCCAGACGGGGCCTCTGGGGCTCAGAGAGGGGAGGTGGAAGCTCCAGGGTTCAGCCCGAATACGTGAGAATTAACCGAGCTAGGACTAGGGCAAGGCTGTGCCGTCCAGCTCCTCCTAAGGGCGCCCAGGTCCCTGCCCCTGCAGACATCACCTCCACCCGGGATGTGAGCCCAAGCCCCTCTGCTGGCTCCTCCCCACCCCCCACCCCGCCCCCCTTGCTTGGCCTCCCTGGCTAGGTCAGAGCAAATCCTCCTGCCCTGGGGCCTGGGACAGGTTCCTCCAGCCTCCTGGGCTCCGTGCAATGCAGTGACCAGCACTTACAGCTGGAGAGACAAGAGTTCAAGCGGGATGGGAGTGTGGGAGGGAGATCAGGCTGCCGAGCTGGTGAGGGAAGGGCGGGAGGGAGCCTAGCTGCCCATCCCCCTCCTCCGTGGCCCCTGAGTCACTGGGGACCCAGCCCGAGCCTCATCCCCCTCCTGCTCTTGGCTTTGCTGACTGATCTGCTCTGGTCTCCTCCATGCAGCTCCCACCGATCGAGGTCAGGGCCAGCGCAGCCACCCAGGGAGCGGGTGGGAGGGCTGTGAGGGTCATAGCGCTGCCTCAGTTATGTCCCAGGCTGTGTCCTTCTTATCCCTGGCGACTCTGGCCGGAGGGGGATACATCACCCACAGCATCATCTTGTTTGAGTCTGCCTCCTACAAGCCCCCTTTGGTCAGCTTCACTTTCCAGATGGAAGGACAGAGGTCAAGAGAGGGGAGATGACTTGTTTAAGGTCTCACGGTGAGAGAGTAGCAGGCCTGGCATTGGGACTTCTGCGTATGAGGTCCTCCTGGCTCGGGACGGGGGCACAGATGGCCGCTGGATCGGTGAGGCTTATCCCAGGCGTCTGAGTGTCTGGCATCTCGGCGTTCTCGGGGTGGGTGCCTCTGGGCCATGGTGGGAGTTCCCAGCGCTCTCTGAGACCCTCCAGTCATTACTCTGTGGCCCTCACCCTACCACCTACCCTGGGCACAGCTGGAATGGCTCCCCAGGGTCTCCTTGCCTCTCTGGCCAACTGAGCCAAGAAGCCAGGTGGGCTAGACCAGGATGTGACTCAATGGGCTAGCAGGCAAGTCACCTAACTGGCCTCGGCCCCGGGCACCTGGCTCTTCCCTGATAAGGTCAGAGCCAGGTGTTGCTGCTTGCCCAGATCAAAGGGCCAGGGCCGACAGCTGGGGTGCCTGCTTATTTGTGGGCACCAGGAGCTGCTGGGCCGGGAGACGGGGTCGGTGCGGGGGGGCGGGGGGTGGCTGAGAGTTCGGCCTGGGCCTGCCCCTGCTGTTTCCCCTCGGGACCAACTCGGGGCTGGGGTTCGTGGCATCACGAGGAAGTGTCAGGATTGGGGGGCGGGGGCAGGGGGAGAGTGGGGACAGAGGAAGAGCCAGCTCAGACTGAAACCAGACAGCGCCTTTGTTTTGGGACTGAGTCTCCTCTGGCCCTGCTCCCTCCTCACTTTGGCCAGCCTGGCAATATCCTCCCGCTTCGACAGAGACTCAGGTTCTGAAGGCAGAGCTGGGCAGCCCCCGTGGCTCTCCCCGCAGGACCGTCCCGTTAGAAGGGAGGCCCGAGAACCTCCCTCCCTGAGGCCTCAGTGGCCCACCGAGGGAGGGTTTCCATTCTGAGCGGAGTTTGAAGGAGGAGTAGCTCCCATTCTTCCCGAAGGGGCTCTGAGTCTGGTGGGCTTCCAGGTGCCGATGGGGCTGGCTGTTCTGGGTCCTCCCCATCGTCCTGCCGGCCTGGGCCTCCATGCTGTGGGCAGGGAGGGTGCTGGGGCAGAGCCTGGCCCCACCCACCCCACGCCTGCCCGAGCACCCTCCCTGCCCACAGGATGTGGAGCATGGCGAGCCTCCTCCAAATAACAAGCTGGCCGGATCCGGACTTTGTAAAAATAGCCCTGCTTCAGCCCAGGCTGAGGTGGGGCTGGGCATGTGCTCCAAGGCCACAGTCTGGGGGCTCAGGGCTCGCCCAGTGCAGACCTCACCCGCTCCTGCTCCAGGACCACCTTCTCAGCAGCTCCGTGGGCTCGGAGCGCAGGTGGCCCGGGGGCTGCCTGCAGGGGCACAGAACTCGGCGGGAGTCGTCTCAAGCTTTGGGTGCGGGCCTCCTCGGCAGGCCCACGGGAGGCCTTCAGCCAGCACCATGAGAGGCGGGTGGCGCCTTAGGGGTGATGCCCAACACCCGTCTCCTCGATGACCTCCTGCCGGCCCCGTGAGGAGGGTCGCGTCACCCATCTTGCAGAGGAGGGAGTGAGGCTCAGCCCAGCTTCTGCGGGAGAGCCGGGGGCTCTGACTCCTCCCACGCGGCCCTCCGCGGCCCTGCCCCCAGCCCTGGCTCCCCGCCCGGGCTCCACTGTCCCAGACCTGTGGGCTCAGCACACGTGAGCTGACCGAGGGCTTCCCCACACCCCGACCACAGGATGTCCTCGTGCCGGGAAAGCCGGCCCTGCCGAGACCAGGGGTGGGACAGCCAGTCTGCCCAGAAAGCTCTCCTCAACCAGACAAAGACTGTGGGGTTGTGGGTGCTGAGCCCAGGAAGCTTCTAGGCCGGGCTGGTCTTTATTTTCAGCAGAGCTTCCCGCTGGCTGGAGAAGGCTCTGCACCCCCATCTGGGACATGGGTCACCTGTCCAGGCCTTTGCCTGTGCTGTTCCTTCTTCTTCTTTTTTTTAAAAAAAATTAATTATTTGGCGGCGTTGGGTTTTAGTTGCTGTGCGCGGGCTTTCTCTAGTTGCGGCGAGCGGCGGCTGCTCTTCGTTGCGGTGCAAGGGGTTCTCATTGCGGTGGCTTCCCTTGTTGCGGAGTACGGGCTCTAGGCGCGCGGGCTTCAGTGGTTGCGGCACGTGGGCTCGGTAGTTGTGGCTCGCGGGCTCCAGAGCACAGGCTCAGTAGTTGTGGCGCGCGGGCTTCGTTGCTCCGCGGCAGGTGGGATCTTCCCGGACCAGGGCACGAACCTGTGTCCCCTGCGTTGGCAGGCGGATTCTTAACCACCACGCCCCCAGGGAAGCCCCTGTGCTGTTCCTTCTTCCAGAAATTTTTTTCCCTCCAGGCCCTACCTAGTTGTGTTTAGGCCTCTCTGCTGGCCTGTGACAATGCTGAGGGCCGGGAGAGGGCCTTTCTCTTGGCTCCCCGGAGCAGAAGGGAGGGCTGGAAAGATGGATTGTGTCTCCCTGCTGACCTTGGATTCCCTTGTCCCCAAGGGGAAGGCCCTGAGAGACCAGAGAGTCCAGGGTAGGGAGGGTTGCTGTGTCATCTTGGGCAAGTTCTTCCACCTTCCAGTGGCCCCAGCTGTACAATGGGACAGATCGTAAAACTCAGGTTGGGACTTGGTGACCTTTGGCGGGACAGGGGTGGGGATGGGGTGTGGCTGCCCCAGCAGGAGTCCATCTGACGTCTCGGATGCCTCTGCCTACCCAGAAGAGCAGGCAGAAAGCCAGCAGGGAAAGCACTAGGGCGGCTGCCTTCCGGTTCTGCCGCGGACAGGAGGATAGGGACGGACCAGGATGGCTGAGGTCTGGCCGAGGCCTGGCTCTCCTCCTTCAGCCCCTCTGCACCCACCCAGTGGGGGCTTGGCCAGTGATCCTCCTTGAAGGGGGAGAACAGTGTGCCGTGGATCTCCACTGCCCTCTAACTAACACCAAACCTGGTACTAGGGGTTAGGGCCCGATCTCCCTCCGTGGTCTCATCTCCCACTACTTCCTCTCTCTATCACCTTCCCAGCCTACAGCCTCATGTGTCTTCCTGCTGTCCCCAACACACCCTGAACTTTCTCTGACCTTTGGAACATCAGCTGGGATCTTCTGCCTTCCCAGCCTGGCCACCTGTGGTGTGATTTAGAGCAGGGACTCTGGAGTCAAATTGGGGTATAAATTCTGGCTTAGCCACACACTAGCTGTGTGATGTCACTCTTAGCCTCTACTGTGTCCTCCGTAAGATGAAGATAATAGGGAGAATCAAATGAGATAATCTGTGCTTATGTCCAGGGCACATCCCTGGGCCTTGCCTATAGTAAATGCTCCATAAACGGTAACTGTAATTATTATTAACAATAAGCATTATGCCTCATTAACCATTATACAGTCTTATAAGATTTGCAATTTATATTTTAGTATATTTGATTTTAAGTCGCATCATCACGGTGAACTCCTATGCAGCCTTCAGTGCCCTGCTCTGCCATCACTGCCACTATGAAGCCTCCCTTCATTGTCTTGGTAGGATTTGGCCCTCCTTGCGGGTTCCCTGGCATTTTAACTCTTTAAGCTGGGCAACCCATGGACAGGGTCCTGCTCCTTGGCCAGACGGGGGCAACTCCTATTCTGATTTTTTCTGCCCACTTCTCACCTAATACAGACAGGCATAGAGGGAACAATTCTTCCTTCTCCCCTAACATGTGTAAGTCCTGATGAGACTGAAATCTCTTTCCAGCCCATATCCTGGTCTGATCTCAGGCAGGTCCTGGGAGACAGACCCAGAAGGAAAAATTCTTTCTCTAGATATGAGGAAATAATTTCTACCTTGACTGATCTAAACAAGGGCCCAGTGTTGACCAAGGCTGACCCACTCGGGGCATGGGCAGGGCGTGGCATTAAGCACCTTACACGCATTATCTCATCCAGTGCTCAGAGCAAGCAGGGAGTTGCTATTTTTATCTTCATTTTACAGATGAGGAAGTTGGCGTGCTGGAGGTGGCTTAGGTTCATGAGAGTTGATTGTTAAATTTTCAGGAATTGTGTGAGCTCTTTGTTAAGCACAACCGTTATTACAAACTAAATTATATAAACTTACAATTAAACAACATCACAGCATAGCACAGGGAGATTGGCTCGGTGCTTCGTGATGCCCTAGAGGGTTGGTACAGGGAGGATGGGAGGGAGGCTCGAGAGGGAGGGGATATGGGGACATGCGTATGCGTAAGGCTGATTCGCTTTGTTGCGCAACAGAAACTAACACGGTATTGTGAAGCAATTATACAATTATACTTTGTATAATTATACTCCAAAGAGCTATTAAAAAAAAAAACACCAAAGGTAATAAACACTCAGAATTCATCACCCCCGAATTATTTTGCTACCTTTCACTATTATCTACGTTCTTAAGGTTATTTATGTCTGTTGGATCTAGGTGGTAGAAATACTCTGTACAACTCTGTGACTGCATCTCTCTTCCCAACTCTGATTAGTGACATCACATTGGTAGCTTGAAATCAGGCCACGGTGGGAGTATTTGCACCATGAAAACGGGCAAACACTACACATCAGGGCTCCCCCCCGCCCCGCCTCATTTTTGGAGAGCCGGTTGCTAAACATTTATCAGCACACCACTGAATTGAGGGACAGAGAGGTTGTGACCTTCCCAAGGTCACCCAGCTGGGAAGGAATAGAGCTGAATTCAAGACCAGGCACTGCGTCTCTGGTGCACGGATTTGCGCACCTCTCTGCTAATTCTGCCCGAGGCCCCAGTCACACAGTTGGGATTAAAAGATGGCTCTCCGCACCCATACACGCTCACCGTCCTGCTCGCTGGGATAAGTGAGGGACGTCGCGCTGCACCAGCCCAGCCTGCCCTCACCTCCTTCCTCCCCTCCCTCTATCTCTTCTCCTAGGGGCTCAGGTCTGTGAGGGAACAGCCAGACCCTGTGAATGTTTAGCTTGGCCGGCCGCCTTATCTGCCCACCCGGCCTTTGTCTGGCCATCTGCCCGTCAGCTGTGGGATTGCCTTCCAGGAGGAGGAATCAGGGGCTGCCTCACCGCATGACCTAGCGACTACCCTGCGTTGCTGGACTCTTTATCCCCCCTGGGACCTCGAAGGCCCCTCCCATACTGGTAGTGCCATCCCCACAGGGTCCTCCAAGACTCTGCTGCTCTATTGTTCTGGAAGAACAAAACCAGGTCACATCACTCCTCTGCTCAGCATCCTCTGGTGTTTTCCTTTCTCACCCGTAGAAGCCACAGTGAGCCACAAGGCCCTACCCCATCTGGCCTTTCCCCCAGGGTCCCTCTGCTCCAGCCACTCTGGTCTATTTGTTGTTCCACAAATAAGTTAAGCACATTCCTGCCCCAGAGCCTTTGCACTTGCTGTTCTCAACCCAATATTTGCATGATTTGTCTCCTCATCTCCTCCAGGTCTTTGCTGAAATGTCACCTCTGACCTTTCTTTTAAAATTATAACATCTGTTTTCTTTTTCTCACACACTTTTCCTATGTCCTGTTTCTGCCCTTTTCCCCTCCTTAGCATGTGTCACCCCTTGACATACTATATTTTTTATTTCATTGTTTCTCACTAGAATGAAAACTCCAAGAGTCTAGGAATTTTGGTCTTTGTTGAATGGATGAAAGGATGGATGAATGAATGAGTGAATGAATGAATGAATGAACAAATGAATGACAATGTTTCCAAATGTCAGGAAAGTCTCTGCAGTCTGCTGGGAGTGAGGGTGGCTGGGTGATCTGGCAGGTATGAGGCTGGGGGTTCCAGGTCCAGTTCTGCCCCAATTTGCTGTGTGACCTTGGGTAGGTCTCTTTCCCTCTCTGAACCTCTTTTTCAAGTATAATAAGGCGAGTAGCATGGCAAAGTATAAGGAACACTGGCTCTGGAGTCAGACGGGGTCAAATCCCCACTGGGACATTTACTACTGGTGGGGCCTTAGGCAGGTCACTTCTCTCTGAGTGTCTCCCCATCTCTGAGGTGGGATGGGGCTCGGAAAGATACACAAGATGCTGTGTGGTGAGCCCCTAGCACAGCACACAGCATCTTGTGTATCTTTCCGACCCCCATCCCTGACAAGTAGAAAACGTTCAGTGAGTAATCTTTACTCTTTTAAAAAGTACCCGAAGGGCTCACCTGCCACTGGGCGTTGAAGAGGATGGAGTCGTGGCATCTCCTAACCCAGAGGGCCTGTCCCGCCTCCCCTGGGCCCAGGTCTGGCCGCGGTTGCCCCTCTCGGGCAGCGGCTGCTTCCTCAGCAGGCACTTGGCCTCTCGCGCGGTGGTCTGGGCGGGTGGGCTCAGCCTTGAGACCCCTGTGCCACACCTGCAGCTCTCCTCTCCCCACGCAGTGTTCATCTGCAGCTTCATGGTGGCTGCCCCCCTCTTTGGCTACCTGGGTGACCGCTTCAACAGGAAAGTGATCCTCAGCGGCGGGATTTTCTTCTGGTCGGCCGTCACGTTCTCCAGCTCCTTCATCCCGCAGCAGGTGAGGCCTGCCCGGGCTCTCCACCCGGCATTCCTGCTCATTCTGTCCGTGTGTCCTGGTTCCCCCAGCGGGTGGCAAGTCTGATTGACCTATCCTAGTCTAGACTGGGGTTCCAGCCCGTTGGGTCCAAGTATGGTGGGGTGAGGGGGGTCTTTGGGTACGTCTATACACTGGCCCTACCGACTCGGCTTTCCCCGTGCTGGCCTTGAACTGAGGGACTCAGCCCTGTGTGGCATCCTGACTCTCTCTGAGCTGCTTCTGATTTGGGGAGGATGCAAGGATCAGGGGGGCAAGTCTGGCCAAGGAGTCAGGACCCTTGGGTTCTAGTTCTGGCTCTGCCGTCATCTTGCTGTGTGACCCCGAGATACGGCACTACCCTTCTCTAGGCCTCACACGGTTTGCTCTTTGTCCGACCATCAGCCAACTCCCTGGGTCAAAGTCCTAGGGAGACAAACATTAGTTCAGTGTAAGGAAGATCTTTCTTTCTTTCTTTCTTTCTTTTTTTTGGCCACAATGTGCAGCTTGTGGGATGTTAGTTCCCCAACCAGGGATTGAACCCAGGCCCTCAGCAATGAGAGTGTGGAGTCCTAACCAGTGGACTGCCAGGGAATTCCCAGGAAGGAAGATGTTTCTTACTTGGCTCCCACAGTTCTGGATTTAAATATCCCAATTCTGTTGCCCACTCAGCTTTGTGATCTGGAGAAACTTAACTTCTCTGAGCCTCAGTTTCCTCATCTTTAATTGGGGATAATACTTCTTAGTATGAAGGGTGGTTGTGAGAAATAATTGAACTCATGAATGTCCAGACCCTGACACATGGCAGGTTTCAACAGATCATTATTTCTGTTCTTTCTTCCAATGAGGAGATATGTTGCTCTGAGAGGTAGTGAGTGTCCCGTCACTAGGGGTCTTCAAGCAGAGGACGGACAATCACATGATGGCTACTATAGAGGGAGATAGAGGAAGAAGGGGAGGGACTTCCCTGGTGGCGCAGTGGATGAGAATCCGCCCGCCAATGCAGGGGACACAGGTTCGAGCCCTGGTCCAGGAAGATCCCACGTGCCGCGGAGCAACTAAGCCCGTGTGCCACAACTACTGAGCCTGTACTTTAGAGCCCGCATGCCGCAACTACTGAGCCTGAGCTCTGGAGCCCGCGTGCTGCAACTATGAAATCCGCACACCTAGAGCCCATGCTCCGCAACAAGAGAAGCCACCTCAATGAGAAACCCGCGCACCACAACGAAGAGCAGCTCCCGCTCGCCGCAACTAGAGAAAGCCTGCACGCAGCAACGAAGACCCAAAGCAGCCAAAAATAAATAAAATTAAATCTTTAAAAAAAAAAAAAAAAAAAAGAAGGGGCGAAGACCAGGATTTTCCTTCGGGGAGCGTTCAGCCTAGGGGACAAAGCAGGAGACCCTGGCCTTGGGAGCACCCAGGCCTGGGGATGGGAAGATGTGACAGGAGCTCCCATGTTCAGAGCCTTCAAGATAAGCAAAGTGCTGAAAGTCCTCACTGAAGAGAGAGCAGTCTCTGACATCCATGTGGTCAAGGAAGACTTCCTGGAGAAGGTGGCAGTTGAGCTGGGCAGGCAAGACAGGGAGGTTAGGCCTTGTGGTGAAGATAGCACAGGCAGAGGGAGCAGCCCCATGGAGGCAGAAATGGTGGAGTGTGTTGGTAGATTGAGGAGGAGAGTGCTTTGGCTGGAAAGGAAGGCAGGGACCAGGTCATGGAGAGCCTTGAATGCCAGGTTGGAAGGCCTGAGCTTTCTCCTGAGGGAAGTGCTGGACCCTGGAAGAGTCTGAAGAAGGGCAATGGTGAGTCAGATTTACACTGATCGAGAGGAGGTTGGAGGTGAGGGCAGAGAGAACTGGCAGGTTTGGGGGATACAAGTTTGCTTCATGGGGCAGCTTCATAGAGAAGGGTCAGACCAGGTAATAAGCTCCAGGCCTAGGACATCTCTGGTGGCGTAGTGGTTAAGAATCCACCTGCCAATGCAGGGGACACGGGTTTGAGCCCTGGTCCTGGAAGATCCCACATGCCATGGAGCAACTAAGCCCATGAGCCACAACTACTGAGCCTGTGCTCTAGAGCCCACGAGCCACAACTACTGAGCCTGCGAGCCACAACTACTGAAGCCCGTGCACCTAGAGCCCGTGCTCGGCAACAAGAGAAGTCACCACAATGAGAAGCCCGCGCACCACAACGAAGAGTAGCCCCTGCTCGCCACAGCTAGAGAAAGCCTGCGCACAGCAGCAAAGACCCAATGTAGCCAAAAATAAATTAAAAAAAAACCCAACAAAACAAAACCCAGGCCTAGAATGTCAGGTAGAGCCTGATGGCCACAGTCAAAAATGGGGACTGGACCAGAAGAAGCTTATGGACCCCCTCTGGGTCTTGTTCTGCCCCTGGCCAGGCCCCTCATCGTCTGACTTCTGGGGCTGCTTCTGGGATTGAGCAGTGAGTACAGGACCACGATGTCAAGGCTGGGCCCCACTCTGGGTGTGTGGAAGGAAGGGAGAGATGGGGAGAGAAGATGAGCAGAGGCAGAGAGAGAAACAGACGGATCACCCCCAATTAATCTATGAGTTCATTGCAGTCACAATCCGAGTCCCATGGGGGTTTTTGGTGGACCTTGGCAATGTGATTCTGAAGTAAATCTGGCAGAGAAAGTGCCCAGGACCAGCCAAGAACATTGTGAAAACTACAATGAAAGGGCTCTTGTCCTATCAGTTATCAAAACATGGCTATTCTAATAAAAACAGCGCAGGGATAAACTAAGAGATCAAGGAAACAGAGTTCTCCTTTCTATGGGAATTGAGTGGAGGATGAAAGTTGCATCTCAAATAAATGGTTTTGGGAGTATTGACTCTCCATCTGGATGGAAGATAAAGTATGGTCTGTATTTCTAACCATACTTCAAAATAAATCCCAGCTAGGTGAAAGTAAAGTAAAAAGCAAACCATAAAAGTCTAGAACTATAATTCAACAAGAAAAAGACAAACAACCCGGTAGAAAAAATGGGCAAAGGATAGTGACAGGCACTTCCAGGGGAAGATCCCCCAACAGGCAACATATGTAGGAAGAGATGGTTCTCGGCTTCTTGAGTAATCAGGGCACTGCAAATTAAAACAACAATGAGGTACCATTTCACACCCATCAGATTGGCCGCAATTAAAAAGGCTGACAATACCGAGTGTTATTCAAGCTACTAGTGGGAGTGTAAATTGGTAGAGCCTCTTTGGAGAGCAAAGTGGGGCAGGATTTTGTAAAATTCTGTGTACACCCCACAGCCCAGCCTTCTACTTGGGGGTATATGCCGAAGGGAGAAACTCCAACTCGTGGACACAAAGTGACAGGTGCGTGTAAGGATGTTTGCTGCAAGTTTTGTAATAGAAAAAAAAAAGAGAAACTAAATGACCTTGACTTAGGGGACGCCCAGATAGAATGGGGTGTATTCATACTATGAGCTTCTTAGCAGCAAGTGAATCAACTAGATCTATATTAACCAGCTGATATGGGTTTCCAAAAGATGAGGGAAAAAAAAATCAAGTTGTGGGGCAAGACGTATGGAATGGTCTTTTTTAAAAAAAAAAGAATATTTATTTTACTTTCGGCTGCGTCGGGTCTTAGTTGCGGCACGCACGATCTTTGTGGCGGCACGTGGGCTGCTCTCTAGTTGTGGCTCACGTGCTCAGTAGTTGCGGCATGTGGGCTCCCAGTCCCCCAACCAGGGACCGAACCCGCGTCCCCCGCGCTGGAAGGTGGATTCTCAACCACCGGCCTAGCAGGGAAGTCCCAGGAATGGTCTTTCTATGTTTATTTTTTGAGAGCATCCAGGGGACACTAAATGTTGTTCCTTGGCCCGTGTATGTGCAGGCAAAGGTAGAGAGGAAGTTATGACAAATGCACAAAATAGCCAGTTCCTGGGGGAGGGGTGGGGATCAATGGGCCTTGTCACAGAGGTCTTATCTGCCTGCTCTTGTAAGGAGGAGAATAAGGAAATCACTCCCATTCTCTTTCGAAAATATAACAAACATAAAAGATAAAAGCATTTTGTATCATTCTGGGATGGACTAGCCCTTCTTGAGCAAGATGTGAAATCCAGAAGCCATTAAGGGAAGATCAACAGCTTGGACAGCATCAAATTAAACAACAACACTAAATAAAGCTTCTGTATGATGAAACTCCCCATAAACAAAGTGGAAAGAAAGATGATGGAAAATATTTGTGACCTATTTAATAAACATCAATTCCCATGATATATAAAACGCTAACGGAAACCAATACAGGAAAGACAAAGACCCCAACAGAAAAACAGGCAAAGGCTGTGGGCTGCTGCTTCTTAGGGAAAGCAGCAGCAAGGCAAGGGGCCGGGAGCAGGAGGACTCAGAGACGGAGGGTGAGAGAGCGAATGAACTGTGGAAACGAGAGGCGCAGAGATGGATGGGCAGGACCAGTGACACAGAGAGAGGGCCGGGAAAGAGATGTGCAGAAACGGGGAGCCCCGGAGGAGGGCTGGATGTGGGCAGTGCTGGCCGGATGGGTGGGCAGGGTGGGGCCGGGGAAAAATGACCAGGCTTGGTTCTCAGGCCCTGGGCAGCTGCGGGGATGGAGGGGCTGGGTCCACATCAAAGGGGTAGAGCCACTGGCAGCTGGCACGGCCCCACCCGTCCCGGCGTAGCTGGGCTTTGCTCTTTGATGTGTGTATGGAGGAGGGGCACTGAGCCCACTGGGCTGCCCTGCTCACTCCCCATTTACACTGGGTCCTCAGTGCTGCCAGGGTCAGCCCAGCTGCCTGGTCAGGGGACGGGACACAGAGTAGGGGCGGCTTGAGGCTCCCCAAATGGGGCCAGAACCCAGGGAGGAAGTCTCCCAATGGGTCGGGGTGGCGGTGGAGACACAGGCTTACGTCCCCCGCCAAACCTGCAACTCTCAGCCCCTCAAAGTCCAGCTCCATCCCAGCCCTGGGCCAGCTAGACCCAGTCCGACCCCCTCTTCAGAGGCAGGAACTGAGGCCCAGAGTGGCCCGGGGTGTAGTCGTCGCCGAGGCAGGGGTCGGGCTCCACCCTCTCTCCTGGGCCCTGCCGCGGGCGGGGAGCAGGGGTGCGCAGGCAGGGCAGCAGGCGGGCCCCCCCCCCTCCCCAGCGCTCTCCGCCCTTCCCCACAGCACTTCTGGCTGCTGGTCCTGTCCCGTGGGCTGGTGGGCATCGGTGAGGCCAGCTACTCCACCATCGCGCCCACCATCATCGGCGACCTCTTCACCAAGAACACGCGCACGCTCATGCTGTCCGTCTTCTACTTCGCCATCCCCCTGGGCAGGTGAGGATCCGGGCCAGGCCCCTTCGGGTTTCTGACCACCCCCTCTCCCTGGAGGTTGGCCCTGTGTGACCTAAACACGTGGGCAGGCAGCCTTGAGAAGCGCCTGGACCAGCTCCCTGGCTGGCTGGGGGCGGGGGCTGGTGGCCTCCTAGACTGGCGAGCGTCCCCTGCCCATCCCTGCCTGACTGTCCCGTCCTCTCCGCAGCGGCCTGGGCTACATCACCGGCTCCAGCGTGAAGCAGGCGGCCGGAGACTGGCACTGGGCCTTGCGGGTAAGCACACCCCCAGACAGGCCGTTGCCCAGGGTCACCCAGAGATTCAGGGACAGGGGCTCAGCCGCCAGGCTTCCCACCTCGCGGGCCTGGGCTCTTCTCCATTAGTTCACTTGGAGGTGCGAAGGGTGCCAGACTCGCCCCACTCAGGGGCCCCAGTCTGTGAGGACGAAGGAAATTCCACGTTCACGGCGGCACTTCCTGCTGTGGCCCTGCGCTGGGGTGGGGCTGAGACGAGACCTCTGTGTGAGGGCCCCGGGGTCTGGAGCCACTTCCTGTCCTGCAGGAGGATTCGGCACAAGTCTGCCGAGGCCCCAGGACAGTGCAATCAGAGGAAACAGAGATCCCCAGTCTTGTGAAGGAGAGGAAGCTTAAGACAAAGTGTTTTTTCCTCAAAAGCAGGAAGGAAGCAGCCTCCGTGGAATTTTTTGATGGGGGGGGTGGCGAATGGAGAGGAACTCCCCAGACCATGGGCCTCCCAGGCCTGGTGGGGGTGGGTACAGATTTCCCTGTTCTCAGGAGCTGGTGGAGGAACTGGTATATTGGAATCCAGACTCCCAAGATGTGCCCTTTCCATCTGGAGAGAGGCCTGGGGCCTTGGAGATTCTTTTCTCGACACTGGACAGGATGCAGGGAAGACCCAAAGGGGCTCCTGAGCCTCTGTTCTCCTGGAACCCACACGGGCCCCTCCCAAACGATAAGCTACCTGATATATTAGCTGGAAGCTTCATGCGCAGCCAGTCCCTTCTCAGTGCCCCACCACCACCAGGGTGAGGAGCTGGCCTGGGAAACTTTCCCAGACCCAGGGAGGGGGGCAAGAGCTGGTATCTGGCTCCCTGGCCCCAGGAACTCTCCTCTCCCAGTCATCATTCCATATGTCTGCCCACCTACCTGTCTTCCTTTTGTTCCATCGATCATCCCTCATCCATCACTTGTCACCATCACCCATCCATCCTCCTGTCCTTCCATGTGTTAATTCATCTACCCAGCAATCTGTCCATTCAACCATCCATCTGTCCTCTCTCCTCCATCTATCTGACCATCCCTTCCTCCCTTTCACTTTCAGTCCTCTCTCCCATCCTGCCCCTGGTCGGCACAGCCCATTTTGAGCCCCCAAGCCCCATATGCTAGCCTCACCCCCTCAGTGGCTTTGTCCAGTCAGGAAGGCTGGGCAGATACTAGCCCAGAGGAGGAGCCCGGGGCCCAGAGAAGGCGTGGCGGGCCTGCTCCCCCTTCCAGGTGCGGCAGAGACAAAGACGCCTGGGCCCTGGTGTCCTAACTTGGTGCACCCTGACCCACCAGGTGTCCCCCATCCTGGGCATGATCACAGGAACGCTCATCCTCGTCCTGGTCCCGGCCACTAAGAGAGGCCCCGCTGACCAGCTCGGGGGGCAGCTCCAGGCCCGGACGTCATGGCTCCGAGACATGAAGGCCCTGATCCGCAAGTGAGTGCTGCTGGGAGGGGTCCGGGGGGGAGAGGGAGGGAGGGGCACTGAGATGAGAGGACTGCAACTTGCAGTCTGGCCCACAGAGCCTGCTCGGCCGGACTCCCTGTCCACAGCGCTGGGGCCACTAGTGTTCACGATCCCTGGAGCCAGAGCCCTCACCCCCAGAGCCCGTAGGCAAGGCATTTGAGGCCCTCTGTCCCTGGGAGAGGGAGTGAGGGAGGAAAGCCTGCCTCCAGGGCCCGGGGATGCTGGCCCCCGCTCAGTGTTGCTGCCCCGGCCTCTCCCCAGCCGCAGCTACGTCTTCTCCTCCCTGGCCACGTCGGCCGTGTCCTTCGCCACAGGGGCCCTGGGCATGTGGATCCCGCTCTACCTGCACCGCGCCCAAGTCGTGCAGAAGGCGGCGGAGACGTGCAGCAGCCCGCCCTGTGCGGCCAAGGACAGGTGCGGCCGGGCGGGCTCAGTGGGCGGGTGGGGATGGCGGCGGGGGTGAGGGAGGCCGCCGGCCCCTCGACCCCGGCCCTGCCCCCTAACCCGTGCCGCACCGTCCTCTGTCTCCGCAGCCTCATCTTCGGGGCCATCACCTGCTTTACGGGTTTTCTCGGGGTGGTCACGGGCGCAGGAGCCACGCGCTGGTGCCGCCTGCGGACCCAGCGGGCTGACCCGCTGGTGTGTGCTGTGGGTATGCTGGGCTCCGCCATCTTCATCTGCCTCATCTTCGTGGCGGCCAAGAGCAGCATCGTGGGGGCCTATGTGAGTGCCAGGATGGCGGGGGAGCTGGGCTCTGGAAGAGGAAATGCAGTCTGACTTGGGGCGGGGGGGAACGGGACCCCCACGGGGAGGCTCTCCCCACAGGGAGGCTCCAGTCCTCAGTCTGCCCCTGCTTTGTCCAGGGCTGTGGGCCTGGCTTGAAGCCTGTAGATAATCCACAAATTCCCCGTGAGCCTGACCGCCAGGAGCCGAGGGGAGGATTCTGGGGGCGCCCGGCCAGCAGCCAGGGAGCAGCCTGGGGCGAGCGGCGGGTAGAGCGCCCCCTGATGGTTGCTCTGGTCTCTCCCGGGCAGATCTGCATCTTTGTAGGGGAGACGCTGCTGTTTTCTAACTGGGCCATCACGGCGGACATCCTCATGGTGAGGCAGGCCAAGGTTGCCTCGTGCTGACCGGGGCCTCTCGACCTCTCGGGGCAGATGGGGAGGGTGGGTGAAGGGGTGGGAGAGCCGGCCGGGCTTGTGAGGGGAGAGAGGTGATCAGAGATTTGGGGGGGGGGGGTCTGCATCGGGGCAGGGCCTGGAATCAGAGGGTTGAGCAGGCAGAAGGGCAGGATGTGGGGACTGGGTGCGGAGGGCGCTATCTGGAGGCTGGCAGTGCCAGGCTGGCACCAGAGTGGTGCTTGTCTGCCAGCACTCCACCCCCAGGGTCTGAGCTCCCGTGGACTCTGCCCTCCCGGCTCAGCCTGGGTCCCAGGCGCGCCTGCCCGAGTGCCCGTGGCTCGGTCGGGCAGACAGAGGCCGTCTTCACGGGGCCAACAATGGGCTCCAGACCAGGCGGCCAGGGACAAAGGGCCAGCTGAGTGGCGGCAGGGGCTTGTGTCCTTGGGCGGGGACGGGAGCAGCCCGGGAGGAAGCAGGAGGGGGCTGTGGCCTGCAGAACAAGCGGCAGCCTGGGGCGGGGGTTGTGGAGGGGGGGCTGGCTGGTCCTGTCCTCAGGGATCCTCCAAGTCAGAGCCGGGAGAGAATTGGGAGAAGGGTGTGCAGGGGACTGGCGAGGGTGGGAGGAGCCAGGGTGGGCCCTGGGGGAGGAAGGACGCCTCATGGGGCCACCTTCAGGGTACTTGGGGTTTGGTGCCAGAATGTGGGTCAGCCTAGGAGATCAGAGTCTGCCTGGGCATCAGGCCCCTGCTAGCTCCCCTCCGGGAAGCCTGCCTGGCCCCGCACAAGCTTCCCCGTGTGTGCGCGCTTCACCTGGGGTGGTCTCTCTCCAACACCGCCCCCCCTCACCCAGTCCCTGGCCAAAGGGGTGGTGGGCCGGAGGTCTGACTCAGCCCAGTACCAGGCGGGGGTCACTGCACATGCGGGAGTGAAGGTTGGAGCGAGTTTGCCTGAATCAAGTGCCCTTGGCGGGAGGCAGGACCCCCTCCTCTGCTCCCAGCCCCAGATGCTGACAGGGTTTGGGTCCCAGGGAAATCGTGTCCCATTTTACTAAGTGTCACAGCCAAGTGACTAATTATTCCTGGAAATGGGGCCATGCAATCCAGGTCTCCCCTCCCCTCCCCCCGTAACTGGGTGCCCGGTGGGCACTGGCTGCTCTCAGACTGTCCACAAAGGCTGGGGCTCTGACTAGATGAGGAAGCTGAGCTCTCGGGGGTAGGGGGCTGCCCAGGGCACCCGCTGAGGTGGCTGCTGCCCGTCCCCTGCTCCTCTTGACACCAGCCCCTCTGTCTGACCTTGGCCCGCCCAGCTTTGGAGCTGCAGCCCGTGGGTCAGGGCCTGCTTGGTCTGGGGGTGGTGGTTCCGGGGGCCCAGCGGCTCTGGCAGTCCGTGCTGGGGGTAAAAGTGGAGGCTCTTCGAGGCAGGGTCCTGCTTCACCACCATCACCCACCCCAGCCAGCCCAGGCCTTGGCAGGTCCCCACGGAGGCGAAACCAAGATGGGTCTTTAGCTTGTGGGGAGGTGAGGGCAAGACTGAGGCCAGGGTTCTGCTCCCAGGTTTGCCAGTGCGATCCCTGCGACCGGTGCACTTGGCTCCCCGCCGAGGGCCAAGTGCAGACGCTAAGGCAGCCTGGTCTCAGGAGCTGGGGAGGAGGGGGTGAGGGCCCAGGAGAGCAACAAGTCAAGACACCAGGGCAGGAGTGAGTCTGAGGCCCTGGGAGCTTCAGAAGTGTCGTGACCCTTGGGATGAGGCCAGGGGGGCCTAGCTAACTCTGCTGGCCTCTGACCTGCTGCCTCTTGCACAGTATGTGGTCATCCCCACCAGACGGGCCACCGCCGTTGCCCTGCAGAGCTTCACCTCCCACCTGCTGGGGGACGCCGGAAGCCCCTACCTCATCGGCTTTGTGAGTACTGGGGTCGGGTGGGGTGCAGGGCTTTGGGAGGTGGCCCCGCCCTAACCTCCATCCCCTCCCCCAGATCTCCGACCTGATCCGCCAGAGCACCAAGGACTCCCCGCTCTGGGAGTTTCTGAGCCTGGGCTACGCCCTCATGCTCTGCCCCTTCGTCGTGGTCCTGGGGGGCATGTTCTTCTTGGCCACCGCACTCTTCTTCCTCAGCGACCGCGCCAAGGCTGAGCAGCAGTGAGTGGGGGGTGAGGGTGGGCCTGCTGCCTGCTGGGACAGGCGGAAGCGGCGGGGGGGGTCATCTGGCTGGCAAGGCCCCCGCCTCCAAGGCTTCTCGCCCTCCCGATGCTGCCTCCATCACAAGATGGAGCCCATGGTGGCCCCGGGGCTTTTGGGGTGGTTCTAGGTGGGTTTTTCTCCAGAAAAAATGGTTTTCAGGGTTGGGGCTCCGCCCCTTCTTTTTCCTCTCATTTTCTGACTTCTTTCTCCTATCCTCTTTACTCCCCCACCCCCCCCCTCTCTCTCCTCTCCCCACGCCTGGGCTCTCCCACCTCCCCCTGGGGCTGACGAGGTCCCTGCCCAGCACATCCGGTCCGCCGGCCCCCGCGATGCGATCCGCCAGAGCAGTGCCCGGCCCAGGCCCCCGCTGATCTGCCACCTTGACCCCCGCCCGTCTCTCCCCCAGGGTGAACCAGCTCCTGATGCCGCGTGCATCTGTGAAAGTCTGAGGCAGTGAGTGTGGGTCAGGGGGGCTGGGGGTGAGACTCCTTGCAGGAGGGAAGAGGCAGGGTTAGTGGAGGGGGAGCACTCCGCTCGTCATGGAAAGGTATTCTGGAAGCAGGAGCAGCTCCTCATGAGTCACCTCCTGCCTGAGCACATCCCAACCTTGGGTTTGGTCCTCTTCCTCATGAAATGTTGCCCAACTTGACCAGTGGACCCATGGGAGGGGGGCAGTTTCCCTCTTCCACTAAATCAGCTCCCCCGCCTTCCTTCCTCAGAAGAGCTGGGGGCATAGGTCGGGGTGGAGACTGGCCAGGAACTCCCTGCTCGGTTCTGGATTCTGTCCTCCCGAATCCTCCTAGAGGTGCCAGGGCCTGACTCCTACTTGGACCTTCCTCTGGGCCTGGCCTCTGGGGGCTGCAGCTTCCCGGCAGTGCGAAATCCAAGGTCACTGCCCCACGCCTTGGCTCCAGTAGACCCACACCCTTCACGCCACCAGAGCCCAGAGAAAGGCCTGTTTCTCCCCCTAGGGAGGATCAAGAAAGAGGGAAGCTCTGGAATGGGCTCCACACCTGACCTCTGACCCCCTCCCTCCAGGTGCCACTGGGACAATGAAGAACCCTTGCTCCTACCGAGTCTGGGAGGTGTCCCCCGACGCCCTGGCCCTGTAGGGCTGTCCCGAAGCTTTACGTGTGACCCACAGCTGGGCGCCCACCGGCTCTGGTCTGGGACTGCTGAGTGGCCTTGGCTCCAAGAAGCTGTGTCCCCAACTAACCTGGAAGGCTGTGTGTGCTGGAGCCATACCCTGGGACAGACCCCCAGGCCTGGCTCTGGGCTGCAGGGGGCCTGGGGCCCAGGAAGAAGACAGCCCACTGTGGGCGTGTGGGGAGAGGCTGGCCTGTCCCCGGCTTATGTGATCCTGGGGCAGTCTCTGCCCTCCCCAGACTCCGGGGCCGGGGGGCTGGACTTTCCTGCACAGCTTGCTGGGCAAGGCGCTATCTGCAGCTTTGAAGACACGACAACCCCTGGACTGCACAGAGAAGAGGTGGCCCAAGCCTCAGGGCAGCACTTCCGGCTCTGAGGCTCCCTGAAGGGCCTGGTGTGTGAGGACTATACAGCCTGTCAGCTGGGCCTCTGACCTCGTGGACGTTGGACTCAACCTGGCAGAGCCGGGCACCCAAGTTGCTAGGCACTTCCCAGCCTGGCTGGTCGCGCTGGAGGACATCTGTCTCTGCTGCCTTGGGCTGGCTATCGGCCCGGAGATCTCCCAGGTGGGGGACCATCCTGACAGGGAGCTGGAATTACCGGGAGTGAAGGCCCTGGTGGCAGCTACACCCCACCTGTGCCCCAGGCTTGAGACCTCTGGGGGTTGCCCAGGCCTACAGGGCTCCTTGGATCCACCATAGCACCCCCGCCCCCCCCAGGAGCCAGGAACTGACTCTGGCCCACAGGCTGGGGCCCTTTCCAGGGGCAGCGCCCAGGGGACAATTCCCAGAACGTGTGGGGCAGCAGCCAGGGCTCTGGCTATTAGAGGAAGCCGCCCTCTACTAAGCTTCCTGTCCCAGGGCCGAGGCTGGTGGAGGCTGAGGCGCATCGGGACAGGCCAGCTCCCAGAGCCACCTCCACGCAGCCCAGACTCCCCCCACCCTCAGAGCCACACGCCGGGCCGCAGCCGCCAACTTCTCACCAGACTCCCAGCTGCGCCGGTGGAGCTCGTCACATCCCCTCTGCTTCACACACTCCCTCCCGGCACCTCTGCTGGGATCAAGGTGGTTCTGGTCTCGGTGGCCCCGTGTGGCCAGCAGGAGACCCTAAGAGCCAGCCAGCTTCGTGCTCTCTGCCCACAGTTGACTGGCTGGTGTGGCTTCAATGGTGGGGAAGTTAGTGGAGTAGCCCCTCCCCACCAAGCTCTGGGGCACCCTGGGGGGGGGCCTAACCAAGGGGTGGGCTTCCCCCAAAGACGAGCCTGGCCTCCATTCCCACCCTGGCCTCAACTGGGGCCCCAGCAATGTTTTCTTGTTGTACAAGAACCAGGTCCAAGTGTTGCTTCCTCTTCCTTCCGGAAGCCAAACTGCTCCTTTATTTTTTAGAGCTGCTGATTGTGAATCTCAGAGTCTTAAGAGAGAAGCCAAATATATTCCTCTTGTAAATGAAGAAATAAAAATATTTAAGTCATGCCCCGGTGGCTCCCACAGGAGAGCAGCCTGGGGGGTACGAGGCGTGGTCACACTTGTACCCCACCCGCCAGACCCCAGAGCCCTGGGCCTGGCCCACACCGCTTGGGGAGCCGAGGTCCCAAGCGTGCTCTGTGCCTGAGAGCAGGGGCAGGGCCCAGCCCAGGGCTGGGGTCTCTGCGGCCAGGCCCGCCGGGGCGGGACCTCCTGGCAGGCTGGCTGCAGACCCACCACCCCCGGCACGGAAGGCAGAACCTCAGACAGTGGCTTCTGTATTAAAATCGCGGTGAAAAAATAGCAGTCTCGAGGGCGGATGGGGACACTCACAGCTTTTTCGCCTTCCTCAGCTGCCCCTTCTTCTTGGCCCCGCTCTGGAGAAGGCTGGGGCTCCTGCTGGCCAAAGACAATCTGGCCTTTCTCCGAGGCAGCGCAGACTGCGGCGACTTGCCTGAAACCCCCTTTTGGGGCAGATTCTTCTGACGCTTTTTGGCAGCAGGCTCCTTGGGGGACTCGGGAGACACGGGGGGGGCTCTGCTCCCCTGGGCCAGCTTCCGATTTTTCTTCTGCAGCTTTGGGGTCTTGGCGGGGCTGCTGGGGCTTGTGGCAGGGGGGTCTGGGGTCGGACTCTTGGAGGCAGGCATCCCATGCACCTGGGACTGGGCTGGGGCCTTGCTCTTGATCTTCCTCTTCCTCTTGCCAGTGCTGGGGGGCTGGTCCCCACCAGCGGCTGCGGGCTTGGCCGCCTCCTCCTGCGTGGCGCCCTCAGACTTGCGTTTCTTACGCTTCTTGGTCTCTGGCAAGAACCCCTTCTTCTTCCGCTTCATGCTAATGGGGCTCGGCGTGGCCTTAGGGACTTCCTTGGCGTCCTTCTTCTCTGACCTGGGACGCCTGGGAGGAAGTGAGCAAAGGAAAGACGCATGTGGTGAGGGCGGGGTTGACCTCCGCGTCCGTGGTCCCCGAGCTGCCCAAAGCTCCCACACTGCGGTGCACACACCAGGACGTGTGCAACGTGCGGGTCTGCCCAGCCCCTCCCAAGGTGGGGGCCCCTCTCCCCGAACGTACTGGACTCCCAGGAACTTCATGGCCTGCCAATAGAGGTCATAGAGACGGCTGGATCCGGCCGAGTGCGCCCCCTGCTGCAGCCCCTGCTGCAGCCTCGGCTGTTGGCTCTGCAGCACGCCCAGGACAGCGGTCAGGTCCGTCGTCAGCTTCTGCGGAGGGGTAGGAAGGCTGTGGCTGCGCTGGTGACATGAGGCATGGCCTCTCCCTGGCTCCTGGTCGCCATCCTCCCACCCTTGCCCGGTGAGAGCCTCTCTGTGAGCCCACCCCCTTCTGGACCCTCAGCCGACCCTTCTGCCTGTACATCCTAGTCTCTCTCGCCTTGCAAGGAAAAAAAGAGCCCCAGGTGCCATGTTCTGTTCTCTTCCCACAGCCCGAAGGCCTGCCCACCTCCGGGGGGCACCATGCAGCGACCGCAGGGTTGCCAATGCCCTTCCTCTTATCTCCACCTCCCCATCACGTACTGAATGGGTTGTTTTTCTGTTTTTTTTTTTTTTTTTTTTTTTTTTGCGTTACGCGGGCCTCTCTTGTCTTATCCACCTTGGTCTTCATACTGGCATAGTGCCTGCCATATGAGAAGGCATGAGGTCAATATCTTTTTTTTTCTTTTTTTTTTGGCGTTACGCGGGCCTCTCACTGCTGTGGCCTCTCCCGTTGCGGAGCACAGGCTCCGGACGCGCAGGCTCAGCGGCCATGGCTCAGGGCCCCAGCCGCTCCGCGGCATGTGGGATCTTCCCGGACCGGGGCGCGAACCCATGTCCCCTGCCTCGGCAGGCGGACTCTCAACCACTGCGCCACCAGGGAAGCCCGAACGGGTTGTTTTTGAAACCCCCTGGCTGCCAGAACACCCGCCTCTCTCCTGGCTTTGTACTACCCCTCCAAGCGTGGCTTCTCAGGTCCGCCTGCCGCTCTGCAAGGCCCCAGCCCCGTCTGCTCCCTGCAGCACCCTCTTGGAAGCTTGTCCCGCACTTGGGCTTTGATCAGTGTCTACACTAAGGACCCCCAAACCTCTCCCTCTGGGCCAGACTGGAGGAACCAGAGCCTTGCCCACAGCGGCCCCTTGAGCGCCTCACGCTCCACACGCCCGGCCCGCCTCCGAAGGCCCGGAACCCCGGGCTCCGCGCTCACAGCCGCGTCCTCCCGTGGTCACCAGCCCTCCCAGCCCCTTCTCGGATTTCTTACTGGAGCAGAGCAACAGCCCCCGGCTCACCCCACTCTGGCCAGGCGCTGGCTATGGCACCCTCACCCCTCACACGAAGCCCACATTCCTGACCCTGGCATCCAGAACCTTCCCCACCTGGCCCCTCACCTCTGCTCAGACTGCCTGCTCTGCCTGCGTGGCGCCCTCCCTCCCGAGCCCAGGCTCACCTCGTGACGGATGTTTCTGAAGAGAACGTTGAGCAGCTCCAAGGACGACAGCTCCTTCTGGTGCCCTGACTTGGTCTCGGCCTCACCCAGCGTCCGCAGGGTCTAAGGAGAAGGCGGCCAGGCTGAGCCCCTCCGGAGAGCTGCCCAAAGCCTTTCTGTTGCCCACGCGAAGAGATTAGGGCACCGAGGAGAGAAATGTCTCCTTGGGAGGACCCCCAACCCACCCCTGGGCGCAGGGTCCAGCAACCCTTGCCCCTTGGTTCCCAGAGAACCACTGCCAGCGGGCGGGAGAGGAGCCCCGTGGCTGTTACCTCAGTGACCTTTGCCAGGATCTGGTCCAGCAGCCGCTCCCACTCGGGGTCCTTAAAGCACAGCCTCAGCTCCCGTGTGGGCAGGGTCTTCTGGAGCAGCAGGCAGGCCTGAGCCTGTGGGGGGGATGGGGTCACCGGGGCCTCGGCACGCCGGGCCAGGGCTGAGGGAACCGCAGGGGGACCCCACGAGCTCCAGGAGGCTGCTGGGCACTTGAACAGGCCACGTGCGAGGTGCTGTCGCCACAGAAGCTCTGGGCTCGGCCATCACCTACTCCTGCCCCTTCTTAGGCAGGTGGGAGAACTGAGGCCTGGGGGGCAGCCAGGGCTGTCAGTCAGCTGCACGGGGTTGCTGGCCCTCTACTCACTCAGTGCGTCTTCCTCCGGTGCCTCCAGCCCCCTCGTCCCACCCCCGCCCCCAGGCCTACAGCCATCAGCCCGGGGCTCCCGCTGCGCAGGTCAGAGCATGGTCTCTGAGGAGCTGGTGGGCTCGGGCCACACAGGAAGGGCCCCCCACCCCCAGCGGCTCTGGGCCTACGGTGGGGGCGGGGCTGGCCAGGTCGGAGGGGCGGGGCCCACCCTCTGGCCCGCCCAGGGCAGCATTCCTGGGCCTCACAAATAGCCAGCCAGACAGGAGTCAAGCGGGTAATTCAGACAGGCCCGCAGCTGGGATCTGGAAAGCCCCTTACCTGATGGCGGGGCCGTGTGTGGCTTGCCACGTGCTCGACCACGATGGGGAGGAGGCTCTTACAGAGCATCTGCGGAGGGAGTGACGGGCTGTGAGGACTGGGCCGAGCGGGGGCCCACGGGGGCGGCCTGGCACTACAACTCACCGGGTGCCGGGAGAAGAGGCTGAGGAACATGGGAGCCGTGAGCGGGCTGTTGCGCTTGCTCAGGAAGGAGCTCAGTGCCGATGAGTAGATCGGGGTCACGAGGCTCAAATCCAAGCAGCTGGCAGCCTGCACCACGTGAGAGAGCTGGTGTGATGCCAGGGAGAGGGGGCCCTGGCATGGGAGCAGAGCCTGGGCTGCCTTCAGAAGGCTGAAAGCTGGGTCCCGGGGAAGGCACAGCCTCCACTTCCCATCTGTGAAATGGGCAGATGGTCCCGCCGCCTCCCGGACTGGCTCCTACCGGCTTGGACTTTCCAGGCTGAGCCTTCCCGGGCCAGTGCCTGCTCACCTCTGGGCCCTGGGGCTGGGTGCCGGTGTCAGTGCCGGCTTTCTCCTTCTTCTGGGCCTTGCAGGTGGAACCGCCCACCGTGTTGCCCTTCAGGACCCGGAGCAGGTAGAGGGAGGCGTTGAAGTAGTAGAGGGAGACGGAGGAGTCAGCCTGGCGACCGGCCTGCTGCACCAGCCGCTCCAGCTGGGCGTACAGAGTCTCCACGCGGTCGCCCACGTTGCGGCAGTAATGCCGGGAGCGGCACAGGTGGTGTCTGGGGGGCGGAGAGTGGGGGGCGGCCAGAGCTGGTCACGATGTTACTCCCCCTACTCCGACCCACGGCAGGGCCAAGCCCCGGGGTAGGGACGCGGGGTCCCATTTCACAGGCAGGAAACAAACACCTAAAGACAGGGGTCTGACCAAGGGTGCAGGGGCAGGCCCGGGGCCACGTGCAGATGGGCTCTGAGGAGAAGCCGGAGGGAAACCAGCTCCCTGGGTGAGGCTCCACCACGGGCCCACACCCCGACCTGGCCACAGCCCCACCTACACCCGTCCCCCGGGGGATGGTGGCTTCCAGGCACTTTGTAAGACAACACCCAGGGTCTGTGCGCTCAGGACCCTGCGGGCCTGGGCAGAGCGGGAGAACTAGCTGAGGAAGTGTGACCTGGGCCTGCAGGGGGCGCGAGCGGGGGCTGCGCTGTCCACTGCCCCTCGCCCCCTGCTCTGTGCTGCACACTCGACACCTCAAGTCCTTAGGCCTCTGTCTCCACCACCTCCCCTCTCTCTAGAAGGCAGGGAGGGCTCTACCTGCCACGCTGCTGCGCCGACTCTCTTGCTGGGCTCCCTGCTCTAGCGCCGCCCACTCGGCCCGCCTCCTGGCTGCAAACGCCTCCGAGGCCCCCCAGTACTGCAAGGGCCTCGCGTCTGGCTGCGCCTGACCGGCTCCCATGTGGACACGCCTTTCCGCCCCGCCTGTGGCCTCTGGGCCCGAGGAGCCCCACAGCTCCCTGCACTGCCTAAACGTCTCCCAGGCGGCCTTCCCCGGCACCTCAAGCCCGGGTTAGGTGCCCCTACTGTCTCCCATCCGGCCCCTGCCACAGGCCCAGAATGTTTCCCAGCCTCAGTGAGCCCGAGGGCAGGGATAGGGCAGGGATGGGACTGGGCGCCCCGTGCTAAGGGCTGCAGAACACACGGGCGGGGCAGAGCCGGGTTAGGTGCCCCTACTGTCTCCCATCCGGCCCCTGCCACAGGCCCAGAATGTTTCCCAGCCTCAGTGAGCCCGAGGGCAGGGATGGGACTGGGCGCCCCGTGCTAAGGGCTGCAGAACACACGGGCGGGGCAGAGCTGCACGAGACCTCCTGGATGATGCGGGCCCCTGGGGACCCGGGCTCCTACCCTTCCTACCCAGGGCACCCCCGGGGCCCGCCCCCCCGGGGCCCGCCGCACTCACGCGAAGACGCGCGCCGTCTTGTGCAGCAGGTCCTGCTCCTGCTTCGTGCTGCTGGAGCGCATGCTGCGCCGAATGACGCGCAGCAGCGGCTCGAGCAGCTCCAGGACCAGGGGGTTCTCAGGCTGCTTGGTCACCAGCACCTCGATCAGGTCCAGGACCTGCAGCCGGGCAGGGGGGGCTCAGCCAGGTGTGGAGACGGGAGCAGAGGGAGACTGGACGGAGTGGGGGCTGGGGCCGCCCAGCGGGCTCACCCTGATCTGGAAGTCCCGCCGGAGTGCCTTCTCCTTCTGCAGCTTGTTCTTCTCGTCCCTCCGGGCCTGGACGCGCAGCTTCTGCTCGGCAAAGAGGCCGGCCAAGTTCTTGTCCAGGGCCATCATGGCCTCGTCCCCCAGCTCGTCGTCGTCGTCGTCCTCGCCGTCAGCTCCGCCCTGAGGAGCAGATGCCCCGTGAGCGGCCCGGCCTCGTGCAGCGGACGCACACGGACGCAGGGCCCCCGGCCGGCTCCTGCTCACCAGCGCCTTCCCTGCCCGCAGCACCGCCATCAGCTGCTCGCGGAAACCCTGGTCCACGTCCCCGTCCCGATCCTCCTCGCCGCTCTCCTCGCCACTGCTCTCCTCCTCGCTCTCCGAGTCTTTGTGGCCCTTGTCCTCACCGTCGTCCGAGCTCTGGTCCTGTGGGTGGGTGGGTGGGCGGGCGGGCTGCGTGCACGTCACGCCTCTCCACCGCCCACCGCGTGTCCGCCCAGCCCCCGCCCCTCGCTGGCGAGTACCTCTGCATCCCCCAGCAACTGCTGCTCGGAGGCGTCTGTAACCACCACGTTGTCGTCCTCATCCTGGCTCTCCTCGGGGTTTAGCACCTGCCGGCATTCCCAGATGGCTGAGGCAGCTGTTGCCCCGGCCCCTTCACCCGCGCCTCAGACCCCTGGGCCCTCTTGACTGCCTTCCCTGACCATGGCTGTCCGGTCTCGGCCAAAGGTCCCCATTTCAGGGAGGAAGACGGAGCCCAGGAGAGAAAGCCACTCCCTCCAGTGCCTCCTTGATAGACCCGATCAGCCCCTGGCAAACCCAGGGTCAGGGTGCACAGCAGGAGACCCCGAAGGAAGGAGGCCCCCGACCACCCTGCAGGTTACAGAGCCCCATCCCGGGACCCACTGCCCCAAAGGCCCCAACTTACATCCAGGATGAGTTGCAGGGCACGTGGAGTCAGATGGGAGCAGATGTGGCCAAACACACTTCGGGCCACCTGGCGCATCAGGTGGCTGGGCTGGGCCAAGAGGGCCAGCAGGATCTCCACCAGCACCTCCACCCACGGCGGCTCCTGCGGGTCTGCAAGCAGGGAAAGGGCTGAGTCTGGGCAGGGCACCAGCGCCCCATGCTGGGTCCCTATTGCCTGTCCCCGCCACCACCACCCGGGACGATGACCCACTGGTGGCCTTGGAGCGGGTCCGACGGGGCTTCTCCCCCAGGCTCTTTTTGATGCAGGTCTGGATGTCGCCCAGGAGGTCACAGCTCTCTGTAGGGGACTGTGCAGGACAGGACAGAAATCAGGAGCCAGGCCCCATTCCCAGCCTTTGCTGAGCCAGAAGAGGGAGTGGCCAAGTGGGAGGAGCTGGCATCTGAGGCCTAGAAGACTCCAGACTGCCCTGGTCAGTCACCCTCACACTCCAGAGCAGAGGACCCCAGCCAGACCCCAGGGGCAGCCCAAGAGCTGATGACCTTTTACACGTGACACGCAGGCACAGGGTCTGAGAGCCCTCAGAGACCGTGAAGTCCAACCTGCCCACCGATGCCAGAGCAGTGGAGAGCCCGACAAGGCTGGCCTGTTCAGGGTCACAGGGCGCCAGCACGTCCCAGCCTCCTGATTTGCAATTCTAGATTTCTCCTCCCACGCCAGGCTCGACATTGCTACAGAGAAAGACCTGAAAATCATCGATCTTAATAAATTTAAGCGCATCTTGCTGGGGGAATAAGCCCAGACTCCAGCCACTGACCGGTGAGTTGAAAATAACCTGTGTGACTGTCGGTACCAAAAAGGCAGACTTTCCCCCATAATGCAGCAGGGCAGCGTCAGTGTTTGGGGCCGGGGTGGTGGCGCAAAGGTCAGAACAGGGCCCAAGCCCTGGCCATCTTTGCCTCCAGCTTCCCGGCTGTGGCTGGGTACCTTTTACCCAAGTCAAGCCCGGAGGTCCCAGGGTCTGGGTAGGCCCCTCAGAGGCCCAGGGCCAAGCATCGGAAGGGGTATCGAGACCGATCGTTACCCACGCGGCTCGTCTACGAGCTGGGCTGAGTGCCCAAGACCTGGAAGCAAAAACCTCAGCCAAGAGGCCAGAAGAGAGTCCCGTCTCCTCAGACTACTCGAGACCTGAAGCAGCCGCACAAGAGCCAGCCCACACAACGCAAGAGGAAAACCTTCAGAGAAACCAGGGTTCGGAGCCGGGAAGAAACCACGAGGATCAAAAGAGCTGCCGGCACTAAACTCCAAACGTGGTCAAAGTTTCTTGGTGGAAAGAATAGAAAAGGAGACAAAGCTGGTTCTAGAGGACCCGTCAGGAGAAAGGGTATGAGTGACAATGCGAGGAAAATAGTGACAGGGCACAGAACCCCACGTGGGGAGCACCAGACAAAAACACGCTCCCCTCAACCCACTACTGTGGATTCTGGATGTGTGAGAGTTAGACAGAAAAATCAGGACCCCACTTCTAATTGACCACTGACAGAAGAACTGCCCCCATCAGTGACTGGTAGGCCCAGAGCCAGAGCCCCTCTTCTCCTTTACATCCATCATCTCTGGTCAGTAAGGCAGTTTGGGGAGGTCCTGTGGGATAGTGGAGTCAGATCCCGATGTCTGAATCCTAGCCAACAGCTGTATGGCCTGGGGTAAGTTACTTTACCTCTCCAAGTCTGTTACCCCACCTGTCAAAGAGAAGATGTGCCCGCCTCAAAACTGTGGGGATTACAGACAAAGGACACTGCATGGCAAGCTCAGGATGTAGCTGGTGCCAAGTGAATGGAGTGATTTTTCCTTGGGTTGTAATTCCAGCCAGGAGCAGCCGGCCTAGGAAACCTGCCAACTTCAACACTCCGGAGCCCCTCCCGGCCACCGCGGACCCCAGGTCTGTAACCCCCTCCCTTCCAGGCCGCCATACCTTGAAGAGGTGTATGCCCACCAGGAGTAGCAGGTGCTGGAAGGCAGTGGCCTTGGCCTCTGAGGACTGGGCCTCCAGTTCTTTCAGAGTCTTCAGCGTGCTGGGTGAGAAGGGTACGCGCTCAGGCACCGTGGCCAGCGTCAGTACCCCAGAGCGTCCCGCCCGTGCCCGTGCCGTGGCAACCGCGCCCTCTCACCGGTCCCAGGCCTGGCGCTGCTGCGTGCTGAAGGCCACCAGGGGAACCACGTCGCGGCTGTGGCTCAACAGCAGGTCTGCGAACCGCACCAGGCGGTGGGTCCAGGGCTGCCCGTCCCGCGTCTGCCCCGGCGCCTGCCGGAACTGCGCGCTCAGAGTCTGCAGCAGGCTGGTAGCGGCGGGGTCAGGGTCACAGGCTGGGCTGGTGGACGTGGCCACTCCCCCCCCCCCCCCCACTGCTGCGTGCTGAAGGCCACCAGGGGAACCACGTCGCGGCTGTGGCTCAACAGCAGGTCTGCGAACCGCACCAGGCGGTGGGTCCAGGGCTGCCCGTCCCGCGTCTGCCCCGGCGCCTGCCGGAACTGCGCGCTCAGAGTCTGCAGCAGGCTGGTAGCGGCGGGGTCAGGGTCACAGGCTGGGCTGGTGAACGAGGCCACACCCCCCCCCCCCACACACTGTGACCCACGGGAACTCGCTGGGCCGCAGCTTCGAACCGGAGGGACCAGCGCCCCGAGGCCACCTTCCTGCCTTCTCGCCCACCCTCAGACCTCTCCCAGGCTGCCCAGCGCCCACCTGAAGAAGGCACTGCCCACCACCTCCCGGGTCCGGCCGTCCAGGGGCTGAGAGAAGCGCTGCTCGGTCTCAGGGATCTGGGACGTGGGCTTCTTTGTCTCGAAGAATGAGTGGAAAAAACAAAACCTGGTGGGGGGGGGAGGGAGGGAGGGAGGGAGGGAGGGAGGGAGGGAGGGAGGGAGGGAGGGAGAATAACCCGTGTTACCCTCAGTCAGTGCCACCATTTTGACCAGCCCATGCGCGGGCCCTCACCGAGGGCCTGGTGCCAGGTGGCAACGACGAGAGAGGACATTTCTCAGGTCTGGATCCCCAGCAGAACAGAGCCCAGCCCGAACTGGGGAGAGGACCAGCATCCCGTCCTCAGAACCAAGATGTGAGGCTGTGTGGCCTCGGCCAGGGAACCACCGCTTCTGCCTCTCTCGGGGCTGCAGTGAGGGCGGGAAGGGCGCCTGGCAGACGCAGAGGCGAGGCCCCCCCCAAAACTGCCGACGCGCAAAGGCGTCTGGGGAGGGTGGAGCCAGCCCAAGCCTCTGAGGTCCCCCCCTTCCGAGGGTTCCCAAGGAATTCCCCTAAATCTCCCCCCGCCTAAGGGGCAGGGACGACTTGACCCCCAGGCTCCTGGCTCCAGGGGGACCCAAACTAGGATAAGAGGCCGCTGCACCCGTGGGGAGCTGGGGTTCAAGCACATCTCATGACGATACCTGGCCACCTCCTCGATCAAGGCCTCCTCCTTCTCCGCGTGCAAGTTGTCCACGATGCTGACCAGGCGGAGGATGATCCACTTCCGTAGCCGGAACACGGCTCGCTCAGGCCTGTGGGCAGCAGGCAAGTCGGGAAGCCGTTTAGAGGTGGCGAAAACAGTGCCCCCTTGCCCCGTCTTGGAGACGGGGAAACCAGTCAAGATCCCCCAACGCCCTTATCACCAGCACGGGGCCACGTGTGAGAAAACCGAGGCCTCTAAGAGCGAAGGCTCGGGGGCTTCCCTGGCGGCGCAGTGGTTAAGAATCCGCCTGCCAACGCAGGGGACACGGGTTCGAGCCCTGGTCCGGGAAGATCCCACGTGCCGCGGAGCAACCAAGCCCGTGCGCCACAACTACTGAGCCCGTGCTCTGGAGCCCACGAGCGACAACTACTGAGCCTGGGAGGGAGGGAGGGAGGGAGGGAGGGAGGGAGGGAGGGAGGGAGGGAGGGAGGGAGGGAGGGAGGGAGGGAGGGAGGGAGGGAGGGAGGGAGGGAGGGAGGGAGGGAGGGAGGGAGGGAGGGAGGGAGGGAGGGAGGGAGGGAGGGAGGGAGGGAGGGAGGGAGGGAGGGAGGGAGGGAGGGAGGGAGGGAGGGAGGGAGGGAGGGAGGGAGGGAGGGAGGGAGGGAGGGAGGGAGGGAGGGAGGGAGGGAGGGAGGGAGGGAGGGAGGGAGGGAGGGAGGGAGGGAGGGAGGGAGGGAGGGAGGGAGGGAGGGAGGGAGGGAGGGAGGGAGAATAACCCGTGTTACCCTCAGTCAGTGCCACCATTTTGACCAGCCCATGCGCGGGCCCTCACCGAGGGCCTGGTGCCAGGTGGCAACGACGAGAGAGGACATTTCTCAGGTCTGGATCCCCAGCAGAACAGAGCCCAGCCCGAACTGGGGAGAGGACCAGCATCCCGTCCTCAGAACCAAGATGTGAGGCTGTGTGGCCTCGGCCAGGGAACCACCGCTTCTGCCTCTCTCGGGGCTGCAGTGAGGGCGGGAAGGGCGCCTGGCAGACGCAGAGGCGAGGCCCCCCCCAAAACTGCCGACGCGCAAAGGCGTCTGGGGAGGGTGGAGCCAGCCCAAGCCTCTGAGGTCCCCCCCTTCCGAGGGTTCCCAAGGAATTCCCCTAAATCTCCCCCCGCCTAAGGGGCAGGGACGACTTGACCCCCAGGCTCCTGGCTCCAGGGGGACCCAAACTAGGATAAGAGGCCGCTGCACCCGTGGGGAGCTGGGGTTCAAGCACATCTCATGACGATACCTGGCCACCTCCTCGATCAAGGCCTCCTCCTTCTCCGCGTGCAAGTTGTCCACGATGCTGACCAGGCGGAGGATGATCCACTTCCGTAGCCGGAACACGGCTCGCTCAGGCCTGTGGGCAGCAGGCAAGTCGGGAAGCCGTTTAGAGGTGGCGAAAACAGTGCCCCCTTGCCCCGTCTTGGAGACGGGGAAACCAGTCAAGATCCCCCAACGCCCTTATCACCAGCACGGGGCCACGTGTGAGAAAACCGAGGCCTCTAAGAGCGAAGGCTCGGGGGCTTCCCTGGCGGCGCAGTGGTTAAGAATCCGCCTGCCAACGCAGGGGACACGGGTTCGAGCCCTGGTCCGGGAAGATCCCACGTGCCGCGGAGCAACCAAGCCCGTGCGCCACAACTACTGAGCCCGTGCTCTGGAGCCCACGAGCGACAACTACTGAGCCTACATGCCACAACTACTGAGGCCCGCGCACCTTAGAGCCTGTGCTCCACAAAGAGAAGCCACCGCAATGAGAAGCCTGCGCACATCAACGAAGAGTAGCCCCCGCTCGCCGCAACTAAGAGAAAGCCCGTGCGCAGCAACGAAGACCCAACACAGCCAAAAATAAGTAAATTTATAAAAAAAAAAAAAAAAAAAAAAAAGAGCAAAGGCTTGGATCTTCCCCACCTCTCCCCGCTTGGGGAACCACGGTACCACGCGAGGGAGGGTCCAGGCCTTTGGGGCCAGCAGGCCCCACCCCACCAGGCCCACTCACCCGTGGAACAAAGCGTCCTGGGCTTTCTTCTGGTTGTTGGTGCTGAAGTCCACCAAGGAGTCCAGGTTGGGCTGGAGAAACATGTCCCGCAGCCAGGCCACGTAGCCCTTGAGGGCGGGGGGACTCAGGAACTGCATGACCCGCCAGAAGGTAGGCACGACGGGGAGGCCCTGGTTGGTGACGGACGTGAAGCCCACCACCAGGGCCAACTGCCGCTCGGGGTCATCCTGGCAGCCTTTCAGGAAGGCCCCCACGTACTCGTTCATCTCGGGAGCAAACTTGAACTGGCTCGGGAGCTGCGAGAGTCGGGCACAGCACCGGGGTCAGCAGCCAGGGGGGATCCAACAGCGCCCCAGCTCCTTCCTCAACAGGCTATACTGAGGCCCAGGAAGCACCCTCCCTTGTTCCAGCTCGGTTGCCCAGGCGCCCCAGAGTTTAAGCTTTGTAACAACTCTTTGACCCGGGCCCCGCTAACTGTTCTGCAGATGAGGAAAACGAGGCACAAAAAAGCCTGCAAGTAACTTCTGAGGGTCACAGGGCTCCAAGTGGTGCAGCTGGGATCTGGGTCCAGTCACTCTGGTCCCCCAGTCCGGGCTCTTAACCACTGCTGTCCTTTCTGAGCCTGTCCTTCACCCAGAAGAGGGGAACAGCAGCTCTCCAAAGCTGGTTGTAAAGATGAAATGAGCTACTAACAAACCCAGCAGCACTTCCTGTGAACAGGGCACTGCTTTAAGCGCCTGTCAATGTTAGCCTGGTTATCCTCACAATGACTCTGAGGAAGGTCCTGCCCCTCTTATCTCACGGACAAGCAGAAGCAGGCAGAGAAAGGAAGTGAGCTGCGGAAGGTCACACAGCTAGCTGCGGTGGGGTCAGGACGGGGCCCGGCAGTCCCAGGTCCGGGCTTCCGTGCTCTTGACCACCAGGTGACTCCCTTGTGGAGTGCTTAGCTTAGTGTGGGGTGCACAGACTGCTCAAAACAGCATCGGCGATGAGGACTGTTCTCACTGTAACACTAGCTGGGGGTGGAGGGAGGTCTGGACAGACTGCTGGCAGGGTATATAGATACAGAGGCGGGGGAGGGGTATATAGATACAGAGGCGGGAGGCGTGGGGCGGCCCTCAGGTAGCTCACTTTAGGCAGAGAGAAGGGTAGCAGCTGTGCTCCCCCATCCCAGGCGGGACCACTGACACGGAGAGCAGGAGAGCAACCCTCTTCTGGAAGCCAGCCGAGCTGAGGCGGCCCGCCCCCACCCTTCTTGGCAGGAAGCAGCCCAGTCGCCTGGCCCTTTCTGGCAGGGCTGGGCCACAGGGGGCAGCACCCACCTTAGCAGTGACCATGTGCTCCCCGTAATGGCGGATCAGGTTCCCCTGCATCACCAGCTGCAGCTGCTCCTTGGACAGCAGGGGCAGGGCCGCGCCCAGCAGGCGGAAACACAGGTAGCTAAGGGGGCACAGGACAGAGCCTGGTCAGAGCCCTCGGACCCCTGGCCCATCCCTGCTTAACAAACCGGGGAGAGGGGATGGAGAGAGGTCAAGCACTCACGCACCTGGCCGGCCAGAACTGCTTCTTCAGGAGCCCTTGTTCCACAACTTCCTTCCAGAACCGTGGGAAGCTGTCCTCCTGGAGCGCCAGGTGGAGCAGGTCCAAAGCCACGGCAGGCAGCTTACGTTCCTTCTTCACAGAGGTGGCCGCCATCTTCAGCACAGTCACCAGCCTGCAGAGGAAGGCAGAGGGGACTCAGGGGGCACTCCCTAAACAGACAGGGCCGGGGGCCGGGGGCCACACGGACACCCGACCCCAGGCCATGGCGCAAACCCGTGGATGGAGAGGCAGCCCCGAGGCCCAGAGAGCCCATCTCCCCGGCCTCCCTCACACCTGGGGATGCTCTCATCTGAGAACAGGTTGACCGGTCCCATCAGCTTCTCCAGCTTCTTGGGCACCTTCTGCTGGGCCAAGAGGAAGAGCTCCAGGTGCTCAGGGGAACCAAGTACTGAATTCAAGTCGGGCTTGAGGACTTTCGGCAGGACCTCCTGCAACGTGGCCTCTGGGACCTGGCGTGGGGACATGGGTTGAGGGAGGGGGGCCCCCTCAAGGCACCCTTTGTCTCTCCCCACGGGGTGAGTCCTTTGGGCCCTGTTCTACCTGCCAGGCTCCCGTGCGGCCCCTGTCACGGTGCCAGCCCAAGGAGGCGCAGCCACAATCCACCTTGCCAGGCGTCAGAATCAGAGGGTATTCCTTAGAAAGCTCAAATTCCCAAGTCCCTGAAGCTGGGTTTTAAACAAGCACCCCACTGATGCTAACTGGCCCCAGGCCACCCTTTTAATTATTCCTCTCTTGGGTTTTGCAGAACGTGAAGGTCCTTCTGGCTCTGCAGAAAGCCTTGGCCTGGGATGTACCGGTCCCTGCCTTTTCCTCAGCAGTAAAGGAGTCTAGGTACTAGCCCACCTCCATTTCCCACACAGGGCAGTGGGGACCTCCGAGGGGCCAGCTCTGCCCCAAACAACAAGAGCAAACATGTTGAACCCACTGGGCACATGGCAGGCACTGTTCTACAAAGGCACTATCCCATATGGCAGCCACTAGCCAAATGTGGACACTAAGCACTTAGAATGTACTAATCTGAATGGAAATATGCTGTGAGCGTACAATACACTGGATTTTGGAAACTTAAAACAATGTAAACCACCTCTACGGTTTTTTTGTACTGACTGCACATTAATACTTTAGACCTAGTAACACATTTTATTTAGTTTAATAAACCATACCCATCCCTCACTTTTTAAATGTAGTCACTACAGAATGTCAAGTGCCACACACATTTCCACGGGACAGTGCCGCGTTTCCATGCGTAAACGCGTGTCTTCTCCGTATTCTCCTACAACAGGCAGCGTTACCCCAGGCCCCGTACCTGCGAGAGGATGTCCACCAGGGCCTTCTGGGGCTGCTCCTGCAAATGGTTGTAGTGCTGGCCCAGGACTTGCAGCAGCTTCACCGATTGCATCAGTGCCTCCGAGTCCTGGTACCCCCAGAGGCAGAGAGGATGTGAGCAGGGCATGCCACTCTCCCCCCACCACTCCAAGCCAGTCCACATACCCCCAAACCCCTTACCTTCACCAGCCTGCCTGACTGAAAGAGGGCTAGCACCCCAAACAGGTTTCCAAAGAGGGCAGGTCTCACCATCCCCTAGAAAAGAAAAGGATTCCAGGCACTGGTGAGAAGGACCCAAACATTCCCCAACCCCGGGGCTGCTGACCTCCCCGGGGCCACTAACTCTCACCTTCTTAACCTTCTGCAGGTCATATTTCTCTTGTATCTGCTGCAGGATGCTGCACAAGGGAATGTCTTCAAAAGACTGTAACAGCTGCCAGGAGGAAAGGAGGGGTTCAGGGGGAGTGGCCCAGCCACATCCCAAAGGCCTCCATCTCCTCCCACTTCTCCAACTTCTGCCCAGAGGCCTTGGACCCCCGCTCCCACCCCCAAGGATGCCTCCGAAACTGCCTACCCGCCTCTGAGCAGTGCTGATGATAGAACACAGCTGTGAGTGGAACTGAACCTTGCCTCCCTACCCCATTCCCAGCTGCGGTTCAGAAAGTACCTCATTTGGCCGCTAGATTTCTCAACTGAAATTCCCAAACACTCTGTCCCCACAGCCTGCTCTGAGCTCCCCCCAAGCAGACCCTCAAGGACCAGGTCTCTACAGCCCTTCCATTTGTTCAGACTCCTTAGAGACAGCCTATAATTAGCTGAGTGCCCCTTGGGAGAAGAGGGCCCTGCAGAGGTAAAAGAACCCACCCCAAAGCTCACTGCCCCCAGTAAATGTACGTCAGAGGGTGGTCAACCCATGTACACAAAAGCGAACTCAACCTTCCACTGCACCTGCCTGGGCTTCTCTGCACAGGCCGTGCTCATGCAGTTTTCTCCGCGTCCACGTGGGGACACCTCCCATCGATTCGGATGCCACCCTACCAACTTCTCAGCTGCCACTTCTCCTGCAGCTGGGACATCTGCCCTTCTCACTCCCCCACCGTTTTGACCAGCAAGGCTGGACCCCTTCCAGGAGCCACCACCTCACCTGCGCCAGGGCCAGACTGTAGCAGGGCCGGGCTGTTTCTCGTCCGACCCCGAGCCCAGTGATTAGGCGCTTCAGGGCGTACTTCAGCTCAGATGATCCCTGAGGAACCAAGCACATCCCCAGGTGGGCCAGTGAAAAAGAACCGTCCGGCACCCGCTCATCCCCGCTCCTCGGCGCGAGCTCACCTGGGCCTCCACGTTCGCGACCACATGAGCCCGGGCCCAACTCCTGGGGCCCGCCGCTACATCTCTGCCGGGATCTATACAGCCTCCTGCCCCAGGTCCCGCTACCATACCTCTGGCCTTGCGCGCAGATACTCCAGCAGCTTCTCCGTGGCCTCAAGCCGCGTCTCCTGCTGCGGCTTCGCGATGTCCCAGAAGAAATCCAAAAACTCGCGGCTGTGCTTGAGCAGGCCATGACGGTCGGCAGGCCGGGCGCCACTCTTCGGGGCCTCTCCCGGAGCCGGAGGCTCAGCGACGTGCATGCTCTCCGTCTCCGCCATGCTTGTCGAACACGTGGGCTCTGAAGACTGCCTCTTCCAGGTCGGGTCGCGGCGCATGCGCACTGAATTGGGTCGGCTGGGGGCGGGGCAGCCTGGCTCTTCTGTTATCAAGGAGATCAGGAGTTTGGATTTTATTCTGATTGTGATGGGGAATCACTGGAGGGTTTTACGCAGGGACAAGGCTTGATCCTACTTACACTTTTAATAGATTATCCTGCTGTGTGGAGGATGGATTGTAGGAGAGCAGAGTAGAAGCAGGAAGACCATTTGCATCCGACCAAGGTAATGTGAGAAAATTCCAGCTAATTTGGAGCTGGTAGCGGGTGATGGAAAAGAGGGATGTTAGGTTTGGGGCTAACATCAGCGAGTAGACTGGTATCATTTGAGCTGGGGGAAGAATTCTCTTCGTTGGGGGGAACAGTGAGGGGGACCGAGTTCTTTAAATCAGATACCTCTTACAGTGCTGCGGAGAAGTGCTACTGGCCACCCCTGTTTCTTGGCTTGAGAACCTGTCTCTGGAGGATTGTCGTTCAGAGACCCTGGTGCTCTGGGAAGCGGGGAGGTGAGGGCCAGCCCTGGCCTCGAAATTCCACACACCCAGCTCCAGCCACTTTTTGTATCCCCTGAGACACCCAACTACTCATTCTCTCCACCACTTCCTTGCTCTCCTGTTTCAGAAAGTGAGAATAAGCGGTTTTACCTTGTACATGTAGTGCCCCAGGAGTCAGAAGGTGAGAAGACACCAGCCCGGTTCTGTGTCCCTGGGTAGGGGTCTCCTGTGTTGCCCATGGGCGAAGCCCAGACACCAGGTGCCTAAAAGGCTGATGTGAAAGTAACCAAGAAGTAGGAATAGCACGTGGCGTCCAGGAGGCTTGATCTTTATTTTGTTTCCAGCCCAGATGAGAAAATCTCAGAAGACTGGAAACCCTTCCTGAGCTGGGCCCTGGGGAGGAACACTCGACTTACAATTCTTTCCCACTGAGTTTTGTTTTTGTTTTTGTTTTTTTTGGCGTCCAGGAGGCTTGATCTTTATTTTGTTTCCAGCCCAGATGAGGGAGATCAGCGGAGTGTGGCCTGAAGGGGAGCTCAGAGATACCAGCAGTGCTCCAGGATCTGCCTGCCCTGCCCAGAGGCCCAGAGCTGAGGGAGGGGTGTAGCTTTCTTCCCCCTGTCCTTCCCGGAGCTGGATCTGAACTCACGGCTGGCCCCGGCCCTGGTTTTCTTTCCTCCTTGTCCTCCGGTTCCTTAGCTGAAAAAACTCAAGTCCAGGCGACTGATCAGGCCAGAAGTTGAGGGCCTAAGCCAGCAGTGGGCACATGATTGATGTACACTCTTCGTGTACTCCATTGCTGCTGGGCCCGCTCTGCCCTGGCCTCTAGGCTTGAGACCCCTACTCCCACCCACCCCTGCCAGGCACTGCCCCACCTTAAAACCCCTGAAAGGAGCAGCAGCCAGTGGGGACACTGGAGACATGGGCGTGCTCTGCGTGGGCTGCCACCTGAAGCAGGGTCCCTTGGCCACAAGCTCCGGGGCTCTCCGTTGGTCCTTGCTGGGCCTGGGTTTGGGGCCCAGCCAAGTGGCTGAGGAGTGTGTGAGTCATGACTCTGGCAGCTGCAGGGGCCCCTGGAGGCACGAGCCCCAACACGTCGGCCTCTGTGTCATCTGAGCTGTCAAGAAGGATGAGGGGAAAGGCCCAGGCACTGTTTGCAGACTTGGCCACCAGGTTGCTGAGTAGAACCCTGGTGCTTGGGGACAGGTGTCCAGAGCCGAAGGAACTGTTGAGCGAGGAGGTGGCCAGGACACCGCTCCCGGGGGTGACAGCAGCTCGTAGGTGTGCTGGGCAGGGGGCAGGGCTGCGCCCCCCGCACTGTAGAACTGCTTCCAGCAGCTCCAGGAGTTCCGGGCCAGCTGAGGGGCTGGGGGTGGTGAACAGGATGCCCTGGGGCACAGGTAGCTGCAGTGCTGGCTCCAAGGTGGGCATGGGCCTAGCTGAGGGGCCCTCCAGCCCCAGGTCTCCGGCCAGCAGACTCAGTAGAGCATCCCCGGCAAGGTCTGGGGCGGGGGCAAGTGCAGCCTGATGGAACACAGCTGCCAGTTTGGGGTTGGTGGCTCGGGCCCCAGGGCCCAGGGGAGTCCCACCAGTGTAGCAAAGTAGGGGACAGAGGCCCTTTGTGCCCTGGGCTGCCAGAGCCCTGGCCAGGGATGTGTCTACCAGAAAGCCCTCTTGAGCCAGCGTGGTGGGGCCTACCAGCAGGTGTGGCCAGGGCAGGCGGCCAAAGCATATGTGTAGCAAATGCAGGGCAGGCAGAGCCGAGGGTAGCCCCAGGCCGGGGACCAGGGTCTGGACTGGGCCTGACGTCAGGGCGGTTGAGTTGCCCGAGGAGCTACTATGGAAGAGGCCCCAGAACATGGCACCTGGGAGGAGACAAAGGGGTCACACAGGGGTGCGGGGCACTGACTGGTGTCAGGGGCACTCAGTAGTCCCAGGTGAAGGGTCACTGACTTGGCCTGGGATTAGTGGTTACTGGCTAGGCCTGGAGACAGGCATCAATAACCAGGCCTGGGGTCAAGAGCATACCGATCTGGGATCAAGGGTCACAGCCTAGAGTTGGGGCTACTGCCCAAGTCCTACGTCCTGCTCACCAGCCAGCCTTGAAGGCCAGGGGCCACTGACCGCCTGAGTTCCGAGTTACTGATCACGCCCAGGGCTGGGGTCGCCGGCTGGGGTTGTGGGTCGCTGACCTAGCCCTCTCCGTGAGGATACACCACTGCCAGACACACATCCACGACGTTGCCCCCGGCAACAAACAGCTCTCGACCCAGGTGGGAGCACGTGGCTGCAGCAACAAAGGGACCGTCTTGGGACTGGGATCCGTGACCCCGGCCCCTTCCCTCCCCCGGAGCTGCTCCCAGCACTGACCTGTAGGGCTGATGCCGCCACCGCGGTGGTACACGCCAGGTCCGTGGGAGTGCCCACTGGCTGGAGGGGCCCCGGAGCCCAAGGTTCCCGGAGAGGCACCGCTGCTGCAGAGTTGCCTCACAGCCAGGGAGAAGCCAACAGCCAGCAGCAGCAAGGGCAGCCACCAGTCGGGCCCAGGCCCCGGGCAGACTGCCAGCCTTGTTCCTGCAGAGAGGGGTATTCTGAGGCAGGACCAGGCAGGCGGACACCCAAGAAGCCAGCAAACAATTCCCAAAAGGTTTGGTCTTGCTTGCCGGAGAAGTATAAGTTTGCCGAAGAGAAAGGGCCTCCTGGCAGAAGACACAGCATGTCTGGAGACACAGGTGGGAAAGAGCTCGAGGGAAACTGAGTCTCTGGAGAGGAGGTTGGAGAGGTGGGTCCAGCCAGTCTGGAGGGACGCCTGAAGGGGGCTTAGCAGGCTTGAGGAGCAGGGCCCAGCCAGCCAGGACCAACCTGCCCAGGAGGTGCCTCGTGCACCAGGGCGTGGGAGCCGGGAGCCTTTGGCAGAGCAGCCGACAGGGCTGACTTGATACAAATGTCCCTTCAGACGCACAGACCTTGGATTGACTGGCACAGGCCAGGCCTGGGGCTGCAGCCAGGGGTCCCCCCACTCAACCAGAAGTTTCCTAGAGTTGGCCAAGCACGGGGTTGTCTGGCGCCCCTAGGGGCTCCAGAGGGAGGGACTTGCCAGCCTCAGTCCTGAGTTGCTGGGTGCCCAGACCCCTCCCTGACTCACCCAGAGGAGTCCTGGGGCCCCGAGGGATCTGGAATGAGCTGCTCCAATATCTCCCCCTCTTCCTCCTCAGACTCCAAGCTTGGTTCCGAGACCAGCAGCTTCTGGTAGAGCACAGGCCCTGCTGTGGGTTCCATGGCCCACGGTGCCCACCCACCTTCCAGGCTGAGTCTTGGGAGGCCCTGCCCAAGCCTGAGCCGGTGGGTAGGAGGTGGAGGCACCCTTGGGGAAGGGTGGTGTGGAATCTAGAACAGGTCTGGGTAGGGCACAGGGTCAGGGAGGCTGTGAGTGAGCCTGCCCCACTAGGGCACAGGACCCGTGGGGCTTTTGTGGCAGGGGACCCCGTTAGGGGAAGGAGAAGTCCAGTCCTAGGGCCACAGCCCCCGAGACCCAGGGCACACGCAGGCCCCTCCCTTTAGGGGGTGCAGCCTTTGGATCCCCGTCCTGTTAAGGCCCTAATCTAGGTACAGGGAGCTTGAGTGAGAACTGCAGTACATTAGCTTGGATCAGGGCTCAGCATGTGACTAGTTTCCGGTATGGGGGTTTCTGGTCTCTGGCTTGGGTCAAGGCTTAGCCTGAGGCCACTCCAGAGGTCTGGGTTTCCCTATCTGGGGAGCAACTTGGGTGGTGAAGGTACCTACCTTCCTGGGCACGTCATGCGGCCCTTATCCGGCAGGTGGCGCCATAGGGCTCTTGGGGAGCTGCAGCCTGGAAACCAGGTGTTTCCATATTCCTTCACTCTGGGTTTCACTTCAAGGAGTAGTTCTGTGGGAAAATCATAGAACTCCGAAGAGTGCTGCAGTCTCATCCGTTCTCCAGTCATCTCTCTGCTGACCACGCTCTACTATGAGCGCCTCAAACCCCAAACCCTCCGCTGTGCTCTCAGCAGACCATCTGTCCTCCCACTTCACATAACAAATCAAAGCCAACACAAGGAGCCCTCTATATCCACCCCCAACTACAAACCCACCTTCCACCCCGCTCCAATGGAAAAGCCTATTCCCTGCCTCTGGTTCTGGCCCCGACCTCTCCCACTTCTTACCTCCTGCTTCCCCAGGGACCTCACTCAGTGACCCCTTCTCTCCTGTAGCTTCACATCTTCTCTGCTGGTTCCTTCTCAACATTTAAAGTGTCGAGTCTCCAGAAATTCCTCTCCTAGGTATGTACCCAACAGACATGTACTAGAATGTTCATAGCTGTACTAGTTGGAACAGCCCCAAATTGGAAAGCTCACACACCCATTATCAGTAGCATGATTGTAGTCACACAGTGCAATACTCTGCAGCGGTGAGAATGAGGGGTCTACAATTGTATGCAATGATATAGATGGATCTCACAAAGACACGACGACTGAAAGAAGCCAGGGATGAAAGAGCACATCCTAATTGCTTCCATCTGTATAAAGTACAAGAACAGGTGAGACTAGTTTCTGCCATTACAGGTCAGGAGGAGGCAGAGAGGGCTTCTGGGATGCTTGGTGATGTTGTTTCTCAATCTGAGGTTGGTTGCGTGGGTTCCCGATTGTGAAAGTGCATCCAGCTGTACATTTGTGACATGTGCACTTTTCTGGAGGTATACTGCATTTCAATAAAAAGTTTTTTTAAAAAGCTGGAGCAGGGCTTCCCTGGTGGCGCAGTGGTTAAGAATCCGCCTGCCAATGCAGGGAACACGGGTTTGAGCCCTGGTCTGGGAAGATCCCACATGCCGCAGAGCTACTGAGCCCATGCGCCACAACTACTGAGCCCGCACACCTAGAGCCCATGCTCCGCAACAAGAGAAGCCACCGCAATGAGAAGCCTGCACACTGCAATGAAGAGTAGCCCCTGCTCTCAGCAACTGGAGAAAGGCTGCGTGCAGCAACAAAGACCCAATGCAGCCAAAAATAAATAAAAATAAATTTTAAAAAAGATGGTGAGAGGCCCGCGTACCGCAAAAAAAAAAAAAAAAAAAAAAAGCTGGAGTATTTTCTCCATTAAAACCACAGCCACAGAAATCATCCTTTCATCTCACTCGGCTCTCCAGCCACTTCTCTTTCTCTCGGCCTCTTCACAAGCAGGTAGAGTGGTTCTTTAACTCTGGTGTGCATTGGGAGTTTTTAAAATCAGATAGCTGGGCTCCGTTGCCAGAGGTCCCGACTTTGTAGGTCTGGGGTAGGGACCAGAAATTTGCTTTCGGAACTCCCAGCTGATGCTGCTGCCGGTCCCGAATGAGCAGTAATCTGCAAAAGATACACACCTGCTGTTGCCACTTCCTCGCCTCCCATTCTTTCCCCCTCAGCCCACTACAAGCTGGTTTCCATCCCCAACCCACCAGAGAAACCTTCAGTTTCTAGGTTTTCTGATTTCTTGGACCAATAACCTACCAACCAATTGGAGATACCAGCATAGGGTGGCCACGTTTTTATTTTGCCATGGCTTGGGTGTGGGAGGGTCACAATTACCATCTGTGTTCGTTTCATAAAATAATTTGATTTCACTTCCTGTTAATACAACGTGGGAAGGTTATAGTGTCAGAATGAAGGTCAGGCCTTCCTTTCTAAGGAAACGCAGCTGGGAGCCTTGTGTGTCTATATGCCCCATCCTCAGACTGGCCTCTGTGCTCCTAGCACTGGCTCCCTTTATCCAGCAGACGTTCTTTGGCACCTGTCCAGCCAACATTCCTCTGTCCTTAGAACCATGCCCTGGCAAACTCTTTGGGACCAAGGCCTCCACTGACTGGGTCCGGGGGACCTTTCCCTGTGTGGTTTTCCTCATTCGCATAGCTCTGGGCCTGGACAGCACTGCCCCACACCTCCAGAGATGCCTGTTAGCCGAGCTCCAGTTAGATGCCAGACAGGCTTCGGGGGTGAATAGTGGTCAGGCCAAGGGGCAAATGGTGCCAATCCTTTCAGTGGGAGTCAGGAATAGAACTGGCTTTCAGAAACCTGGGTCTGGTCCGGTCTACAAGCCTTGCAATTGCCCAGCTATGAGACCAAAGAAAGAGCCCGGAGACAGTGACAGAGATGTCAACGACTTATTGGGTAGGGAATCTTACAAGTCCGAAGCAAAGTCCTGGAGGGGCAACCCCACCATGGATAGCGGGACGGCAGGCAGGCGAGGCAGGCGAGGCAGGCGAGGCAGGCGAGGCAGGCGAGGCAGGCGAGGCAGGCCGGACACAACAAGCTTCATTACTCAGGGAAGAAGGAGGCTACCTTTTATAGGAGGAATTGACGTCAGGTTGACTCATCAGTTACCAGGGAAACCAGCGGCTGGGGCAGGGGGCAAGTATGTAGGTAGTTACTGATTAAGCCCTATGATTAAGAGGATTGGGTAGTCAGGTGAGTAGGGTGTAGGTTAAGCAGGGACTGGTCAAGCAGGGGATGTACAGAGAGCAAGAGAAGCCATCTTGACTGGCCTGACCACAGAGCCTCAACCTACAATGCTAAGATGATAATGGATAAGCCTCATCCCTGCAACTATACACACACACACGCACACACACACGCACACACACACACACGCACACGCACAGGTGTCTCTGAGTGTGAGGTGTAGGACTATAGATTGATTCATGGCTTCATCATTTATTTTTTAATTATTATTTTTTTGGCCACACTATGCGGCTTGCAGGATCTTAGTTCCCCAACTGGGGATTGAACCCAGGCCCTAACCACTGGACTGCCAGGGAATCCCATATTTTTAAAGTTTTT
>NC_041227.1:90946482-90953401 GCF_002837175.3 Physeter macrocephalus | reverse complement strand
AAGGTCAAATTGAGGTTCTGGGAAACGTCACCAAACTAAGCCTCTCCCGGTCCCCAAGACCGCAGCAGAGGACAAAAGCTACCGCTCACTTCCTATACGTGGAACCAATTCCCGATTGGCTGTCAACCAAGGAAAGCTCCTGCATCCCTGGCTCAGAGCTGTGAGGCCTGAGCGCGCAGGTGCCCCTACAGGTGAGAAGCAGGTCAGAAGCTTCTTCTACTTCTCCACCCAGTCACAGCAGCACACAGGACCCAGTGTGACTCCAAACCAGACACAAAGCCAAATTTGACCCAAGTTACAGAAGACCTCAGAGGTGTGGGCTGTTCTCTAATCTGGCAGCTCGCCATCTATAAACTCGGGATCATTTTGTCCCCCGCCCAAAGACCTCTCAGAAGGCTGTGAGGATTGATACCCGAGCGTGTAAGTACCATTACTGACAGTGAGGGATGACAAAGTGCTAAGAGCTCATTTCCGCTCACACAGCCCCGAAGTGGGCAGGCAGACACCATAACCATCCGGTGCTGCCCACGATCACCTGGCGAGTCCATCGCAGGGCCGGGACCACCGCTTTGGTCTCCAGACTCCAGATACATTGCCTTGAAGCTCCCAAGGTTCGTAAATTTGGAAGAGATCACTGTCGTTCCCAAATCCCTTCTTCCGACAACTGCTCGTCCAGTGCCCCTTATCTAAAGCACTTGAACCACCATGGGCTACCAGGCCAAAGCCAGGTCATGAAGCGTTATGAAATGATCCAGCCAGTCTCAGCATCTCTGTCCACATCCGTCTTCCCCTTTGGTGCTTTTCCAGAAACTAACTTTTGAGTTCAACAACAGCCATGAGTCTCTGGACGAGGAGCTGCACATCCTCATCTTATCCTGCAGGAAGTTGTTTTACTTCAAAATCTGGGCTTTCCTTGATGTTAAGTTTGTGGAGCAGATCCTGAAGAGTCAGGAAGAAGGGCGGTGTGCCCTGCGCACACTCAAGGTACGAGCCCCCCCGGGGTGGGTTCCATGGGGATCGGGCAAGGGCATCCAGGCCCCTGGGCGGGCAGGCATCCAGCTCCAGTGTTCCTGCTCTGGGATGAAGGTCAGGAGTGAGGCAGGGCATGGGGCGGGGGGGCGGTGGATGTCTCACAAGTCCGTCCATTGGAAATCAACAATTTCACGGAAGGAAAACTGGAGCTTTCATCCTTAGCTGGGTTTGGGCTTTTCCTGGTTCTGCCAACAATTGTACGTGTACATCATTCAGATTGTCTTCGGGGGTCCGGGTGATGTAGCCACTGTGTGTGTGTGCGTGTGTGTGTGTGCGCACGCGCACATGGGGTCGTTTGTCTATCGGCACAGGTGAGAATTTATATAAACAGATATGAGACGAATGAAGAGGACAGGACACTGCGGGAAATTTACAGGAAGTACAGAAAGCTGATCGATTCAGAGCTTAACTATTTTGTCATCGCTTACTCCATGATGTAATGAGAGCTCTCCAGAGGAAGAAAGCCAAGAGCACTTTGAACTTGACAGTCGGAGCCTCACAGAATGACACTTGGGGCATCCCTTACCCCCACCCCTTTTTCTCCTCTCTCTCCTCTTTGCTAGTTTCACACCAACATGACACCCCAGCAACGGCTGGGACTTCTGGTCATGTGAAGACCCCAGGTGACTTTAAAGTGCTATCTTTACCAACCATCTGGGGGTGATTTCTTTTTTTGTCCTTTGGTTTTGCTTTTTGACCCTCACTCAGCCACAGAGCTGAAAGCCCAAAGCCGCCTGGAGCAGTGTCTTACTCGGGGACCCTGACTCTTGCTAATCTCCCTCCGGAAAAGGTGTAAGTAGCCAGAGAGCAAATAGAGCTGCATTTTCCACTGACTGTCAGTGTCAGTTCAGAAACACTTTCTATCCTGGCTGACCTTCACATTAGAGCCTCCTGCCACTGACGCTGGCCAGGCCTGATCTCAGATGAAAGAAATTCACCGGCACATCCTAGAGTGAGGCAGGGAAATTCCCTCGTTTAGAAGGAGCCTTCTCAGAGCCGGATCGCCCTCCCGCAGGAGATCAACCCCCAGTTTATCAGTGTTGTGGACTCGGGTCTCCCGCATCTGCTTTTCTGGTGTCTCCTTTATTCCCCATCCAGGCGGCATGGCACCCAGCCTGCTACAAACGTTCAGTTCTCATGTGGGGCTGAACCAGAAGTGGCCTTTACACTCATATTCACGAAGAATCTGTAATGTCCTGGAGAACTATTCCTAATGCGATGTTAAGTGAAACTGTGTTTAGTGTGATACCAATCATGTAAAAACACAAATACAGGGGTATTTTTAAGCATAGAAGAGATATACCAAAAATCTTAATAGTTATCTCTGGGTGGTGGGATTATGGGTGATTTTTATTTCCCTTTTCATGCTTTCCCCTATCTCTCAAATTTTCTACAAAGACCATGTGTTATTTTTATAGTCACAGGGAAATCTGATGGGTTTTAAATGGGGAATAAGGATAAATTCCTGAGCCCATGCCATTGACATAGATTGCTTTTGGTCTTTTGAGATTTTTGTGCATATAGTTGCTTATGGGGGGGGGTCTTCCAATAGATATAAATTAATATATCTCAGAACATTTTGACAAGTGTCTCACTTGCGATTTTATCTTATCTTTTGTATGTTGTGTCCATATTTATGCTTAGCTTTTCAGGTCTTTGTTCAAGTTCATATTTATCCAGTGCTTTTCAATTTTCACAGCATTTCCACATTCACTGTCATATCTGAATGTCCCTGCAATGTTGTTGGGTGCCTATGGTTCCTGTTTCACGAACATTCAGAAAAGATCAACACTGGCAGGTGGTGTGGAGTTCCCTATATCTGGTTACCAAACTCAGTTTCGGCTGCTTGTCACTCAAGAATCCAATACTGAGAGACAAGTGTTGGGTAAAAGGAAAGATAGCTTTGTTGAGGAAGCCAGCAATCCTGGGGGGAGGTGGACTCATGTCCCAAAGAACCAACTCCCCACTGTTGATCGGGGGCAAGAGCTTTTAAAGGGGAGTTTTAGGGGTGCACAGGTGGGTGGGGGGCTACGTGCAGAACAGCACAGTCAGCTCCAACAGTCACCTTGAAATTGGTCATGCGGAGGTCTGATCAGCCTCAACTTGATTGTTTTAAGTACAGTTAATCTTCAGTTCCAGGGTCGCTTTGTTCCCATTTCCTTGAGGCCAGTTCTTGGAATTGTGCAAGATGGAGCAGCTCATGTCATGGCTACAGTCTGGTCATCATGTAGGTAACTTCTTCCACCTGGTGGAGGTTTCAGTATCTGTAAAACAGCTCAAAGGATATGGCTCAGAATATTATCTGTAGCCCCTGAGGAGGAACTAAAGGTCCTTGACTTTCCTTAATGGTTAAACTATGATTATTTTGTCTTCTTTGACTGTTTGCATTTCTTTCTGCATTTTCTTGCTTCTCTGATTAAATTTATTCTTTGGCTAAAGTTTTTCTACAGACAAGAGGTGGCAGAGGGTAAGGGGTATCTGTCCCAGGAAGGCCCCATAGGGTCCTGCTTGGTTATAATCTAAGGAGAGCTCCCAGGTCTTAGTTGCTGAAACCAGAAGGGCCCTTGGGAGCTATCTAGTGCCTGTGGACCAGAGATGAGGCGGCTTGCTTTAGGGGAGAGGGAAGGCTCAGCTGGAGTGCAGACCACCTGGGAGACTGACTGATTGATTGATTGGTATAATGATTTGTTCATGCTGTGGACCAGTTCTGGTTAGTTTCCTTTCATCCCCAAACACAGAATCTAAGCACAGAGGACGCTTTTATGGAAAACATGTTAACAGAAGTAACATTTTTATGAACATGTTTTCCATAAAAGAGCGGATTCGTTTTCCAGTTTTGCAAATCTCTTGCACACCCCGCTTAATAGCAGACAGCTGGGTTCTCATCCGGGTTTCTGTGGTCTGTCATAACGTCAGACGCCGTGAGGGGAGCCTCCGCAAAACTCCAGAGAGAATTAGGGTGAAAAAGGCACGTAACGTCTTGCTATTAGTGGAGCTCTTGAACAAAGGTCTCAAGGACCTTCAGAGATTCCCCTGACCACACAGAGAGCTACCGCACAGACCTTCCTGTTCCCCGAGGAATCGAAACAGCAAGCCCGGGAGAGTCCTACTGGGAATGCGCAGAGCACACGAGGTTTCCGAACGCACGGATTTTTAACAGGTATCCACTTTTTAATTTACCGCGTTCAGAGGCGCAGTGGTAGGTGGAGACACAGACTTGTGGCCTCGCTGGGTGACAGCTTATCCACGCCTGTCCTCCAGTGCAGGGCAAGAGGCCGGAGGGCTGCTCCCACACGCCTCCCCCTGGCTGAGGGTCCGCAGAGAGCACGCGGTTCTTTGCAGAAACGCGCAGGAGAAACTGGCACGTCCCGTCTTGTATTTATGAGCGGGAAACACATTCTGACTTCCCGGTGCCTCCTCTCAGCTGTTGGCGGAGCTGAAGCCCCGGCCACCAAGTGACTGGGGTCAGCTCCTCAGAATTTACGAAGATAGGTGGAAAGTAGGGCTGTGATCAGACTAAGGTGTAAACAGTTACCGCAGGCAAACTGACAGTGAAAGTGCAGTTTTTCGATTTTGAAAAGACTCTCAGGGACGGACCTCTGATTCTCTGGGCTGGAAGGGTTCTGAGACTTGGGTTCTTGGTCCACTCAGGCCACTAATTTGTGTGACCCTAAATAAGTTCTTCATCCTGCCCAGGTCCTAGTTTCTGCTATTTGTCAAGTGGGAAAAGCTGAACAGTGTATCACTAAGGTCCCTGAAAAACTAATATGCTGGGATGGGGTGTGTGACCCTGAACCTGGTGTGAATGGCCACGTTCCTCGGCCCCAAAGCGTCTGGGCTTCTAAGCCAGGCTGCCTGGGTTTGACTCCTGAGCTGCCCCTCACTTGCTGTGTGCCCTTTGGCAAGTATTTCCTGTCCCCCCCGAGTGTTAACAGCTCTGCTTGTGCATGGAAGAATAACGGCGCCTCCCACCCGGGTCTGCTGTGAGGGATCGATGATTTAATACATGTAATACCACACATAAGCCTATCCCTTGGACGTTCAACAAATGTTGGCTTTTATCTTGCTTAATAAATGAGGAAACAGACTCAGAAAAGGAAGGTCACTTGCCCAGAGTCATGCAGCCAGTTCGTGGCAGAACCAATACGATGGTTTTCTGATTCAGAACCCAGAACTCTTTCTCCCAACCCTAAGGATAAAATGGGAAGAATCCAGTTCCCCTCCCCGTCCCTACTCAGCCCATGCCAGACAGATAATTAAAGTGATCACTGGTTGAGTATTTACTATGTGATAGGTATTAATTCACAGTTTCATTTAATCCTCACTACAGCTCTTGAAGGTAGAGACCGTTATCCCTCTTCTAGAGAGAGAAGAAAACTGAGGCTTAGCAAGATGAACCTGCCCACGGTCACACACTTAGGAAGCTTTGGAAGTGAGCCTCAAACCCAACCCAGCTCCAAAGCCATCCTCTTACTTACCACGTATCGCCTCCCACAGCAAAAAGATTTGGAGTCAATTATACGGTAATTCCATTTAGCACAAGAGCGTGTGGAGGAGAGGATCAATGAAAACGTTTGTTTTACTGTGTTTTGCTTAGAAATGCTGCCGGGTCCAACAGATCTCTTAAGAACCAAGTATTTGAGTAAAACAGAACAATACGAATTCATCGTTATGATGTTTTTAGGATGATGTCATTGTTTCAGGAAAAAACGTCACCAGCGGTAACTCGATAGAAACAATCTTTTATTAACACAAAATAGTCCGCTTCTTTGATGGATACTTACTCCTTTATACAAGTGACCCAAGCAGCTATTCCAGAGAGGGGACCTACAGAAAATTTGATTTGCAGTTGGAGGCCACAGAATGGTATTAGTTCACTGGATGAATATCACACACGGAGAGAAATTTGCCTGCCTTCCCTGGGTGGTGTTTAGAAAATTAATCTGATTCCTATTCCTCTCCATTTGCAAAAGTACAGATTTTAAAAAACACTGTCTAGACACAGCCACACAGAAAATCTCAAATGCTCAGGTGGTGTGTAAGCCCCTTGAGAGCATACATTTTTGCTTTGTTCATTGTGTATCCCGCGTGCGTAGAACTGTGCCAGGCACAGCAGAGGCACTCCCCATTGAATGATTGATTTAAAATAAGATCTTGTCGAGGTGTGAGTCCACTTTGTTTACAGTAAATAATTGCTTTTTAAAATATTTATTTATTTGGTTGCACCGGGTCTTAGTTGCAGCAGGCAAGCTCCTTAGTTGCGGCTTGCCAGCTCCTTAGTTGTGGTATGCAAACTCTTAGTTGTGGCATGCGTGTGGGATCTAGTTCCCTGACCAGGGATCGAACCCCGGCCCCCTGCATTGGGAGCATGGAGTCCCCTGCACCACCAGGGAAGTCCCTAAATAATTGTTTCAAAGTAAAATTTTTACAGATTTTAAAAATATTTCTTAAAAGTTAACGTGCATAATAGGAAACTGAAAAACACAAGAAGCAAAAAAAGTCACCCATAATCACAGTTTACAGTTTGACGTGTCCTTCTAGGTCCCATGTATCTATCTACACAACTAAACATCCATTTTTATGTAATTAAGTTTGTATAGTGATGTATCATGCTTTTTCACACATCATGAATATTCACTGTTTCAAAGTCCCAACGCTATTCAATATATGAGTATTTTGATAACCAAGAATACACCATACCAACTCAATCAGGAAGAAAAAAATGTAATCCTGCCTCTCTTGGCGACAAACATTTCATAAAAGACAAAACTGGCAACAGGCCTCTAGCTAAAGATATTGTCAGAGTTATGATTAAAATACTGCATTCCCTTAATGTTCAATTAAAAATGAGATATAGGGGCCTTCCCTGGTGGCGCACTGGTTGAGA
>NC_041227.1:90928401-90946241 GCF_002837175.3 Physeter macrocephalus | reverse complement strand
GCCTGCGCGTCCGGAGCCTGCGCTCCCCAACGGGAGAGGCCACAACAGTGAGAGGCCCACACCAGAGAAAAAAAAAAAAAAATGAGATATAGGGACTTCCCTGGTGGTCCAGTGGTTAAGACTCCATGCTTCTCCTACCGGGGGCACAGGTTCAATCCCTAGTTGGGGAACTAAGATCTCTGCATGCCACGTGGCTTGGCGACCCTCCGCCCCCCCCAAAAAAAATGAGAGATAAAGGAACAGAGTACACAAAGTATAATGCTTCTGAGAGAATTCATTATCCAATGTATACTATTAAAATATTAGCAAGGAGATATGTTTCCATTGAATTACTCAGCAATGGATTTCTACAGTACAGCCGAAAGAGATGCACACACATCGGTGGTCAGCCTCAAAATGTAAATATGAACACATCCACACACATCCCTCCCTCTCAAGCCAGCGCACAGCCACAGTGCGTACTGTTCAGAAAGGTGGTTTGGCCAATCCCTCCCCCCCCAAAATAACAATATTTCATATGAATCTTAACAAAAAGATGCTCACAAAATGTCTTTTTACTACCTCTACTTTTAACACATATCAGGCGCTTCAGAACATCCACTAGATACTTCAAAAAAGTACTTAGCATTGTCAACTATTTATACAGCGGTGAGGAATAAAATGCACACACAGAACAATGGTTATGACATGGAAATGTCTCCCAAGTGTGACCAGTCTGGCACAGAAGCTTCTTTCCTTCCTCCTCAAGGTCTGCCACTCCATGTCCTCTAACCTGGATCACCCCTGATGCCACCTCTAGAGGTGATTTAACTATTCCATTTCAAAATGTCATTTCCGGAAGACATTTCTTTCCTATGACTTTTTAAAAAAACAAATGGGCATTTACAAGATGTGCGATTTTCTAACTCTGTTATCCGTGGGCAACCTCTTTATATCTAGAAGGCCTAGATGGGGCAGGTTTTCTTTTGAAGAGTGGTGCGGGTGGAGGGTGGTGGGTTGCGAGTAGCTTTTTCATATTATATAGACAGGCCTTCTATAAACAGCCAGTAAATCTAACTAAAAGGTGGTGGGCACTTCCCATTGGCCAAATATGGTCTGTTATTCTACCATTTCTATCTCCTGAGATCAAGGTCTGGTAGAAATGACAACCACTGCCCTTCAACCCCTCCTCACCCGGGGCTCTGCTCACCCATTAAGGCCTTTGTCAGATGTTGTCTGGTCCAGGTGAGGCACCCGTTGTCGACCAGGGCTCCACTCACCTTCCAGGCCCATTAAGGTGTCCGGACGAGGGGAGGTCTCGTCCAGTTGGGACAGAGCGGTCACCCCAGGTCCAGGATCTACACAGCTCCAAGGTCTGAGGGTGGCCGAGCTGTTGTCCAGGTAGATCCACCTTCTCGGGCCCTCAGAGTTCTGACAGCCTCCGTGGGGTTCGAGTGGCCAGTGTTCTCGCCCTGCCCCACCCAACTCCCAGAAGTGCCGCAGCTGGGCGGGGGCTTCGCCTGAGCCCCCAGCTTTGGGTCGAGAGATCAGGCAGTCAGCAGGGTCTGGCTAGGAGATGGGGGCAGGGGAGAGGTCTGGGCCCAGCCAGTGGGTAGCCTGTCCCCAGCCCGCAGGTTACCTGCTGGCCGAAGGCCCGAGGACCTGGATGGAGGGCCCCACGGGAGAAGGCCATGATCCGCTTCTCACCACGCTCTCTGCCCGAACTCCAAAGTGAAATGTTTTGTTTTGCCCACCTTACTGAGTAATAAGGCAAATATGTCTTTTTTCTTTTTTAAGCCATCAATAAGAACACACTTTTATGGCACCGATACAACCGTGCAATTATTTTAGTCAACTCTCGTGTACTTTTAGACCACAGGCTGGTAATATAAGGCCTTCTCAGCACAACAAACCTTACAAATCACTTTACCAGCCCCTCTCACCACCACCCCAGTGTCCCCTCTTCACAGATGAGGAAAATAAGGCCCCGGGGGGCTGGGGGTCTCGCCTACCAGTCTTCAATAAGTAACTAGCAAACCTGGAAGCAAAAGCATGTCTAACCCCAAGGCCTTTGTGCTTTGCCGGCCACAGCCATTCCTAGGGAATTTATCCAATCCCCTTCCCCTCCTCCCCAGGGGAAACCTTCTAAGTCACAGCCTAACTTTGTCACTCACCTTTGTAACTGATGGCCTGCCTGTGACTGAGGAATTAGACAACTTTAGAGAAATACAGGTACAAGAAGAATGACAAAGATGTTTCCTGAAGGACCATTAGTTATAGCAGAAAAGTAAAATCAACTAAAGAGTCCATTAGCTTGGGAGTGGGTGACCTAAGCACTGGTAATTCTGCATCAGGCAGCACTTTAAAGACGGGGTGGGTCTTCATGTCTCCACGTGGACACCCTTCAAGACGTACTAAGCGGGAAAAAAAGCAAGCTGCAGGTCTCTCCTGCGAGGGTCAGGCCAGAGGGCTGTCGCGTGGCCTCCCATCTCTGGCTTCTGCGCCCCCTCTGGCTCTGGGGCTCATCAAGCTCCCTGCTACGCCCCCGGCCGGCCTCCTGGCCGCCGCCTCGACCCCCCACCGCAGACAAGACCAGACACCGGGGAAAGCGATGCCGGCGGGTGGGAGCCAGTGTCCGCCTGCTTCCGGCAGGGGCCCGGACGCTGAAGACCAGGGTTTCCATTCGTGGTGGTGGAGGAAACCGGAGAACAGCCAGTCTCATTTGAGGAGGTGGGAGTTAGAAGCGACAAGGAACAGGTGGGCCACAGGGGTCGCCGACTAGCTGCTGACTCTGGCCCCGCCCCCAGGCTCTGATTGGCTAAAGCCAAAGCTTCGGGCCGCACCGCCCACTCGCGGGAGCATTTCAATGAATGGACCTGGACCGCTCTTCAGCTGCCTCCTGGGGACCCCCACCTAGGTCGCCCGTGCCTAATTACCTGCCTTTCTCCAGAATTTGAACTTGACCGTGGTCTACAGGGTCTTACATGATGTGACCCCAGTCCACCTCCCTGGGCTCTTCTTGTACCACCTTCCCCTTTTCTCCAGCCACATTGGCCTTCTCTCTGTTCACTAAAAAGGCCAAATGAGATTGTTTTCCCCAGATACTCACATGACTGCCACCTTCTTGTTGTTCACCTTTATCTCAGCTCATCCGAAAGGCCTTCTCCCATCACTCAATCTAAAGTGGCAGCCCATCCTGTCACTGGTAGCTCATCATCGTATTTCCATCACCACCCTTTCCACTATCTAAAATGACTTTGTGGGTTAAGTGTACCGTCTGCCTCTGGACTGAGCTCCACGAGGACAGGAAGCTCTGTCTAATTCATCTCTAATCTCAGTTCCTAACACAGTCCCTGACACTGTAAATTGGAGCCCAGCAAGTATTTGATGTTACTGAACAAACAAATAACCGCACCCCACCCAACACACACACACCAGTGATGTGCGATATTTATGAGTATACCTTTGCTGACTGGCCGAAGATTCAGTGGGTCTCCCTGAGCAGGGAGCATTGCTGGAGGCATCGAGGTCTCTAGTAGCGTCTCTATGGAGAACATGACAACCCAGCTACAGTTAGATGAACAATCGAATCCTCCTGCTTCAAGGGAGTAGGTGAGATTCTTCCTAATTTTTACATTTTTTAAAGGCTTGCCAAAATTCATAGATGAATTTTTTTTTTTTTTTTTTTTTTTGCGGTACACGGGCCTCTCACTGCTGTGGCCTCTCCCGTTGCGGAGCACAGGCTCCGGACGCACAGGCTCAGCGGCCATGGCTCACGGGCCCAGCCGCTCCGCGGCATGTGGGATCTTCCCGGACCCAGAGCACCAACCTGTGTCCCTTGCATCGGCAGGCGGACTCCCAACCACTGCGCCACCAGGGAAGCCCCATAGGTGAATTTTGAAGTAAAAATACTTTTAGGCAACAGATCCTGGTTTCAGGATCTGAAAGCCCGAGATCCAATTAAGCCTCGGTCACTCATTAGCCATGTGCCCTCTGGCGAGTCACTTCCTGCTTCTGTGCCCTCGTTTCATCATTTGAGATCCTGTCAGTGAAAACGCGTTACAAATTGTAAAGCTCTTTTGCTGGATGGGAGAGCTCTTCGTAAGAGTTGGAGCCTGTGATCCCTTGCCACCTCTGCCCCAGATCACCTGGTGCACACCCCTGCCTCTTCCCAGGCCTCAGTTTTCCCATCTGTACAATGAGGACGATGGATACATTGTTTTCAAACTGTGCTCCCTGGGGTCCCCTGTGGAACGCTACAGAGAGAGACTGTTGGTGAAGCTCTGTTCTCAGACATCCTGCTTTGGGCAAAGGAGCTCTCCCTCCAATTTTTGCTTAACCACAATTATCTCATAAGATTGTGTTTGACAAAGCACACATGTGGCCTAAGCTCAGCCAGTTAGATAATTGATCTCAGGTCTTTTCATTTGTGTGAGTGACTTGAGTATTTGAAGATGAGGATCATAGACCAGTTTGGCCCTTGCAAGAGACATTGCCATGCTTCTGGCTTCTTGGTCTTTTAGAACAGGTTTTGTCAACCAGGACACTCTTCTGAACCACAGAACACAGAAAATGATTGAGTGACAATTTCCCCCATCTTTCCAAAAGCCTTTGCCTTTTCTCTTTCTTCCTGCCTGGACCGAGACTCTAGACCTAGACCATGGGGATGGTGGAGCTACACTAGGATGGTATGGTAAGGAGCCTGTGCTTTGAGGACTTTTCAACCTGTTGTATTAGCCCCGGACTGTATATCTTTATTTTTTTAATGGAATTATAACTTACATACAGTATTTGTTTCAGGTGTACAACATAATGATTCAATATTTTTATGTTTTATGAAATGATCACCGTAAGTCTGGTTACCATATGTCAACATACAGAGTTGTTGCAATATTATTGACTATATTCTCTATGCTGTGCATTACATCCCAGTGAATTATTTATTATTATTTTGGGGGGGCTGCGTTGGGTCTTCGTTGCTGCACGCGGGCTTTCTCTAGTTGCAGTGAGTGGGGGCTACTTTTTGTTGCGGTGCGCGGGCTTCTCATTGCAGTGGCTTCTCTTGTTGTGGAGCACAGGCTCTAGGCGCACAGGCTTCAGTAGTTGTGGCACGTGGGCTCTAGTTGTGGCTCGCAGGCTCTAGAGCACAAGCTCAGTAGTTGTGGAGCACGGGCTTAGTTGCTCCGTGGCATGTGGGATCTCCCCGGACTAGGGCCCGAACCCGTGTCCCCTGCATTGGCAGGCAGATTCTTAACCACTGTGCCACCAGGGAAACCCCTGAATTATTTATAGCTGGAAATTTGTACCTCTTAATCCCCTTCACCTATTTTGTCCATTCCCCCACTCTCCTCCTCTCTGGCAATCACCCATTTGTTCTCTGTATTTATGAGTCTGTTTCTGTTTTGTTTGTCTGTTTTGTTTTTTAGATTCCACATATAAGTGGAATCATGTAGTATTTGTTTTCTCTGTCTGACTTATTTCACTTAGCGTAATACCCTCTAGGTCCGTCCATGTTGTCACAAGTGACAAGATTTCATTCTTTTTTATGGCTGAATAATATTCCATTGTATATATTTATACCACATCTTCTTAAACCAGTTGTCTGTTGATGGGCACTTGGGTATTTTCTATGTCTTGGCTATTGTAAATAATGCTGCAATGAATGTAGGGGTGCATGTACCTTTTTGAATTAGTGCCTTTGTTTTCCTCTGGTAAATACCCAGAAGTGGAACTGCTGGATCATATGGTAGTTCTATTTTTAGTTCTTTAGTTTCAGTTGGGGATGAAGAAAAGCTTCTGGGGATGGATGCATAACAATGTAAGTGTACTCGGTGCCACTGAATTATACATTTTAAAACGGTTAAAATGGTAAATTTTATGTTATGTATATTTTACCAAAATAAAAAATGCAAAAAAAGTACAGGTCAAAAAAATGAAAAGCTTAAGGTTAAAAATGTCTCCCTTGCACCTTCCCGATGTGTTTTGGGTAGACAGCATGAAGCTGGAAAAAGTGTGCGTGAGTGGTAGCGGGGGGAGGGGAAATGTGTGCGTCTGACAAATGCCTGTTTCCATTCCCCCACTGCTCTTACACCCTGAGATCCTCTTCCTCACTCACTCACTCACTAGGCTGCTTTTGCTTTCTCTGGAGTTGAAATGAGGGAGGGAGAGGGAGGAGGAAAGGGGCAAGAAAGGTCTTATTCTGACTAGTACTCTGTGAGCTGTCACACAATCTCCCCGGGCCTGGCATGTGTATAAAGCTGACTCTTCATCTAGCGGGGCTCTTTTGTAAGTTCTTCCCAACCCTCTAGCCCACACCGTTACCTGGGTCTGTCACCCACAAGTCTAATCCTTGGTCTGGACTGGCAGCTGACCTCTCCTAGGCCCGTGGGCAGGCCTAAGCTTCAGCTTCTTGCTGCTAAGTCTCAGCTGCCCTCCTGGTGGCGCCCTTGGACAGGTTTTATTACCGCTCTATGCAGGTCTTCGCCCTGCTTTGGCTCACATCTGGGCCAAGGGAAACAGTCACACATACTTTCCTTCCAACAGATTTTAGGGGAACCAGTTTCCAGTGCAGCAAACTGTCTTCACTTTACTATCAAAACCAGTGGTAGAGCTAACACAACATTGTAAAGCAATTATACTCCAATAAAGATGTTTAAAAAAAACAAACAAAAACCAGTGGTAGCCAGCAAGTCTGTCAGGCATTCTATTTTAAAAATCGGATTAATTGAGGTATAATTTACTTACAGTAAAATTCACCAATTTTAACTATATACCACCATTGACCAACACCACAATCAGCATAAAGAACATTTCCCTCGACTAAAAAGGTTCACTGTGCCCTTTGCCTCACCTCTTACCTCTGGCCTTTAGCAACCACCAATCTGATTTCTATCCTTATACATTTGCCTTCACCAAAGGAATCATGTTTTGAGGATTTACAGATTATAAATGGAATCATACAACAAATAATCCCTCAGATTTGGTTTCTTTCACTTTGCATTAATGTTGAGAAACATTCATATTGTTGCATGTATTACTAAATGTTTCTTTTTATTGCTGAGTAGTGTTCATTGTATCTATACACTGCAATTTATTTATTCACCCATTGATGGAGTTGTTTCCAAATTTTTATCGTTACGAATATAGCTGCTATAAACATTTGTGTACAAGTCTTTGTGTGAATACATGTTTTTATTCCTCTTAAGTAAATATCTAAGAGTGGGATTTCTGGTTCATATGGTAAGTGTATGGTTAACTTGATTAAAAAAAAAAAAAAACTACCAAATTACTTTCCAGAGTGACTGCACCATTTTGCATTCCCACCAGCAATGGATGAAAGCTCCAGTTGCTCTGTATTCTTGACAACACTTAGTATTGTCAGTTTTAAAAAATTTTAGCCACTCTAGGGTATGTGTATGTGGGTTTGTTGGGGTTTTTTTTTTTTTCTAATGTGTCAGTACTTTTAATGTTGTGTACACCAAATTATAGTAAATAGATGACTATAAACAAGAAGCAGTCCCTCTGTTTTCATGAATAGCACACTGCATTACAGGAAATTGAGTTTATATTCCACCAAGTGTGGTTCTCCCATTAGTTCACTTTGTGATGTGTCATTAAAAATATCTTCAAATCCAATAGGCTCGTCATTATTCCTCAAATATCCAGTGAAAGGTTTGAGCTTGGAAGAAATGGAAGATGCAGAACATGCTGCATTGCTTTGAATTCCATTTGTAATTTTAGTGGAGCAAATAGACCCCAGAGTTTCTCAGTGTAGAAAAATTCATTTTGTCTTGGTTGAGCTGGAAATTTTATTTCTGACAGTTTAAGAGGATGACTGGGAAAAAGTTCATTTTTCACACAAGAAAAAAACCGTTTCAAAGAAGATCATGGCTTTCAAAATGTCCATTTGCTGAAAGTTCAGTAACTGGAATACTGTCCTTTAGCTGAGATCCAAGCCCAAGTTGCCGTGCACACAGCCTCTCAGCACCATTACTGTCAGCCGGCCCTGCTGCTCACTTCCATTTCATGTGGTTTTAATTTGTATTTCCCTAAGGTCTAATAATGTTGAACATCATTTTATTTGCTTATTTTCCATTCATATATCTTCTTTGGTGAAGTGTCTGTTCACATCTTTTGCCCATTAAAAAAGTAAGCTGTTTTTATTGAGTTTTAAGAATTCCTTGTGCATTCTAGATACAGGTCCTTTACTGGATAAATGTATTTTGCAAATATGGCTTGCCTTTTCATTTTTCTTAATGATATCTGTTGAAGATCAGAATTTTTTATTTTTGATAAAGTTCTATTTATCATTTTGCTTTTGTTTCCTATCTAAGTAGTACTTGCCAAGGGAGTTCCCCGGTGGCCTGGTGGTTAGGATTCCAGGCTTTCACTGCTGTGTCCCAGGTTCAATCCCTGGTTGGGGAACTGAGATCCTGCAAGCCATATAGCACGGCCAAAAAAAAAAAAAAAAAAAAAAGGATCACAAAGATTTTTGTCCTATGTTTTTTTCTAGAAGTGTTATAGTTTTAGCTCTTATAGTTAGGTCTATGATTAATTTTGAATTAATTTGGGGGTATGGTGTGAGGTACAGATCAAGGTTCACTTTATTTTTGCATATAGGCATTCATTTATTCCAGCACCATTTGCAGCAAAGACAATCCCTTTCACACTTTCCAGCCTTTGTTGAAAATCAATTTGCTACGGACTCGGACTGGGGTCCTTGGACTCTTTAATCAATAAAAATTGAAAAGAGGCCAGATGAGAAATTCAGGCCTCATCAGGAGGGAGCGAAAACAAGTAACAGGTGCCCTTGCTCACTCCTGGAGGAGCCGCGAGCTGGCTCCTTAAATTGGGTAACAATAGGGGTGGGTCCATGGATTGGCCAGGAAGTGTAGCTTAGGTGGTCCACCAACCCCCTTTGTGGTGCTGTATGCAGGGATCATGCGTAGTACCCTGCTTTTCTCCCAGCACCTCAGAAGTGGCAGTTGGTTTGTGGCCTTTTTGTGTCTTATTGTTCATAATTCTCCCCAACTGCACATGCATGAACTTATTTTTAGTCCCTTATAGTTTCTTTGTATTCAGTTGCTCCAGGAGAGGAAGAGAGATTTGTCCAGCTGCAAGTGCAAACACTCCAGTAAAGGGTCCCAGGTCCCATGTCCCAGCCTATCTCAAATTGACTCTGTGTGTGTGAGCCTATTTATGGACTTTCTATTCTGTGCCGTTGATGTCTCTGTATCCTTATACTGAGCTATCTTGATTACAGTAGCTCTCAAAATTGGGTAGTTTGAGTCCTCTAATATATTTCTTCTTTTTAAAACATTTTTTGGCTAAATTTTAGAATTATCTCAGCAATTTTCTTTTTTTTTCTTTTTTTTTTTTTTTGCGGTATGCAGGCCTCTCACTGTTGCGGCCTCTCTCAGCAATTTTCAAGAAAGAAAGCGTGCAGGAATTTTGACTGGGATAGTTATACTCTACAGATCCATTTGGGGTGAATCAACAATAATACTGTCTTATGATTCATCAACTTGGTATATCTCTCTGTTTATTTAGAACTTCTTTATCTCAGCAATATTTTGTAATTTTCTATGTTTGGTATATATTTTGTTAAATATATTCTTAAGAATTTTGAGTTTTCCTCTATTGTGTATGGTACTGCATTGTCTGCTATTGTAAATACTATGTAAATGATATTTTAAAAATTCAGTGTCCCACTAAGATCTCACTAATATAAAGAAATAGGGGTTTCCCTGGTGGCGCAGTGGTTGAGAGTCCACCTGCCGGTGCAGGGGACACGGGTTCGTGCCCCGGTCCGGGAGGATCCCACATGCCACGGAGCGGCTGGGCCCGTGAGCCATGGCCACTGAGCCTGCCCGTCCAGAGCCTGTGCTCCGCAACGGGAGAGGCCACAACAGCGAGAGGCCCGCGTACCGCAAAAAAAAAAGAAAGAAAAAAGAAATACAGTTGAGTTTTGTATATTAACCTTGATCTTTTGATCCTGAGACCTTCCTAATTCATTTAGTTGTTATAATAGTATTTTGGTAGATTGCTTAAGATTTTCTACCTGGACAATCATGTTTTGTGAATAAGACTTTTACTTCTTCTTATCCAATCTGTATGCCTTTTCTTTCCCTTGCCTTATTGCACTGGCTAAGACTTCCAGTACAATTTTGAATAGAAGAGGTGAGACAGATATCAGATATCTGATATTAGGGGAGAAAAAAATCAGATATCCTGATTTTTTTCTCCCCTAATCTTAGGGGGAAAGCATTCAGGCTTTTATATTAAAGTATAATGTTAGTTGTAGGCTTATCTTGACTGTCTTCTGTGAGGTTGAGGAAGTTCCTTTCTGTTCCTAGTTTGCTGAGGTGGGTTTTTTTTCCCCCTAAATCATTAGTGGATGTTGCATTTTGTCAAATGCTTTTTCTGCGTCTATTGAGAGAATCCTGTAGTTCTTCTTATTTGCACTGTTAATTTGGATTATATTGATTAATTTTCAAATGTTAAACCAAGCTTGCATTCCTGGGATAAATCCCTTATGGTCATGATGCCTTATTTTGTTATATATTACGGAATTTGATTTGCTAAAATTCTGTTAAGGATTTTGTATCTGTGTGCATAAGGGATATTGTTCTGTAGTTTCGTTGTAATGTTCTTAGCTGGTTTTGGTATCAGGAAAAACCAGGCCACGAGCTGGCCTCATAGAATGAGTTGGGAAGTATTTCCTTCTCTACAGATTTCTGGAACAGTCTGTGCACAATTTTTAGTATTTCTTTCTTAACTGTTTGGTAGAATTCATCTGTGAAGTCATTTGTGCCTTGAGTTTTTTGTTTTTGTTTTTTTTTTGGAAAGGTTAGCTATTCTTTTTGAGTGAACTTTGATAGCATGTGTCTTTCAAGGAATTTATACAATTTATACAAGTTTATTGGCATGAAGTAATTCATAATATTCCCTTATTATCCTTTTGAAGTCTGTAGGATCTGTAGAAATGTCCTCTTTTCATTCCTGATAATTTGTGTCTTCCCTCCTTCTCCTTTTTCCTGATCAATCTGCCTATATTCCCCCACCTCCAACCCATTTTATAGATAATTTCAAAGAATCAGCTTTTGAATCCATTTCTGGCATAACTGACTTTATTGTTGTTCTGTTTTCTACTTAATTAAATTCAGCTTGTTATATTATTTTCTTCTGCTTATTTCACACTTTACTTGTTCCCATTTATCGTCCTTTTGTGACTTCTTTGGATCAATCAAATATTACTTATGATTCCATTTTATCCCCTTCGTTAGTTTATTGGCTATAGCTTATTGTTGTTACTGGTTGGTTTCAGGTTTATAGGTTACGGTGATGTTATACTATCTCATGTATAGCATAAGAACCTTACAATAGTACACCCAAAGCAGTGAACTGGAGCAGTTGTAGAGTTCACCTAATTTTTCCCCATCTTTCAGAGATCACTGTCCTTTGTTGCCTGAAATCAAGTGTCTTGAAAACTGTTATTTCATATATTTTGTCTGTTCTTAGATTGTTTCAGTAAGAGGGTAAATCCAATCCTCATTATTCCATCTTGGTTAGAAGTCGAATCTTTTCGGCAACTTTTAAGATTTTCTTTTTATCATTGGTATTAGCAATCTGATTGCGATGTGTCTTGGTGTGGTTTTCTTTGTTTCTTTGCTTGGGTTTCATTGAGATTCTTGGATCTATGGGTTTACAGTCTTCATCTAATTTGGAAAATTTTAAGCCACGATTTATTCAAATGTTCGTTCTGGGGACTTCCCTGGTGGTCCAGTGGCTAAGACTCCGCACTCCCAATGCAGGGGGCCTGGGTTCAATCCCTGGTCAGGGAACTAGATCCCACATGCTGCAACTAAGAATTCACATACCACAACTAAAGATCCCACCTGCCACAACTAAAAGATCCCGCATGCTGCAACTAAGACCTGGCGCAGCCAAATAAATAAATAAACAAACAAATACTTGTTCTGTTCCCCCGTTTTCTCCTCTTCTTCTGGGATTTCAATTTGTAATTGGAATATGTTAGATTGTTTGATATTGTCCTACAGCCCGCCACGACTCTGCTTACTTCTTTTTCAGTGTCTTTTCTCGTAGTGCTTTATCTTGGGTAGCTTATATTGCAATTTCTTCAAGGAAACTGATCTTCTCTTCTGTAATATCTCATCTGCTCTTAAGCCCATCCAGTGTATATTTCATTTTGGATATTGTGTATTTAAGCTTTAGAAGTTCCATTTTGGTCTCTTTATATATCTTTTATTTCTGTCCCTATCATGGCCAGATTTTCCTTGATTATATTTTAAGATTTAAAATAGCTGTTTTAGCAGAAACTAACACACCATTGTAAAGCAATTACACTCTAATAAAGATGTTTAAAAAAATAAAAATAAATAAAGTAAAATAGCTGTTTTAAAGTCTTTATCTACTAATTCCATCATCTCTGTCATTTCTGGGTCTGTTTCTTATTATTCGTTTTTCTCCTAGGTATGGGTCAGATTTTTCTGTTTCATTACATATGTCTTGTAATTTTCTAACGGGTGCTGAATATTGTGAATTTTATCTTGTTGAATCTTATGTGCTGTGTTTTATTGTATTCCTTTAAAGAGTGTTGGATGTTGTTCTGGCATACGGTTAACTCACTTGTGACTCAATTTGTCCTTTCAGGCTTCTTTTTATACTTTGTTATGGCAGGAAGCCTTTATTTGGGGACTAATTACCCCTACTACTAATGCATGATCCTTATTCCCCTCCCCACCAGCGTTACTGAGGTATAATTGACAAGTTAAATTGTAATATATTTAAAGGATACAACGTTATTTGATATACATAGACATTGTGACAGGATTCCCACAGTCAAGTTAATTAACAGATCCATCACCACACATAGTTACCTTTGTTGGGTGTGTGGGGGAAGCTTAAGATCTGCTGAGAGAGTGACTATACAACAGTGTGTTATCAGCTAGAGTCACCATGCTGTGCGTTAGATCCTGACAACTCATCCGTCTTACTACTGAAAGTTTGTACCCTTCTACCAACCTCTCCCCATTCCCCCCTCTCTCCAGCCCCTGGCAACCACCCCTGTATTCTGTTTCTATGAGTTTGACTTTTTTTTTTTAACGTGTAAGTGATATCATGCAGTACTTGTCTCTCTCTGTCTGGCTTATTTCACTTAGCTTAATGCCCTCAGGGTTCATCCATGAATCTGCAAATGGCAGGATTTCCTTCCTTTCTTTTTTTAAAATAGATCTTTATTGGAGTATAATTGCTTCACCATACTGTGTTAGTTTCTGTTGCACAACAAAGCGAATCAACCGTATGCATACACATGTCCCCACATCGCCTCCCTCTTGAGCCTCCCTCCCATCCTCCCTATCCCACCCCTCTAGGTACTGAATAATATTCCATCGTGTGCGTGTGTGTGTGTGTACACATATGTGAGTGTGTGTGTGTGTGTGTGTGTGTGTGTGTGTAATTTTCTTTATCCATTCATCTGTCAGCAGACACCTAGGTTCTTTCTATATCTTTGCTATCGTGAATAATGCTGCAACGAACATGGGAGTACAGTTATCTCTTAGAGACAGTGATTTCACTTCCTTTGGATGTGAATCTCCCAGAAGTGAGATTGCTGGATCATATAGTAGTTCCGTTTTTAATTTTTTGAGGAACCCCTGTACTGTTTTCCATAGTGACTGTACCAGTTTACATTCCCACCAACAGAGTGCTAGAATTCACTTTTCTCAACATCCTCATCAACATTGGTTATCTCATGTCTTTTTTTTTTTTTTTTTTTTTTTTAAATGGCTGCATTGAGTCTTTGTTGCTGTGCCTGGGCTTTTCTCTAGTTGTGGCGAGCAGGGGCTACTCTTTGTTGCAGTGCGCGGGCTTCTCATGGCGGTGGCTTCTCTTGTTGCGGAGCATGGGCTTTAGGCACGTGGGCTTCAGTAGTTGTGGCTCTTGGGCTCTAGAGAGCAGGCTCAGTAGTTGTGGTGCAGGGGCTTAGTTGCTCCGTGGCATGTGGGATCTTCCCGGACCAGGGCTCGAACCCGCGTCCCCTGCATTGGCAGGCGGATTCTCAACCACTGCGCCACCAGGGAAGTCCCTCATGTCTTTTTGATAATAGACATCCTAACAGGTGTGAAATGATATATTATTGTGGTTTCGACTTGTATTTCTCTGATAATTAGTGATGTCAAGCATCTTTTCATATTGGCCATTTGTATACCTTCTTTGGAAAAATATCTATTTAGGTCCTTTGCCCATTTTATAATTGGGTTTTTTTGCTGTTGCGTTGTATGCATTCCTTATCTCTTTTGGATGTCAACCCCTTATCGGATATGTGGTTTGCAAATATTTTCTCCCATTCCATGGGTTGCCTTTTCATTTTGTTGAAATACATGACCCATCTGAAGACTCTACCCAATGCTTGGTATATTACGAGGCCTCTCCATTCTGACTGGTGGAAACAGGGACTATTCCTATTCCTGTGTGAGCCCCAGAAATGTTTGGTCTACTCCTCTATGATGGTGCTTTCCCTTGCCTTGGGTAGTTTCCTCTCACACACGAGCACATCAGTTCTTAGCCCAATCCTCTGGGGATCACAGTCCCCTAGCCTTAACCCAGGTGGAGGTCTGGGGCCCTGGGGGAAATGGCAGGGACCGGAGGGGAAATGGGAGGGTGGGACAGACACTAGGAAGCCCTGTGGAGGGTTGGAGAGACTGGGAGGGTGGGTGAGGTTGAGGGACTGTGGGTCTGGGAAGGGATGGAGGAGCTGGGAGGAGTTTGGAGGAATTGCGTGGTGATAGGACAGATGGGAAGGGAGGTAACCAGGGCTGGCCATCTTGATAAATCACAGCCCTTCCAAAAACAGACCCCTCTGGTCCCCGCTCCGTGACCACCTGCTGCAGCAGGCCCCATGCTCTGGCTGGGTCTGTGTGGTGGCAGCTGCTAGGACCCTCCGCTGGCTGGACCTGGAGCTCCCTGGCTGCCAGGATGGGCCCTGCCCCCACCCTGTGGTCAGCATGCTCTCATCCTGCTTGGGGTAGGAAATGAAAGGGAGCCTGGGGGACCCTGCCTTTCCTCCTCACTGCGTCCGGGGGTGGCTGGAGGTGGCATTAAACCGTGTTTGTGTTTTACTCATATCTGGCCAACCAAGGGTCTCAGTGTAAGGGCCCTTCTGGCAAGTGGGAAATAATGGAAAATAAATAAAGATGCTCTGGTCCCACATGAGGAACTAGAAAATGAGTGTCTAAGCAGACGGACCAAACGGGGAGTGGGGGGACCTGGAGGGACTCTGGGAAATGGGAGGAAGTTGGTGGGGTTCAGGGCTGGGGGTATAAAAAGACTGAGTGTCTGGGAGGGTTAGGCAGGGACTAGGGGAGTTATGAAATAGAACTGGGGATGATTTGGGGATTTGAGTTGCTAGGGAGAGACTGGAATGGAAGGAACTAAGGAGGTGAGAGGAGCCGAGATTCCAAAAGGGGTAGGGGACGTAGGAGGGAAGAGGTGAATCGGGAGAGCCTGGGAGAGGCCAGGAAGGCTGGGGGGGGGTCACTGGAAGGATGTTAAGGCCTGGAAGAACCGTCAGTGACGTTCAGGAGCTGGGAGGCACTAGAAGCTCTGGGAAGAAAAGAGAGGTGTTATGAAGACGCGGGGTGAGGCGTGGGAGGGGTGGCCGCAGGGGGCCGAGGAGAAAGTGGGAGCCACAGGGCAACACGGTGGCGGGGGTGGCGCTGAGAGACCCTCCTTCACCCGGAGGTTAAAACTGCCCGCTGTGATTAACAGATTTCTCAACTTCTCCTTGTAGAGCTACCAGTTTTGGCATTCCCCACTTCCGGGCTGAGTTGGGTACACGCCTAAGTGCGGCCCCCACCTTCACGCTGGCCCTGTTGAAATGCACCTTCCACGTGGCAGTAAAGGAGACCAGGTCCTCCGCTTACTTGACGCCTTCCAGAGCTCCCAGCCCTGCACCACTGCCCTCAAGGCCACCCCTCCTATGCACCCACCCCCTCACCGCTGCCTCGCTCTCTGTCCTCAAGCCTCTGCGCGCCTTTCTTCTGCCCACCGGCCTCACCGGCCTCAAAGCGTTTTAACGCTCCAGACTGGGTCCAGGCTCGGGCTCCTTTGTCCCTGATGCTGCTGCCTGGAACCCTCTTTCCTATACAGGTCTTAGCTGCCCTCTTACTTTTCAGGTCTCAACACAAATTCCACCTTCTTTGGACAGGCCTTTTCAGCCCCTCCTGGATAAAACAGCCCCCGGCGCACTGCAGTCGCTCATGGACCGCAGGGTTCATCCTCCTCACGGCGCTGACCAGCACCTGCTGTCACGCGACTGCGCCGTCTGTGTGCCTATTGAGCCCCGCCGCTAGAATGTAAGCCTCTGGAGGGCAGACTGCTGTCCTGTTCACTGCTGTGTTCCCCACGCCTGGAGCCATACCTAGAAGATTAGGTGAGGTTTCAATAAGTGACCGTTGGTTGACTATTGATGGACACGTGTTCCCACTCATGTTCATGGCAGCGTTATTCACAATAGCCATGGGGCATAAGCAGCCCAAGTGTCCACGGATGGCGAATGGATCGACACAATGTGGTATGTACGTACAATGGAATATTATCTGGCCCTAAAAAGGAAGGAAATTCTGACATACACTGTCAGAATTTGGATGAACCTTGAGGACATTATGCTAAGTGAAATGTGCCAGTCACAAAAAGACAAATACTGTATGATTCCGCTTTTATAAGGTACTTAGAGCAATCAGATTCTGAGACAGAAAAGAGAATGGTGGTTTCCAGAGGCTAGAGGGAGGGGGACATGGGGATTTATTGTTTAATGGGTACAGAGTTTCGGTTGTGCAAGAGGAAAGAGTTTGAAGATGGATGGTGGTGGTGATTGCACAGCAATGTGGAGGTCCTTAACACCACTGAACTGGACACTTAGAAATGGTTAAGGTGGTAAGTGTTACGTTATGTGTTTGTACCACAATAAAACAAGAACATGATTGGCGCACTCATGACTGCTGAATCCTGTTAGCGGATTGTTCATTTTATTAGTATGAAATATCCACCTTAATCTTAATGCCTTTTGTTCTGAATTCTATGTTGCCTGACCTCACCGTTGCCACAACAGCTTTCCTCTTTCTTTTGTTCTTGCCTGAGAAGGATATTTTTGTCCATCCTTCCTATGTCAGTATTTCTATATTATAGTTGCTTTTTAGGTGTGTCTCTTGTTAATAGAATATGATTGGATTTTATCCATTCTGAAAGGCTTAGTTTTCTTAATAGGCAAATTTAAGTCACTTAAATGCATTGTGATGGGTATATTTGGACTTATTTTGACATCTCATTTTGTATCTTCTATTTACCATGTTTTTTTCCTTTTTTTTTTCCAATTTTAGTTTTTATTTCCATTAGTTATACATGCACATAAAGAATGAGGTCATTTCCTTCAATGTTTGTTTAGAAAAAGATGTTTGTTGGGTTATGGGATTTTTTTTTTTTGGCAATCACTTTCTTATTTCCTCTGGAGTTGATTTTTAAAATATTTACTCCTACACAGTAGAAATCTTTCATTTTATAAAGTCCACAATATTACTTTTTTCTTTTGTGGATTGGCTTTTTGTGTTGTGTGTTAAAACTCAAAGCTCATGATCTACAGACCAAACCCAAGGTCATGTACATTTTCTATGTTTATCTCTATAATTTTGATAGTTTCACATTTTAAATGCCTGTTAGTGAATTTGGTGTAAAAAATAAAGTAAAATATTTACTCCTGTATTTCTAAATGACATGTTTGTGTTACTTCTTCCTGATTATTAAACTATCTTGCAGTTTCATCCTGTCCTCCATATTTTGCTCTG
>NC_041227.1:90871174-90927901 GCF_002837175.3 Physeter macrocephalus | reverse complement strand
TTCTTATTTTCATCAATGCTATTAGTTTAGTTCTCCATTTATTAATTTATTTTTAAAAAATCTAATTGCAGAACTTTCCTTTTGTACCTCTTCTATTTCATCTTGTTGGTTAATGCTATAATTGTAGCCTATTAACATATTTATAATTCCTTATTTTGTCATGTAATGTATTCTGAGTATTGTCTCTACAAGTCTGATAAATGATCACTGTGTGTCTAAGTTCCAGTTACTAAATGCTACATGAAGACCATTCTCTTGGTCATCACATTAACTTATTTTACAGTTGAAGAAACTAAACCTTAAGGGAGTTTAAGTACCTTGTTTGAGGCCACCCAGTTGGAGAATGGCAGAGCTGGTTTCAAACCTAGGTCTTTTTAACTACCAACAATGTCCTCATGAAAAGGAAATAGCCAGGGTAGGTGTGAGTAGGGCTTTCCAGGCTTAGCTGCTGACAATTACAAGCAACTATGTATCTTTGGAGTATAGGAAGCAAATGTGTAATAAGGACAACATGGTGTAGGGCCCTGCTACTCAATGTGGTCCTCAGACCAGCAACATTGGTATCACTTGGGAGTTTGTTAGAAGTGCAGTCCTCAGGCTCCACCCCAGGCTTCCTGAATCAGAGTCTGCATTTTAAGAAGTGATTCATGTGTGCATTAAAATTTGAGAAGCACTGCTGTAGTGTACTGTCCCCAAACGTTAGTCATTTGTATACCACCTGTACAATTTTGGCTCTATCTGTGTACTCCCTATAAGACTTACTGTTTTTTAATTGACTCATTAAAAGTTTATGTCTTTTCTATTTGAAATAATTTTACTTAAAAACAAATGGAAAAGCAGTAAGAATTCCTGTATATTCTTCCCCCAGATATTCTAAATGCAAACCTCTTACATAATCATAGTACAGTGATCAAAATCAGAACATTAACATTGATATCTGATCTTGTTATCTAACCAGCAGACCTCACTCACATTTTGCCAGCTGTCTCACTAATGTCTTGTGTCTGGGGCAGTGTCCAGTCTAGGCTCAGATGCTGCATTTTGTTGTCATGTCTTAGTCTCCATTAATCTGAGTTCATCAGTCTTTTTTTTTTCCCCCCATAAGTGTGACACAGAAGTGATGTTATATCCTTCTTGGTATATCAGCAGTCATAGGATGTCAATTTGTCCCTCTACTGGTGATATTAATTTTGATCACTTGGTTGGGGTGGTGGCTGCCGGTTTTCTCTGTATCAAGTTACTATTTTTCCTTTTGTATTTAATACATATTTTGTGAGGGAATACTTTGAGACTATATAAATATCTTGTTTCATATTTCATTCTTTTACCTAACTTTAGCATCTGTGGAAGATACTTGCTTGAAACAATTTTTACTGTGGTGACTTTCTAATTCCATCGTTCTTTATTCATTTATTAGTTGGTATTCAGTTGTAAGGAAGGTACATTTCCTTGTTCCTGATTTATTCATTTAAAAAGGTTACATCAATATGGACTCTTGGATTCTTTATCTTGTGGGTTATAATTATGTATCTTCTTGATCCCAGATATAGCCAGTGGGAACCCCTTCACATTGGCTCCTGAGTACTTTTGACATATCCCTATAATTTTTTGAGCATTTTTCTTTCTGGCACTACGTAATATTCCAGGCGCATCTTGTACTTTCCCTCTGTTAGCCTTAGAATCAGCCATGTCTCCAACCAACCTTGGATAATTCTATATAAAACCCATGATCTGGGCACTCTGTGCTCATTGGTGTCAATGCTTCTAGGCCCTCGCAACACACAAAGCTAGAAATTGTGTGTATGTGTATATAAATATCTATTTCTATATCTGTGTGTGTGTGTGTGTGTATATATATATATATAAAAAGCCATGAGTTCATACTGATGTTTTCAATTCCAACTCAGTAACAAGATTCATTCTAGCCTTCCCCCTTCCTTATCTGAAACTCTTTTTCTGAGAGCCAGACATTTGGCTTTCTATCTACAGCATATTTACTTACGTATTTGCTCAACCTTAGAGTATATGTACTTAATTTCAGAATTGTTATATCCCTATGGAAAACTAGAATACAATATTTGTGGTTAGTTCTTTCTGAGATTGACTCAATTTTAAAATAAAAGTTGTCTTATTGTTTATGGAAAACCAGTAGGTATTAATTAAACACATAATTAATTACTAAAATAAAAAGTGTTCGTGCATCTCACCTTGGAAACCACCAGAAGAGAATAGCATGATTTGTCCCCCAATGTTGACTGTGTTTACCAGTTACTGTGTGGTCTTAGGCAAGTTATTTAATCTTTCTGAACTTAAGTTTTCTCACTTTTGAAAATTTTGCTGACTTTTGATGCATAAGCAGGAAAAAAAAGAACTGTACTACCGGAGTATACTAAATTAATGTTACAGAAATGGTAGGCTGCAAGATCGTTTTTAGGTAACTGAACTAGAGCGTGGTATTACTACGTTATGTCGATCATTAACTTATAAACTTAACCCCAGGTACCCTCAGTGTTTACACATGTTAGAACTGCTCCAATATGAACACTTCCGTAAGGAGTTGGTGAATGCTCAGTGTGCGAAATTTATTGATGAGCAGCAAATTCTGCACTGGCAGCACTATTCTCGGAAGCGGATGCGCCTTCAGCAAGCCCTGGCGGAGCAGCAACAGCAAAATAACACATCAGGAAAATGAACAGTTGGATCCAGACCAGGCTCTTAAGACATGTATATATTGCTTTTGTACAGTGAAGACAAAAAAAGACTCATCCTATGTACCTTTATTGTGGTAGCACCTAGAACCGTTAGTGTGCTATTTAATTGAACTAACTTCTTCTTGTTAATAGATTATTTCTGTTAAACCAGAATTGTTTTACTTTGATTTCCCTGTGGATTTGTAAGCTTTTATTAGTATTTAACACAGTCAGCTGAGTAAGAATAGAAATGTTAGGTGTTTCAGACCAATTTAAGGCAGCGGGGGGCGAGGTGAGGGGAGGGGCACCGAATATCCCCAACTCTAAGCTGAGCTCTGTTTTCATGTACAGTGGGGCCTGGGACAAGTCTGTCTCCTGGAACCTTGCTGTCCCTCAGATCAGCTATCCTGCCCTTCATGTACAGAGTGAGAGGTGTGGAGTAAGTGACCTCTTTACGTCAGACAGCAGGAACCGCATAAAGATTCTTAAATTCTGCAGGGCAGGATACATACCTGTATCACCAGTTGCTTTGCAAGAGAGCTTTAAGGAAGAATCATTGGTATGTCACTGACCTAGTAATGGCAGGGAGAAGATTGGTGGTTAACTACTAATTGGACTCTTGACCTTAAGACTAGAACAAAGGTGAGGAGCCTCAAATATTTGTGCTCATTTGGGAAAGCTGACCTTTATTTGGCAGATACCACAAACCAGGCACAATGTTAAGTGCTTAGTTGCATTCTCATTTTATCCTCAGAACGGTCCATGTTCATAAGGGAGGAAACTGAGGTTTAGACAGGTTAATGGTTACACAGCTAGTAAGTGAAAATCAATGAGACTGACTCACAGGCTGAAGTCCTTCCCATCACTAGGTTATACGGTCTCTGACCTCTCTGCCACCCGCCTCATCCCAAGTAGCGAAGCATATTCAGACAGCTGTAACAAAACTGCCAGCATTAAGCAGAGGCTGGATTAGATGTGCTGTGCTGTGCTTCCCTTCAGTGGTTAGGTTAAGGTCTACATTCTAAAGCCAAAGAAGGAGTTTTAGGAATAACAGTTCTTTGTAAATTCGTGGAATTTAAGGTAAAAGATCCTAACTCCTTTAGAGATTTGGAAGCTGTCTACTGCACTATTAGGGGCTTTTAGGTATTTCTGTCGTCTCCAATAATAGCTTCCTTTGTGCTATTACTGCCACTCCTGAAGAGTTATTTTACCTATGGTAGCTTAAAAATACCCATCTATTAAAGCAAACTGAGGGTTCATGAGCATTTTAATAGCACTCTCTATTGTTTAGACATGTACCAATTTTTTACATCATTTATTTACTTATTGCTAACATGAATTCAAAGCAAGTATGCAGATTCTTTTATTCTAGAGCAGATCAGGAAATAAAGACACAATTGCTGTCATCAAATCTTAATCTTCAGAGAACAACATCTCCACGAGGTTGGCCTGAAGACACTCAGATTCTACTAGTTTTTGAGGCTGTAAGAGAACAACAGTCATATCTTAACCCACAGCTACAAAAATGTTATTAGGAGGGGAATGAGTTGTTCTACCTTGAGTGACACAAGTCTTGGAACAGAGAAATTATGCTATTCAGAAACTATTAATTAGTTGTAACAATCTTTATGAAATAGTTAAGATATTTACCTTAAGGTGAATCATTAAAATACTTGGCTCCGTGGACTAAAACAGGAGACAGGAAGCCCAGTGTCACCCCTTCCCTTTAACTCTTTAATTTAGAATCCCGGGGCCATGACTAAACTAGAGGACATGCCCTTTCTCCTCATCCAGAATTACGAATTAAGTCGAAAACAACTATTGATGCCACTGTTTTAAGGAATTGTGTGTTAACCAACTTTCTTCAACAGTGCTTACAGAATTATTATTATTATTATTATTTTTTTTTTTTTTGCGGTACGCGGGCCTCTCACTGCTGTGGCTTCTCCCGTTGCGGAGCACAGGCTCCGGACGCGCAGGCTTAGCGGCCATGGCTCACGGGCCCAGCCGCTCTGCAGCATGTGGGATCTTCCCGGACCGGGGCACGAACCCGTGTCCCCTGCATCGGCAGGCAGACTCTCAACCACTGCGCCACCAGGGAAGCCCACAGAATTTTAAAATAACAATGGCTTTTAAAAGGCATGAAAAAAACCCTAATATTTGCATTATTAATAACTTATTGGGATAGGCCATAGGGATGGACAGCCATGTGTATTTTGAATACATTCTGAAGAGCAATGTGATATTTGGGATGAAATGTCAAGATCTTTTCAAATTTGAATCCAGAACAAGTTAAAAGAGTTTTGATAGGGTGAACTGTATCCCCAACACAGTTAAAGAAAGATACTCACTGTTCCATATTTAAGTAGTGTAGGCACTGCAGTTAATTTCAACTTTTTCCTGAAGTCATTATTTGGATCTTTCCAGCTATTTCAGAAGGAGAAAGTGATCATGAAAAACATTTACTTGGTTTCTTACATTCTGCTTGGTATTTGATACATTCCCACTTTCAGTCTTTCAGTAATCATTGTTTTTGTTGTAAACATTTTAAAAACTTTGACGTCTACGACATATATTCTCCTGTGCAAAGTTTTCATTTAAGTGAATATATACTAAGATATAAAGTAAATGTAAAGACAATTAAGTTCTGAACTAACATCAGGCCAAATTATTGAATTACCCTTACCTAATACAAACGGCTGAACATTCAAATTTTTAATTTGTATTTAATATCTTCTAATTGCTTGACTTATCCGACTGTACCTTAGAACTCGGAACCTGAATCACAAGACCCTTCCCGCCTAAATTTGCAAGAGTCTAGTGCATGTCTGGGAAATAGAGTACGCATTGCCACTTACTAAGGTTTTTCTCCTACTTGGCAGTAGATGAACACACATCCTTCACCAGCATGCTTCAGCCCCTCTCGTACGACCGGTTCAGCTTTTTAAAAAGTTGATAGAAATAATTACCAACTTTACAATGAGGCACTGATGAACAGCGTCCCCCTCCCCTCCCCTCCCCTCCCCTCTCCTCCTCTCCCCTCAGTCTTGGTAAGTACTCAGACTTTATCCTGCAGTTAACTGAGGAGATTAACAGAAGTCACGTGTTTTTTTTTTTCTGATTTTGAGAGCCACTTTAAGGGTAAGGACCCCACTCTCAGTCCTGATTTGTCCCCAGGCCACAGCGCCCAGAACAATGAAAGACAAATATTTGTTGACTTATCATAAGGAGACCAAGTCACGTCACCCGTAAGACACTAATCACATTGGGGAAGTGAAAAGTTCTAATGGACCAGATTCCAAGATTACCTGGGTCGAATGGTAGAAGAGCACTCTTGGCGGGGCGGGAAGGACTTAATAGGAGAGTCGGGAACAGGGTAGGAAAAGGCAAGGTGAGAGCTCACATCGCCCTGCGGGACTCCGGGAGCAAGACTCCCTCCGCTTCCTCTCCACCCCACTCTCTGGCCATAGCCTCGGCCTTCCTGCCACTTCCTCTGGGCTGCAGCCCCCGAATCCCGGCCTCACCCTGCACGCAGTCGGGGCACCAGCTTTTGCCTTCGGCGTCCTTAGAACCAGAAAAATAGGCGAAAATGGTCTTGCCACTGTGCTGCTCCACCGCCTGCATGAACTCCACGTAGCCGTACACGCTCACCTCCTCGTAGCGGGCCATCGGGAGAGCGTGCCTCGGAAAGCTAGAGGTGTCTTGGGTTCGGCTGCCGCTGGGAGGAGTTCCATGCGGGATGGGGCGAAGCTGTTTCCGGGTGGGCGGGGAGCTGGGCAGGGTCTGAGGGAGCAAGCCTTGTTCTGAGGTGCTACGGGAGCCTCTGACGGCCAGAACTCCTCCGCACCGTCTTTCTGTTCTCTCTTCTCAGGTCTCTCAGTGCTGGCTGCACCCCGAAACCCCGGCTTCTGCTCCTGTCTGGTCCCGGCCCCAGCCCCATGTGCAGTGGCTGCAAAACCTGCCGCCACGCAGCCCCTGGACCCTTAGGTGGCTCCGGAGCCTTAACGGCTCCCAAGCCGCCCTGCGCCCGTTGCCATGGCGACTGGGCGAGCGGCCGGAAGGGAGGCCTAGTTGCGGCCCCCAGCCCGCTTTCTGGTAGGCGTGCCGCGCCCCAGACCAGGTGGGCTCTGGCCGGAGCTGGGGGGATTGTGGGAAGCCGCGTTAGGAGTCATGGATCTGCGGGAGAGGAGACTTTGACCCAGCGCAGATCCTGCCGCTCGTCGGGCCTAATTACCTTTTCTCCTGCCGAGGCTTTAGTGGGGCCCCGGGACCGGGGGGCGGGCGTCCGGGGCTGGGCGGGGGTAGGGGGCTGGGAGGGAGGAAGGCTCCGAGGGCTGGAGCTGAGTGTGTGAGTACGTGTGTGGAGCCTCCCTGGGAGCCGGTGCTGAGACAGAAAGTGCCGCGGGGCTGCGTTGGGAAGGCGGGAGTCGTCCTGGAGCGATGAGTGGGGCGGCTGGCCCAGGGGTCTTGCCGGGGCTGCGCGGGGGCGAGCTAGCGGCGGAGAGGCCGGGCCGCTGCGTGGGGCCCAGCAGGTCCGGGCGCGGAGTCCGGCGGCCGCGGGAGAAGAGACGGGGTGCAGGGACGTCCCGAGGCCGTGGAGGGAGGCGCCGGGCGAGGTCCTCGGTGCGGGAGACGCGCTGTGTGAGTGCGGAAAGGCTGCAGGACTGTCGGCGGCCATGGGGAAGAAGACCTGCAGCGGGGACAGCCCAGGCCGCCGGGGCGAATGAGGCTGCGGGGACCCCTGGCACGGCAGGCTCGATGGAGGCTGCAAGGGACCTTGGGACTGTGTGGGTGAACGGGGCAGTGGGGGAACCCCAGGTGGTGGGGTCTGTCGGCTCTGTGTGGGTGACTGGCACTGGGGAGGAGGAGGAGACGGCTCATAGGAGCCCCAGAGGCTGTGAGAGAAAAGGTCGTCCGGGATCTACGGGGCATGAGAGCATTCTGGAACTGTGGTTGAAGGTGCAGGCTATGAGGGCAGCTTCAGGATGTGGGGAAGGAAGCAGAGTCGAGCTCCATCCCGTGTCTGCAGGAGAAGGGCCGGTTGAAAGGGGGGTTCCTGGCCGGGCTTCGTGGGTAGAGACCAGCCGTGGTGGTCTCACCGGACCATGGGTGAAAGGACAGGCCAGGACAGCCCCCCGGGCCGCAGGAGTAGCCATAGCTCCGGACCTAGGGGCAGGTTGTGAGAGGGCCTCAGGTTCGTGTGGGCAGGGCCAGGCTGTGAGGATGCCACCTGTGGCTGTGCCTGGGACTCTGGACGCAAGTTCTGGGATTGCCCCACACCCGCGGGGGAGAAGACAAGCCGTGGCGGTGCCTGGGCCCGTGGAGGGGATAGGCTATGGGGTTGCCCCGGGCTCTTGGGGAAAAGGGCCGACTGGGGGGGTTCCCGGGGCCACTGTGGGATGGCCTGAGGCTGTGGAGGTACCCAGAGCTGTGGAGGGAGAGCCAGGCGGCGGGGCTGCTCCACGTCTGCGGGGGAGGGAGCAGGCAGCGCAGGCGACTGTCTGTGGGGATACCCCAGGCTTAGGGGGAAGGGGGCGGACTACAGGGGTGCCCAGAGCTGCGCGGGAGGAAACTCCCTCTGTGGGTGCCCCAGCCGCGTGGCGGAGGAGACAGGCCGTGGAGGAGACAGACGCCGGGCATCTCCCTGGCCTGTGGGGCACCGGACAGCCCATAGGGGTGCCTTGTGCGACTGAAGCGGGAACGAGATGTCAGGGTGAGCCAGGATTCGGGGAGAGGGGGCAGGCTGTGTGGGTGGAGACAGGCTCTGGGGGCGACTCCGGGTCCCGGGAAGCTGCACAGCCTGCAGAGGTGTCTGGTCCTGATGGGCAGGAGGCAGGTCCTGGGGGCACTCCAGGCCTGTGGGACATAGGACAGGCTATGGGAGTACCTAGGGCTCTGGGGCCAGAGACAGGCTGTGGGAGTGTCCGGGGTCTGTGGGGAACGGAGCAGCCTGGGAGGGTGTCCCAGTCTCCGGTGGTAGCGGGAGCCGTGGGAGAACGGACCAGCGGTGGTGGTGTCCCAGGCCTGTGGGCTAGGCAGCAGGCTCTGGGGGTGCCACCGGCTGATGCAGTGCGGGGGGCTGTCGAGGAGGAGACCTGCGGTGGGAATGTCTTGAGCCTGTGGGAAAGGAGGCGGGCTCTGGGGGGGCAAGAGGCTCCGGTACCTGCAGCTTTAGGGGGACCCGGGTCTGTGGATCAGGAGGCTGGCTGTGGGGCTGCCTCATGTCTCTGCGTGAGAAGACAGGCCCAGGCCGGGGCTGCTCCAGGTCTGCGGGGGAGGGAGCAGGCAGCGCAGGGGCTGTCTGAGGCAGTGGGGTCGCCAGAGGCAGCAGGTGTGTCCAAGCACAGGAGTGCCCCAGCAGGGGTGCCCACAGCTATGTTTATGTCTGGGTCTGGAAGCGTACCTGCCAGGGTGCCTGCCGCTGTGTGGGTGTCTGGCTCTGTGTGTCAGGAAGGCGGCTCCAGGGATGACTTGAACCTGTGGGGAGAGGTTCGTACTGCCAGGATACCCTTGGCTTCAGGGGTACCTATGGCTCCCCAGGAGCTGTGGTCTGTTGGAGAGGATACTGGTTGTGAGGCTTCCCCAGGATCATGGGGAAGGAGACAGAGTGCTAGGGTTCCTGTGGCTGCTGAGGTGCCCACGGCTCCTCGGGTACCTGGTCCCCTGGGGGTGGAAACTGACCCTGGGGGTTTCTCACGCTTGCCAGGGAGGGGACAGACTGCAGGAGTACCTCTGACCGCAGGGGTGTCCACAGCTGCTGGGGCCCCTGGGCCGCTGGTGGGTGATGCCAGCTCTGGGGGTGGCTCAGGGGTATGGGGAAGGAGACAGGCAACTGAGGTGCCCACTGCTGCCAGGGCTTCTGGACCTGGGGATGGGGAGACTGACTCTGAAGGCGTCGCAGGCCTATGGAGAAGGAGAGCTGACGGAGCTGTCCCTGGGGCTGTCAGGGTACCTCTGTCTTTGGGGGTGCTTGCAGCTGTAGGAGTTCCCACGGCGGGGCGCCGGCCTGCCGCAGTGTGGGTGACTGGGTCTGCAGGAGAAGAACCCAGTGCGGCTGTCTCCAGCCTCACGGCGGGGAGGAGGCCGTCCACAGAGGGCCCCGGGGCTCCAGGGCGGGAGACAGGAGGTAGAAGTGTCCTGGGGTTGCCGGGGGTGGTGTCCTACACCTGTGGGCATGGGACCAGGTTATGGAGCTGCCCAAGGTCTGCGGGGGAAGAACCGGACTCTGAGAACGTGCCAGGGTTGTCCAGGACAGGCACGGCTGGGGGGGTGAATGAAGCCGAGGAAGTGCCCCCGGTTTCAAGGGAGGAGACAGGCATTGGCCACTTGAGAGATAATGCACAGCAGGGTGGGAGGAGACAGGCTGCAGGAGGGTCTAGAATCAGAGGGAGGGGGGACAATTTGGGAGAAAATTGTGAGGGGGAGGACAGATTGAGGGGTGCATTCCAGTAGTATATATATATAGGGAACAGGTTGGGGGACCCTGGGGCTCTTTGGGAGGGAGCAGGTTGGGGGGAGATTTGTCCTGGGTTATGGATGAAGGCACAGGCCGTAAGGGTGTCTCAGGATGGGGGAGAGAGATAGTTCGTGGAGATGCCTCACCGTATATGGGATAACACATTGGGGGGTTTCCTGGCACAATGGGAAAGGGACAGGTTGCAAGGAGATGGGCGTCCCAGGACTTTGTATAAGGGAACGGTTCGGGGTGGGTGTCCCTGGACTTGGTGTGTGTATGTGCTTGTGTGTGTGTGTGTGTAGCATCCCTCGAGGTATCCTGGAGCTGTGGGGCTCACCTAGTTTCTTCCTGTTGGAGAACGGACTGTTAGACCTTTGGCATCCCGGGGGAAAGTACTGACCACGTACAAGCCGCGGATGCCCAGGCCCCAGTTCTGCAGGCTCCTTCATTCTGCGGCTCTGGCCCTGGACTGTGGTGATGTCAAGCCAGTTGGCATTGCCTCACTTGGGTGCCTCCTCCCATCTTCGCTTTTGATCATGTCTCTACAGCCTTAGAAATAAGGAGTCTTTATATTTCTACAGATGTGTCAGTCTTTAAGCAAATCCTGTCTACAATCCTTGAGTTTATTCAAAAGCTTAATTTAGGGATCTTTTAAAAAACCCTGAATTTCCCAGTTGAGTTCCTATGGGATTCTTTGAGAGGACAAGCTCCCCCATGCAGTTAACACCAGTCAGTTTATGGAAAATCTGCTTAATTTGACAAATGTTGAGTTAAAGTGTCCACTATGCTCAAAGCACTGTTGTGGGGAATCTCAGAGAAGAGCAAGACAAGGCCCTAACCCTCCAGGAACCTTGTCTGGCTGGGAAGATGAGACAGATACCTGTGAAATAGGTAAATAATGACATGAGCAAGTGTGTGAGTGCAGGGGCAGTAGTGTCTATAAGGAAGCATTCAGAATAGGGAGAGGCACTGATGCGTGTGTAGTTTACGAAACGCTCTCATCTGTTAGACACTGTATGTGAATATAGGGTGGGGGGAGTTTGGGGGAAATTGAAGATGTACAGAGGTCGTTCAGCTAGTTAATGGCAGTTCCTGGCGTCAGTCTACGTACTCCGATGCCACAGGTTTACTTAGAGTCATTCGGAGTTATGTCCTTTTGAGCTACCTAGAAGAGTGAAGCGTATTGCTTTTTGGTTAGTAGTTAGGATTTATTAATGTAGGCTGTATATCCGTAAACCTTCCTTGCGGGAAAGTGCTTGTTTACCATAGCAGAGCTCTGTTTTTGGAATAACGTCTTATCGGCGGCCTTTGAGATGTGAAATTTGGAATGAAAAGGGCTCGAGAGGTAGTCATTAAGCTAGTGTGTCCCCTATTCGCTTGGAAGGTAGAATTTCAAAAGTGTAGTTGCTTTAGTAAGTGGAAGAAACTGTCATATACCTGTCCTTAAGCACTCACTCTGTAGTAGGAGTGGCTGGGGACTACTAGAATATTGTTATACGAGCACGGCATTGTGTTTTACTTATTCTTTCCTTTTGTTTGAATACAGTTGGTCTGAAAGTACTTTCTTTTATTTTAGGCAATGATTTTAGGAGAGAACTGTCGGCTCATGACTGAGCTTTCACTATTGTACTACACTTTCTGACATGATGGGATCAGGCAGACCAGCCTCAACCTGTGTTCATCTAGCATCTAGTGTCCAACTGGATGGGAGGAGTGACCCCAGGAAACTTCAGACCCAGGTAGTTTCGTTTTATTTTTCTCTTCAGAGTTTTGTCATAAAACATTTCAGACAAAGAAAAGGGCAATGAACACATTTTAAATCACCTTTTAGATTTAACCATTATCACACCTAAGAAAATGGACAAAAAATAATTCCCTAATATTATCTAATAACCAGTCTTTATTCAGCTTCACCCAGTTGTCCCCAAAATGTCTTTTCCCCCAGCACTGTAATTTATGCAAATCTTCAAACATACAACAAACAGAATTTTACAGTGAACCTGTAGATTCCAATACTATTTCACGTGTTTGTTCCACTGCCTATCTATCCTTCAGTCCATCCCTCTAGAATCCATTCATCAATCCCTCATACTTTTGGACTCAGATCAAAATAAATTGCAGGTGCTTCCCTGGTGGCGCAGTGGATAAGAATCTGCCTGCTAAGGCAGAGGACACGGGTTCAGCCCTGGTCCAGGAAGATCCCACATGCCACGGAGCAGCTAAGCCCATGCACCACCACTACTGAACCTGCACTCTAGAGCCCGCGAGCCACAACTACTGAGCCCGCGTGCCACAACTACTGAAGCCCACATGCCTAGAGCCTGTGCTTCGCAACAAGAGAAGCCACCGCAACGAGAAGCCTGCACACTGCAGTGAAGAGTAGCCCCCGCTTGCTGCAACTAGAGAAAGCCCGCGTGCAGCAACGAACACCCAACACAGCCAAAAATAAATAAATAAAATAAAAATAAAATAAATAAGTAAATTGCAGACCCTGAGTACCCTGAGTACTTGAGCATGCGTATCATACACTAGAATTCATTCTTTTTTAAAGATATTTTTTTTTTTGATGTGGATCATTTTTAAATGGTCTTTATTGAATTTGTTACAATACTGCTTCTGTTCTGTGCTTTGGTTTTTCGGCCCGAGGCATGTGGGATCTTAGCTCCCCGACCAGGGGTTGAACCTACACCCCCTGCATTGGAAGGCAAAGTCTTAAAACACTGGACTGCCAGGGAAGTCCCCTAGAATTCATTCTTTGTTTACCATTTTTTTCTTTTGATGTGCATTTTACATCTGCAACAAATACACTGAAACGTATACGTCTTGTCACATTTGCTGAGTTTTGACAAGTGTATACACGTGTATAACTCATACCACTATCAAGATACAGATCATTTACATTACCCCAGAAAGTTCTCTCGTGCCCCTTCCTAGTCAGTCCTACCCCGGCCCTCCACAGGCAACCACTATTCTGATTTTTTTTCAACATAGATTAGATTTGTTTGTTCTAGAGCTTCATGTAAGCAGAATCATATTCTATGTACTCTTTTGTGTGAGGCTTCTTTCACTGGGTATGATGTTTCTGAGATTTGGTGTAATATTTCTGAGATTCATCCACCTTGCTGCATGTATCAGTAGTTTGTTACTTTTGAATACTGAGTAGTGTTCCATAGTAAATGTGTACCACTGTTTATTCATTCTCCAATTGATGGACACCTGGGCTGTTTGGGTCACTATGAATGAAGCTGCTATGAACATTCTTGTACAGATCTTTTTGTAAACATGTTTTCATTTCTCTTGGGTAAATACCTGGAAGTAAAATTGCTGGGTCATAGGGTAGGTGTATGTTTAGTTTTTTAACAAACCAACAGACCTTCTTCCAAAGTGGTTGTACCATTTTATTTTCCTACCAGTAATGAATGAGAGCTCCAGTTGTTCCACATCTTTGCCAGCATTTGCTGGTGTTTTTAAATTATATATATATTTTTAATTAGACCATTCTGGTGGGTGTATAGTAATATCTCAAAGAAAAACTTTTTAAAAATTTTGACATAATTTCAGACTGACAGAAAAGCTGCAAGAATAGTACACAGAATTCCTGGATACTCTTCTCCCAGATTCCCCAAATGTTAACATTTTATTACATTTTCCCTCCCTCTCTCTCTCCCTCCTTCCTTTTTTTTCTCTCTCTCTGTCTCACTACACACACATACACACACACACAATTCTAAACTGGTTAAGAGTAAGTTACAAACTTGATGCCTTTTTGCCCCTAAGTACTTTTGCTTGTGTAATCGTGGTACAGTGATCAAAAGCAGGAAACTAACGTCAAATGATGCTATCATGTAATCTACAGACCTCACTGAGATTTTGTTAGTTGTTCCAATAATGTCCTTCATAGTGAAAGAAAATCTAAGATCATGAGTTTCGTTGTCATGTTTCTTTAGTTTCCTTTAATCTGAACGATTTTTGAGTCTGTCGTATTTCATAACATTGACATTTTTGAAAAATACAGGCTTGTTATTTGAGGATTTCCTCTCATTTTGGGTTTGTCTGAAATTTTCTTATAATTACGTTCAGGTTATGCACTTGCGGTGGGAAAACCACCGAGGTGATGCTGAGTTCTTCTCAGTGCATCATATCAGGAGGTACACGCTGTTGATTAGTCCCATTACTGACAATGTTAATTTTAATTATTTGGTTAAGGTGGTGTCTGCCAAGTTTTCCATTGTAAAGTTACTCTTTTGCCTTTTGTAATTGGAAGTATCTGTCTTTGAGACTATGTTAATACCCTTTCATTCCCCAAACTTCATTTGCTAGTTTAGCATTCACTGATGATTTTTTTTTTTGATGGTGGGAGTATGGATTGTTAAGCTGCGCCTTAGTACAGGCGCTGGGGCTTTTGCCCCTGGTGCTCTTCAAGTTCAAAGCCCGAACGTTCTGCCAGTTTTTCTTGAGCAACGACACCAGGAAGTGGACAGCTAAGTGGATGTTGTGCGCAAGCTCGTCATCTGTCATTTTCATGTGGCCAGCAGCCACTGCCAGACACAGCACCTTCTTCGTCTGGAACTTGATTGTGGACTTCACTTCATCAGCTTCGGCCGCCGTGTTCTCATTGGGAGTCAGCAAGGAAGGGAACTTGCCAGCCTTATTCAGGCCCGGGCCCAGGATTCGTGGGATCTCCTTGATCATAGATTCTGGAGCCAAAAAGGCATCATACTTCTTGGCCAGCTTCTGGACCAGTTTCTTATTCTTGTTGAGTTTCTTCAGGGCCTCGGTGTCCACGGGGGGGCTGTCCACAGCCTTGGCCTTATCACAGTGCTGCTGGTCCCCCAGAACACGTACGGAAAACTTGGGGCGGGGGAGTGGACTTAATCCTGACGGTGCCCGAGAAGCGTTTGTCCTTCTGAGAGTCATAGTTCTTCAGGCTGATCTGAAGCTCCACCATCTTCAAGAACTTCCGGCGCTTGCGCTGGTTCTCGTGCAGCACTTCCTGCACCGCCTCGTGGAGGGCGCCTCGGGGGACTTTGCTGCTCGTGGTCCCTCGCGCCGCGATAACCAGAAAAGAGCTCATTGATGATTTTTGCCTGAATCAAGTTTTTATTATGATGGTAGGCAAGTGGTGACTTATTTATTTATTTATATCAGAGCAGACTTTTAGATTGTTACTTAATTCAGTATGATAGTCAAATGGTCTCTGATTTGGCCAGTGAAATGAGAGTCACTTCAAGCTGATTCCAGTGTCCCTTTCACGTTTCCATCGATCTTTGACCACTGTTTGCTATAAAAAGATATTCCAGGCTCAGCATAATTTTCCCCTGTCCCAGCCCTAGAATCAGCCATTTATCAAAGGAGACTTCATCCCTTTGGTGGAGAATGAATTTTAGGAATCAGTATCTGGGTACTAGATACGCTCATTGGTTCTCGGATGTCAGTGTTTCTCTCATATGTCCTCTCAGAGGACATAACTGGGAAATAGATGTATATACTTGCGTACCTGTACACACATTTGTATGCACATCTGCACTTCCTCCTTCCTTTCCCCCTCCTCTCTCTTACTGTATTCCTTCCTCCCTTTCCGTGTGTCTGTTTGTCTGTCTGCCTATCTGTCTATATTAAACCCATGAGTTCACACAGGTATCTCCAGTCCAATCCAGCACTTCCAATTTGTAACTCCCGTATTCAACGGTGTGAAACCAGTCTCCAGTTATCTACAGTATGCGTCCTCATTTGCTCAATCCTAGAATGTACAAAACTGTTTGAGAATTGCAATCCATGCCTCTGCAAAAAAAGAACCCTACAAATTAGAGTTCAGTATTTGTTTAGAGAACGCTTTGTCTTTAGCCTGAGGGCATAGAGTCCAAATGCTATGTTCAAGAGTTAATTGGGTTGATTTTTTTTTTTTAAACCTCCACTTTTTAGTGTAGTTATGTTAGGCATTTGAACTTCATTTTGGTTCGTTGGTTTCTGTTAGTATTTATTTTTAGGGTTTTCCTTCATCCGTATGAATTTTATTTATTATCTTCCTCCCTTTCTCCCTACCTTCTTCTCTTCCTTCCTGTCTCTCTAGTATATGGGAAACATTAACGTGGTTCCAAACAAACGTGTGCAAAAAGGAACAGTCAATGAAGTATTACCACCCCCCGCATTCCCTCTATCCTTTCCACCCAGTTCCTACCCACACCCTGTAGATACCTAATCTTATTATTCTCTGATTTTTTTTTTTTTTTTTTTTTTCCGCGCATAGTTTCTTTTGTTTTCTTTCATTTATTTATTTATTTATTTATGGCTGCGTTGGGTCTTCGTTGCTGAGTGCGGGCTTTTAGTTGCAGCGAGCGGGAGCTGCTCTTCGTTGCGGTGCTCAGGCTTCTCATTGCAGTGGTTTCTCTTGTTGGGTAGCACGGGCTCTAGGCACGTGGGCTTCAGTAGTTGTGGCACATGGACTCAGTAGTTGTGGCTTAAGGGCTCTAGAGCACAGGCTCAATAGTTGTGGCACACAGGCCTCGTTGCTCTGCGACATGTGGGATCTTCCTGGACCAGGGCTCGGACCCATGTCCCCTGCATTGGCAGTCCTGGGGGCACTCCAGGCCTGTGGGACATAGGACAGGCTATGGGAGTACCTAGGGCTCTGGGGCCAGAGACAGGCTGTGGGAGTGTCCGGGGTCTGTGGGGAACGGAGCAGCCTGGGAGGGTGTCCCAGTCTCCGGTGGTAGCGGGAGCCGTGGGAGAACGGACCAGCGGTGGTGGTGTCCCAGGCCTGTGGGCTAGGCAGCAGGCTCTGGGGGTGCCACCGGCTGATGCAGTGCGGGGGGCTGTCGAGGAGGAGACCTGCGGTGGGAATGTCTTGAGCCTGTGGGAAAGGAGGCGGGCTCTGGGGGGGCAAGAGGCTCCGGTACCTGCAGCTTTAGGGGGACCCGGGTCTGTGGATCAGGAGGCTGGCTGTGGGGCTGCCTCATGTCTCTGCGTGAGAAGACAGGCCCAGGCCGGGGCTGCTCCAGGTCTGCGGGGGAGGGAGCAGGCAGCGCAGGGGCTGTCTGAGGCAGTGGGGTCGCCAGAGGCAGCAGGTGTGTCCAAGCACAGGAGTGCCCCAGCAGGGGTGCCCACAGCTATGTTTATGTCTGGGTCTGGAAGCGTACCTGCCAGGGTGCCTGCCGCTGTGTGGGTGTCTGGCTCTGTGTGTCAGGAAGGCGGCTCCAGGGATGACTTGAACCTGTGGGGAGAGGTTCGTACTGCCAGGATACCCTTGGCTTCAGGGGTACCTATGGCTCCCCAGGAGCTGTGGTCTGTTGGAGAGGATACTGGTTGTGAGGCTTCCCCAGGATCATGGGGAAGGAGACAGAGTGCTAGGGTTCCTGTGGCTGCTGAGGTGCCCACGGCTCCTCGGGTACCTGGTCCCCTGGGGGTGGAAACTGACCCTGGGGGTTTCTCACGCTTGCCAGGGAGGGGACAGACTGCAGGAGTACCTCTGACCGCAGGGGTGTCCACAGCTGCTGGGGCCCCTGGGCCGCTGGTGGGTGATGCCAGCTCTGGGGGTGGCTCAGGGGTATGGGGAAGGAGACAGGCAACTGAGGTGCCCACTGCTGCCAGGGCTTCTGGACCTGGGGATGGGGAGACTGACTCTGAAGGCGTCGCAGGCCTATGGAGAAGGAGAGCTGACGGAGCTGTCCCTGGGGCTGTCAGGGTACCTCTGTCTTTGGGGGTGCTTGCAGCTGTAGGAGTTCCCACGGCAGGGCGCCGGCCTGCCGCAGTGTGGGTGACTGGGTCTGCAGGAGAAGAACCCAGTGCGGCTGTCTCCAGCCTCACGGCGGGGAGGAGGCCGTCCACAGAGGGCCCCGGGGCTCCAGGGCGGGAGACAGGAGGTAGAAGTGTCCTGGGGTTGCCGGGGGTGGTGTCCTACACCTGTGGGCATGGGACCAGGTTATGGAGCTGCCCAAGGTCTGCGGGGGAAGAACCGGACTCTGAGAACGTGCCAGGGTTGTCCAGGACAGGCACGGCTGGGGGGGTGAATGAAGCCGAGGAAGTGCCCCCGGTTTCAAGGGAGGAGACAGGCATTGGCCACTTGAGAGATAATGCACAGCAGGGTGGGAGGAGACAGGCTGCAGGAGGGTCTAGAATCAGAGGGAGGGGGGACAATTTGGGAGAAAATTGTGAGGGGGAGGACAGATTGAGGGGTGCATTCCAGTAGTATATATATATAGGGAACAGGTTGGGGGACCCTGGGGCTCTTTGGGAGGGAGCAGGTTGTGGGGGGATTTGTCCTGTGTTATGGATGTAGGCACAGGCCGTAAGGGTGTCTCAGGATGGGGGAGAGAGATACTTCGTGGAGATGCCTCACCGTATATGGGATAACACATTGGGGGGTTTCCTGGCACAATGGGAAAGGGACAGGTTGCAAGGAGATGGGCGTCCCAGGACTTTGTATAAGGGAACGGTTCGGGGTGGGTGTCCCTGGACTTGGTGTGTGTATGTGCTTGTGTGTGTGTGTGTGTAGCATCCCTCGAGGTATCCTGGAGCTGTGGGGCTCACCTAGTTTCTTCCTGTTGGAGAACGGACTGTTAGACCTTTGGCATCCCGGGGGAAAGTACTGACCACGTACAAGCCGCGGATGCCCAGGCCCCAGTTCTGCAGGCTCCTTCATTCTGCGGCTCTGGCCCTGGACTGTGGTGATGTCAAGCCTGTTGGCATTGCCTCACTCGGGTGCCTCCTCCCATCTTCGCTTTTGATCATGTCTCTACAGCCTTAGAAATAAGGAGTCTTTATATTTCTACAGATGTGTCAGTCTTTAAGCAAATCCTGTCTACAATCCTTGAGTTTATTCAAAAGCTTAATTTAGGGATCTTTTAAAAAACCCTGAATTTCCCAGTTGAGTTCCTATGGGATTCTTTGAGAGGACAAGCTCCCCCATGCAGTTAACACCAGTCAGTTTATGGAAAATCTGCTTAATTTGACAAATGTTGAGTTAAAGTGTCCACTATGCTCAAAGCACTGTTGTGGGGAATCTCAGAGAAGAGCAAGACAAGGCCCTAACCCTCCAGGAACCTTGTCTGGCTGGGAAGATGAGACAGATACCTGTGAAATAGGTAAATAATGACATGAGCAAGTGTGTGAGTGCAGGGGCAGTAGTGTCTATAAGGAAGCATTCAGAATAGGGAGAGGCACTGATGCGTGTGTAGTTTACGAAACGCTCTCATCTGTTAGACACTGTATGTGAATATAGGGTGGGGGGAGTTTGGGGGAAATTGAAGATGTACAGAGGTCGTTCAGCTAGTTAATGGCAGTTCCTGGCGTCAGTCTACGTACTCCGATGCCACAGGTTTACTTAGAGTCATTCGGAGTTATGTCCTTTTGAGCTACCTAGAAGAGTGAAGCGTATTGCTTTTTGGTTAGTAGTTAGGATTTATTAATGTAGGCTGTATATCCGTAAACCTTCCTTGCGGGAAAGTGCTTGTTTACCATAGCAGAGCTCTGTTTTTGGAATAACGTCTTATCGGCGGCCTTTGAGATGTGAAATTTGGAATGAAAAGGGCTCGAGAGGTAGTCATTAAGCTAGTGTGTCCCCTATTCGCTTGGAAGGTAGAATTTCAAAAGTGTAGTTGCTTTAGTAAGTGGAAGAAACTGTCATATACCTGTCCTTAAGCACTCACTCTGTAGTAGGAGTGGCTGGGGACTACTAGAATATTGTTATACGAGCACGGCATTGTGTTTTACTTATTCTTTCCTTTTGTTTGAATACAGTTGGTCTGAAAGTACTTTCTTTTATTTTAGGCAATGATTTTAGGAGAGAACTGTCGGCTCATGACTGAGCTTTCACTATTGTACTACACTTTCTGACATGATGGGATCAGGCCGACCAGCCTCAACCTGTGTTCATCTAGCATCTAGTGTCCAACTGGATGGGAGGAGTGACCCCAGGAAACTTCAGACCCAGGTAGTTTCGTTTTATTTTTCTCTTCAGAGTTTTGTCATGAAACATTTCAGACAAAGAAAAGGGCAATGAACACATTTTAAATCACCTTTTAGATTTAACCATTATCACACCTAAGAAAATGGACAAAAAATAATTCCCTAATATTATCTAATAACCAGTCTTTATTCAGCTTCACCCAGTTGTCCCCAAAATGTCTTTTCCCCCAGCACTGTAATTTATGCAAATCTTCAAACATACAACAAACAGAATTTTACAGTGAACCTGTAGATTCCAATACTATTTCACGTGTTTGTTCCACTGCCTATCTATCCTTCAGTCCATCCCTCTAGAATCCATTCATCAATCCCTCATACTTTTGGACTCAGATCAAAATAAATTGCAGGTGCTTCCCTGGTGGCGCAGTGGATAAGAATCTGCCTGCTAAGGCAGAGGACACGGGTTCAGCCCTGGTCCAGGAAGATCCCACATGCCACGGAGCAGCTAAGCCCATGCACCACCACTACTGAACCTGCACTCTAGAGCCCGCGAGCCACAACTACTGAGCCCGCGTGCCACAACTACTGAAGCCCACATGCCTAGAGCCTGTGCTTCGCAACAAGAGAAGCCACCGCAACGAGAAGCCTGCACACTGCAGTGAAGAGTAGCCCCCGCTTGCTGCAACTAGAGAAAGCCCGCGTGCAGCAACGAACACCCAACACAGCCAAAAATAAATAAATAAAATAAAAATAAAATAAATAAGTAAATTGCAGACCCTGAGTACCCTGAGTACTTGAGCATGCGTATCATACACTAGAATTCATTCTTTTTTAAAGATATTTTTTTTTTTGATGTGGATCATTTTTAAATGGTCTTTATTGAATTTGTTACAATACTGCTTCTGTTCTGTGCTTTGGTTTTTCGGCCCGAGGCATGTGGGATCTTAGCTCCCCGACCAGGGGTTGAACCTACACCCCCTGCATTGGAAGGCAAAGTCTTAAAACACTGGACTGCCAGGGAAGTCCCCTAGAATTCATTCTTTGTTTACCATTTTTTTCTTTTGATGTGCATTTTACATCTGCAACAAATACACTGAAACGTATACGTCTTGTCACATTTGCTGAGTTTTGACAAGTGTATACACGTGTATAACTCATACCACTATCAAGATACAGATCATTTACATTACCCCAGAAAGTTCTCTCGTGCCCCTTCCTAGTCAGTCCTACCCCGGCCCTCCACAGGCAACCACTATTCTGATTTTTTTTCAACATAGATTAGATTTGTTTGTTCTAGAGCTTCATGTAAGCAGAATCATATTCTATGTACTCTTTTGTGTGAGGCTTCTTTCACTGGGTATGATGTTTCTGAGATTTGGTGTAATATTTCTGAGATTCATCCACCTTGCTGCATGTATCAGTAGTTTGTTACTTTTGAATACTGAGTAGTGTTCCATAGTAAATGTGTACCACTGTTTATTCATTCTCCAATTGATGGACACCTGGGCTGTTTGGGTCACTATGAATGAAGCTGCTATGAACATTCTTGTACAGATCTTTTTGTAAACATGTTTTCATTTCTCTTGGGTAAATACCTGGAAGTAAAATTGCTGGGTCATAGGGTAGGTGTATGTTTAGTTTTTTAACAAACCAACAGACCTTCTTCCAAAGTGGTTGTACCATTTTATTTTCCTACCAGTAATGAATGAGAGCTCCAGTTGTTCCACATCTTTGCCAGCATTTGCTGGTGTTTTTAAATTATATATATATTTTTAATTAGACCATTCTGGTGGGTGTATAGTAATATCTCAAAGAAAAACTTTTTAAAAATTTTGACATAATTTCAGACTGACAGAAAAGCTGCAAGAATAGTACACAGAATTCCTGGATACTCTTCTCCCAGATTCCCCAAATGTTAACATTTTATTACATTTTCCCTCCCTCTCTCTCTCCCTCCTTCCTTTTTTTTCTCTCTCTCTGTCTCACTACACACACATACACACACACACAATTCTAAACTGGTTAAGAGTAAGTTACAAACTTGATGCCTTTTTGCCCCTAAGTACTTTTGCTTGTGTAATCGTGGTACAGTGATCAAAAGCAGGAAACTAACGTCAAATGATGCTATCATGTAATCTACAGACCTCACTGAGATTTTGTTAGTTGTTCCAATAATGTCCTTCATAGTGAAAGAAAATCTAAGATCATGAGTTTCGTTGTCATGTTTCTTTAGTTTCCTTTAATCTGAACGATTTTTGAGTCTGTCGTATTTCATAACATTGACATTTTTGAAAAATACAGGCTTGTTATTTGAGGATTTCCTCTCATTTTGGGTTTGTCTGAAATTTTCTTATAATTACGTTCAGGTTATGCACTTGCGGTGGGAAAACCACCGAGGTGATGCTGAGTTCTTCTCAGTGCATCATATCAGGAGGTACACGCTGTTGATTAGTCCCATTACTGACAATGTTAATTTTAATTATTTGGTTAAGGTGGTGTCTGCCAAGTTTTCCATTGTAAAGTTACTCTTTTGCCTTTTGTAATTGGAAGTATCTGTCTTTGAGACTATGTTAATACCCTTTCATTCCCCAAACTTCATTTGCTAGTTTAGCATTCACTGATGATTTTTTTTTTTGATGGTGGGAGTATGGATTGTTAAGCTGCGCCTTAGTACAGGCGCTGGGGCTTTTGCCCCTGGTGCTCTTCAAGTTCAAAGCCCGAACGTTCTGCCAGTTTTTCTTGAGCAACGACACCAGGAAGTGGACAGCTAAGTGGATGTTGTGCGCAAGCTCATCATCTGTCATTTTCATGTGGCCAGCAGCCACTGCCAGACACAGCACCTTCTTCGTCTGGAACTTGATTGTGGACTTCACTTCATCAGCTTCGGCCGCCGTGTTCTCATTGGGAGTCAGCAAGGAAGGGAACTTGCCAGCCTTATTCAGGCCCGGGCCCAGGATTCGTGGGATCTCCTTGATCATAGATTCTGGAGCCAAAAAGGCATCATACTTCTTGGCCAGCTTCTGGACCAGTTTCTTATTCTTGTTGAGTTTCTTCAGGGCCTCGGTGTCCACGGGGGGGCTATCCACAGCCTTGGCCTTATCACAGTGCTGCTGGTCCCCCAGAACACGTACGGAAAACTTGGGGCGGGGGAGTGGACTTAATCCTGACGGTGCCCGAGAAGCGTTTGTCCTTCTGAGAGTCATAGTTCTTCAGGCTGATCTGAAGCTCCACCATCTTCAAGAACTTCCGGCGCTTGCGCTGGTTCTCGTGCAGCACTTCCTGCACCGCCTCGTGGAGGGCGCCTCGGGGGACTTTGCTGCTCGTGGTCCCTCGCGCCGCGATAACCAGAAAAGAGCTCATTGATGATTTTTGCCTGAATCAAGTTTTTATTATGATGGTAGGCAAGTGGTGACTTATTTATTTATTTATATCAGAGCAGACTTTTAGATTGTTACTTAATTCAGTATGATAGTCAAATGGTCTCTGATTTGGCCAGTGAAATGAGAGTCACTTCAAGCTGATTCCAGTGTCCCTTTCACGTTTCCATCGATCTTTGACCACTGTTTGCTATAAAAAGATATTCCAGGCTCAGCATAATTTTCCCCTGTCCCAGCCCTAGAATCAGCCATTTATCAAAGGAGACTTCATCCCTTTGGTGGAGAATGAATTTTAGGAATCAGTATCTGGGTACTAGATACGCTCATTGGTTCTCGGATGTCAGTGTTTCTCTCATATGTCCTCTCAGAGGACATAACTGGGAAATAGATGTATATACTTGCGTACCTGTACACACATTTGTATGCACATCTGCACTTCCTCCTTCCTTTCCCCCTCCTCTCTCTTACTGTATTCCTTCCTCCCTTTCCGTGTGTCTGTTTGTCTGTCTGCCTATCTGTCTATATTAAACCCATGAGTTCACACAGGTATCTCCAGTCCAATCCAGCACTTCCAATTTGTAACTCCCGTATTCAACGGTGTGAAACCAGTCTCCAGTTATCTACAGTATGCGTCCTCATTTGCTCAATCCTAGAATGTACAAAACTGTTTGAGAATTGCAATCCATGCCTCTGCAAAAAAAGAACCCTACAAATTAGAGTTCAGTATTTGTTTAGAGAACGCTTTGTCTTTAGCCTGAGGGCATAGAGTCCAAATGCTATGTTCAAGAGTTAATTGGGTTGATTTTTTTTTTTTAAACCTCCACTTTTTAGTGTAGTTATGTTAGGCATTTGAACTTCATTTTGGTTCGTTGGTTTCTGTTAGTATTTATTTTTAGGGTTTTCCTTCATCCGTATGAATTTTATTTATTATCTTCCTCCCTTTCTCCCTACCTTCTTCTCTTCCTTCCTGTCTCTCTAGTATATGGGAAACATTAACGTGGTTCCAAACAAACGTGTGCAAAAAGGAACAGTCAATGAAGTATTACCACCCCCCGCATTCCCTCTATCCTTTCCACCCAGTTCCTACCCACACCCTGTAGATACCTAATCTTATTATTCTCTGATTTTTTTTTTTTTTTTTTTTTTTTCCGCGGTATGAGGGCCTCTCACTGCTGTGGCCTCTCCCGTTGCGGAGCACAGGCTCCGGACGCGCAGGCTCAGCGGCCATGGCTCACGGGCCTAACCGCTCCGCGGCATGTGGGATCCTCCCGGACCGGGGCACGAACCCGCGTCCCCTGCATCGGCAGGCGGACTCTCAACCACTGCGCCACCAGGGAAGCCTATTCTCTGATTTTTCTTCCCTGTGTTTCTTTCTGCACAAATGATCAGATGTGTGTGTGCTTTCTCATGAAGTACTTCTCCCCTTTTTTGAAGGGTGGAATATTAGATACTCTTTTTTGCACTTTGCTCTTTTCACTGAACAGCATATCTGAGAAATCCCTTTGCATGAGTTCATACACATCTTCCTCATTCTTCTTAACATCTTCCTAGTACTCCTCTGTGTGGATGTAGCATAGTTTCTTTTGTTTTCTTTCATTTATTTATTTATTTATTTATGGCTGCGTTGGGTCTTCGTTGCTGAGTGCGGGCTTTTAGTTGCAGCGAGCGGGAGCTGCTCTTCGTTGCGGTGCTCAGGCTTCTCATTGCAGTGGTTTCTCTTGTTGGGTAGCACGGGCTCTAGGCACGTGGGCTTCAGTAGTTGTGGCACATGGACTCAGTAGTTGTGGCTTAAGGGCTCTAGAGCACAGGCTCAATAGTTGTGGCACACAGGCCTCGTTGCTCTGCGACATGTGGGATCTTCCTGGACCAGGGCTCGGACCCATGTCCCCTGCATTGGCAGGCGGATTCTTAACCACTGTGCCACCAGGGAAGTCCAGGATATAGCACAGTCTGAGACATGCTTCTACATAGGCATTTAGGTCAATTCCAATACTTGGCAGTTACAATAGAGCAGTGAGTAACCCTGTGCATATGTATTGTTGGGCGTGTATCTTCAGGATGAATTCCTGGAAGTGAGACTGCTCGGTCAAAAGGCAAACGCATGTGTGGTTTTGTTTGCTGTTGCCGGAGTCCTGCCTCTGAGGGTTGCGCTCCCACCAGCATCCTGTGAGAAGGCCTGTTTTCCCAGTCTTGCCAACAGCATGTGTTGTTATATCTCTTAATTTTTGCTGATCTGTTGCTGCCTCGGTGTATTTTTAATTTGTGTTTTTATGAACTTGACGAACTTTTCATATATTTAAGGGCCATGTTTCTTTTTTTGTTGTTAGTTGTCTGTTATGTGTTTTCACCATTTTCTACTGAGTTTTGGTCTTTTTTCATCTCAATTTACAAATACTTTTCTTCCAGTTTTTCAGTTCTTCGACTTTGTTTATGGTGTTTTTAAACCATAAAAAACAGAAGTTGTTTTAAAAATTTTTATTTTAATGTAGTAAAAATTATCACTCTTTTATTGCATATGGATTTTGAGTCACAGAAAGCCTTTCCCTACACCCAGGTTAAAGAGGAATTCATTCATTCTTTTTTTTTTTTTCTAGTACTTACATGAAATCCCCTAGGTATTTTAGGTTATTTTTACTTTTGGGGAAGATTTCTCCAGTGAGCCCATAAGTTCCAAGTATTGTTCCTCATTCTGTGCACCTTTCAGATGATAATTATTTTTTTTCCTCTCTTATCTTTACTTTTTTCCCCTAAAATACTTTGCTGAAGTTTTATCACACTGGCGTAGTTTAAACAAACTCTTCATACACGTGATTGTATAAACACATGTTCTTGTGTGTGCTGCGAGAGCTGAGGAGGCCGTCTCAAGAATAAGGCATCATAGCTCAGGCTGCACCGGGTGTGCATATGCACGGATTCTCCTAGTGCTGTTTACCTGCCATGGACAGGTCCAAAGCCACGGAATTGTTTGCTCCCCTTGGCATAGTCATCACAGAACAGATAATTTATCCTAAGGAAATAATTTAAAAAGAGAAAAAAACTAAATGCCTGGGAATATTAATTGAAGTAATATTTCTATTAGTGGAAAAGCTGAAACAATCTAGATGTTTAATAATAAGGTTATAGTTAGGTTAAGCATGAAAAGGCCGTCCATTGGATTTTGGAAAATGCAACTGTGAAAAATAATGAAAACTGTGGGAGTATGGAAACATGCCTATGTTTGTTAGGTGAAAAACAAAACCTGTGTCTATCATGATTATAACTAACAAAGACTTAAACCTGCATAAGAAGGTGAAGTGGACTGTTTAGAGCAAGATGCACTTAGGTGTAGGATAAGAGATGTGGTCTAACCACCAGATGAAAAATCTCAGGAAGAGTATTGTCAGTGGCTTAGGTTCTGTGTGGTGCATCTGTGGAGCCGTTTTCAGGAACACTCATAATGAATTGTACTGCTCACTTGCTGGAAACTGACATTTTGATACAGGACAGAAGTCCGTCACTGGGGAGTTGAGGAACTTACTGGTTCTGTTTGAAGCTTTCTGAGTTGACTTTCTGAGGAGGATTCTAGTATGCTACTAGTAAACCAGAAGTATAATACTGGGGACTGGGTGATTGTAGGATAGAACCAGGGGTGTGTGGTTAATTCAAGGGTGTGTGAGAGTAGCTGATTCTATCAGTACAACGGGAAAATACTTCTTAGCACTAATAATCGTGTGGGTGAAATGTTAGAAACTTGATTATAGACATATACGAACTATGCACTATGTTATTTTTCTAATGTGTGCTTACTTTTATTATTTTTTTAAAGAACCAGCTGCAGTTTAATAGGAATGTTCCTACACATTCAAGCAACTTGGCAATCCGATATTCTTGCCCACATGGAATTAGAATTGAAAAACTGAAGCACTCATACAATGAGTCATACCATTGTAGAGATTCAAGTTTTAGAGACGGTCCTGACCTAAGCAGTTCTGTTTCATTTTCTGTCATATCAGAAGAGAGACTTAGCTATGCCGTCCATCTAGCCAAAAGAGATGTAAAACGAAGACAACTTGAAGAACATATAAAAGAACACCATCTCAGAAGTCAGCCCCAAATCTTTCAGAAGTGTGGACACTCTAACCATAAAATATCTGACCATAGAGTGGAAAGGAAGGAATCAAAGAGTCGGGAAGTCTGTCATGGCAGCCACCAGCCATCCAAAGTGGAAATTTCCAGCTCAGGTGCCAAGGTATACCTGTACACGTCTCATCCAGGACAGTCAGACCTCACCATGCCAGATTCGCCACCCACTCGTGATCCAGGACTTCAGCCACATGCCAGGATAGGTGACCACAAAAGCCTATGCGGACGCAAAAGCCTGCTGGAAGTTCAGCGACTCCAGAAAGAATTGAGCAGTTGTATCCATAAAATTGAAGAATTAACTAAAAAAGGTGAGAAAAATTGGACTCTTGACGTCGAAAAGATGCTATGAGAGGGTACAGTCCAAATACATTCTTCGGGACCCCCGGCCCCTGTCACATTCCATTCTCTCCTTCTGTCACTAGAGTGAGCACTCATGACAAGACAGGTGGACTTTGAGATTGACCAGTGTCTTTTTTTCTGACGCGTTTGCCCTGCCCTATAGCCCCTCTTTCCAGCAGAGGCACCGGAAAGGGCCCCTTTTCCTTAGGCTGTAGTTGGTAGGTCGACTGACTGGGGGCCCCGCCTCGTAATTGTGGTACCTGTTGTCTGAAGCTTAGGTCTTCTAGCCCCTGAGTGCAAATTATCCTGTAATGTTTTGCTTCTGTATCCAGAAGTCCTTCTGGAAAAATTATTTTTAATTTGTTCAGAAAAGAGCATAATACCTGTATATTATAGCTAAAACCAGTTCTAACTTAGGCAATGTTTAGATGAGTACACAGCAGTGATGGGGAGTTACGGATATACGTATAAAATATCTGACCACAGGGTAGAAAGGAAGGTGTATAATCCTCATATACTGTTCTCTACAGTTTTTCAGTGTTCCCTATGCCCTTGCATTTCCCTGGGGAGTAGAAGATTGACTGCACATGGAAAATTCGGGGTTACCATAGCTAACAAGTGGGGGGATCAAGGCTAGCTTTCAGACTGCAAGGAACAGGGAGTTAACATCAAAAGGAGCCACTGTGCTGAGATAACACATAGTCTAGAATGACCTTTTGCACTATAAAGTCAAGTAATGTATGCATATGTGCGTGTATGCGTGTTACATAAGGAATTTAAGGTGCCTTACAGAAACAGATTGAATAAAATAGAACAAAATATGTAAATGAGGATATTTTGGCACAGGAAAAAATAAGGAAAGGAAAAAATAAGATTTATTAGGAATGGGTTACAGCTTTGTTTCTGAGCTTCCTCACAGTCAGCTCACCAGGAAAATGTGGTCAGTTGCAGAATTTACAAAGAAAAAAACAGTTGTATGAGGAGAAATATTATACCACGTATTGAGGCTGGAAAAAAATTTCTCTGGTGGGTCTTCATAAAGAGTATGTCGTGTGGGGCTTCCCTGGCGGCGCAGCGGTTGAGAGTCCGCCTGCCGATGCAGGGGACGCGGGTTCGCACCCAGGTCCGGGAGGATCCCACGTGCCGCGGAGAGGCCGGGCCCGTGAGCCACGGCCGCCGCGCCTGCGCGTCCGGAGCCCGTGCTCCGCAGCGGGAGAGGCCGCCACAGTGAGAGGCCCGCGTACCGCAAAAAGCAAAAAAAAAAAAGAGTATGTTGTGTAACATGAACAATTCGAAAACATTCCTACATGAGAATAGCAGCAGTGTTGTGGCTCGTTTCTCCTAACATCGCTCAGTGGCGGTCTGCGGCATGTGACCCCGCAGCATAGTTTGGTAGAAACCATGCTGCCAGGGGGGCAAAGCCACGAGGCCCGCTGCTCTGGTGATGGGGCCTCGTACGGGGGGCCTTTAGAGCTGAGCTGCTCAGGCAGTCTTCCAGAAACAGTTCCTTTGAATGAGTCTTTTGAAAATGTGGAGCAGCAGCGTGTACAGGGTGTGCTTCCTGACAAATAAACGAAGACTTTGGACGCGCAAATAGTTTTAGCCCTTGGTGTCTAAATACGTTGGAGAAAGGACTTCTCATCTGGGTTCAAGATAAGACAGTGCAAAAGAAATCTCGCTAAACATAAAAATAGGTCAATAAATGTTTTTTTAAAAAAATAGAAAGCACGGGACTTCCCTGGCGGTCCAGTGGTTAAGACCCTGCACTTCCACTGCAGGGGGCATGGGTTCCACCCCTGGTCGGGGAACTAAGAGCCCGCATGCCACGTGATGTGACCAAGAAATTTAATTAAAAAAAAATAGAAAGCATTATAGATTTGGAAAAATAGAAAGCACGGGACTTCCCTGGCGGTCCAGTGGTTAAGACCCTGCACTTCCACTGCAGGGGGCATGGGTTCCATCCCTGGTCAGGGAACTAAGAGCCCGCATGCCACGTGATGTGACCAAGAAATTTAATTCAAAAAAAATAGAAAGCATTATAGATTTGGGTTCAATAGAAAGAATTTAAAAATAGTAAGAGATGCATAACTGTGGCATAGGCTGTCCAGTGGGATTTGGTTCAGGGAATTCTTGTCTGGAGGGGAGCTTGATCTAGTTGGTCTTCATGTCTCTTCCATCTCTGAGTCAGGACACAGGCCCGCTTGCTGGTTCCTAGTTTTTTGGCTGATGAAAACTGAAATTTTTGGTTATGACAGCTTCATTTTTTTTCTTAATAAAACTAGAGATTGTCAACCTCATTATCTCTTTGAGTAATTGAAGTTTTTATAAGTTTTTAATGTGTGGTTTATAATATTTTCAGATCGCATGGAAGAAGCTTTGGATCCAGATGAAGAGCGGAGAATCCGTGTCAGGAGGCAGGAGCAGGCCGTCCGTTCTGCCCGAACGCTCTACGTCCTCCAGCAGCAGGTGCGGAGGCTCGGGGACCGGGGACCTTCTCGGGGAATTCCTGTTGTCCTTTTGTCTCAGGCATATCAGCACCAGGTATCCTACGTGAATTCTGATGTGTTTGTGAGGCCGAATTTCCTGAACACGTGGACGAATAACTCTGCTTCTCGTCCTCTGCCTTTATGTGTGTTTGTGTATTATGTGTATGTGGCCAAACTCTTTATTTTATTTTTATCTTTTTAAAACATTTTTAAAATTTATTTTTGGCTGCCTTGGGTCTTCGTTGCTGCGCACAGGCTTACTCTAGTTGCTGCGAGCAGGGGCTACCCTTTGTTGCGGTGCGCGGGCTTCTCATTGCGGTGCCTTCTCTTTTTTTTTTTTTTAATAAATTTATTTGTTTCATTTATTTACTTTTTAAAAATTTTTGGCTGTGTCGGGTCTTCGTGGCTGTGCACAGGCTTTCTCTAGTCGTGGTGAGTGCGGGCTCCTCTTTGTTGCGGTGCGCCGGCTTCTCATTGCAGTGGCTTCTCTTCTTGCAGAGCGCTGACTCTAGGCACACGGGCTTCACTAGTTGTGGTGCGCGGGCTCAGTAGTTGTGGCTTTTGGGCTCTAGAGTGCAGGTTCAGTAGTTGTGGCGCATGGGCTTAGTTGCTCCGAGGCATGTGGGATCTTCCCGGGCCAGGGATCAAACCCTTGTCCCCTGCACTGGCAGGCGGATTCTTGACCACCACGCCACCAGGGAAGTCCCTGGCCAAACTCTTTAAATACTGGGGGATTTTTTGTTTTTGTTTTTTTCTTTACTTTTTGGGGTCATAGACTCTTGAGAACCTACTAAAAGCTATGTGTCCTTTCCCCAGAAAAAAATGCTTATACAGCCCATATTTTTGCAGATAAATTTAAGTGGATCAGTTACCCTGAAACCCATGGTCCCCAGTAAGCCACCTTATAGTCTTAGAGGATAGGGACCTTGTTAGTTTCCCATCTGTCTCACGTTTATTGTGTACTAGACGCTTCGTAGATAGTAAATAGTTTAAGTGTCTTTACTAAATAGTAAAGAGTGAAGGATGTGTTAAGTGTCCTTCAGGACACGTTGAGTGGCCGATAAGCAGGCATTTACATTTTTTACATTGTGGATAGAATTTTTAAATGTTTGTTTTAACTTTAACGCCTTACTCATTAGTAAGCCTTGAACTCATTTCTGGCCACTTAGCTCACGTGTTAGCCTTATTGCTGAACCCAAAACTGGACTCTTTCATTTAAAAGATAATGCCTGAGTTAGATTTTGTTCTGTATTCTTGTTGGGTTCATCTTGTTTTTTACACTGCGCTGCTGCCATAAAGATTGTTCTGAGACACGAATCAGAGCTGTGCTTGAAAGGTTTGATTGGCTTGCTGTTACTAGAGGGTGGAAGCTGAATTCTTTAGCCACAGCACTGAAGACATCCTGTTCTGGCCCTCCTACCTTTCCAGAGTCACCTTCACCTTCACTGCTTCATGTTAAATTCCTCTTACATTGGGGACCAAGGGATGGAAGGTGAACCCTGTGCTCTAGTCACCATCTCGAACTGGAAACCAATAGCTACTTTGAAGGTACATGAATCAAGAGCCTTGTTTCATTTTCAAGTGACTTGAATTAGTAAGGGTTATATCTGGGACTTCCCTGGTGGCGCAGTGGTTAAGAATCCGTCTGCCAGTGCAGGGGACACGGGTTCGAGCCCTGGTCTGGGAAGATCCCACATGCCGCGGAGCAACTAGGCCTGTGCGCCACAACTACTGAGCCTGCGCTCTAGAGCCCGCGAGCCACGACTACTGAGCCCGCAAGCTGCAACTACTGAACCCGTGGACCTAGAGCCTGTGCTCCACAACAAGAGGAGCCACCGCAACGAGAAGCCCGCGCACCGCAACGCAGAGCAGCCCCTGCTTGCCGCAGCTAGAGAAAGCCCGCACGCAGCAACGAAGACCCAACGCAGCCAAAAAATAAATAAATAAATTTATTGTAAAAAATAATAATAACGGTTATATTTGGACAAAGGAAAATGTATCCTTTTCTACAGGAAAGATCAGTGGAAAGGTACAAAGTTTTCATTTCTCCCCCCTTTACAAAACAGGTTAAAGAAATCCAGGAAGAATTGGATAAATTGAGTCCACATAAAATTAAACACACTAAGAAGGTATGATGCAATTTAATTATGATTAATACTACTTATAAACTACATTTCCAGTGTTTTGTTAGTATTATGTGTGGGTTCTCTGCACTAATATTATTTTCAGTGCTTGTAGAAACCTGTTAGGGAGTGAGCATCTTACATATTCTGAATTTGGGCTCACCTTCCAAGAAACAGGTTCTGAAAATAGATTTTTGTTGTTGCTCCTGGTATAAGAAACTGAGCATAAAAGGGAGAAGACTTTGTCATTAGAAAACCTTTAAGCTTTACAATTCCCTTTACTGTGAAAAAGTTTTTACAGTAGAAGTTGTTCTTACATAGAAAGAAGATTGGCTATAAATGTTCGTAAGGGTTGGGTTAATGTTTAGAAGTTGTGAGTATTGAAATAACTCTCGCATCTCATTTATTGCCAGTCATGGGCAGTGTCCAGGCTGGCAGCTGCCCATCGAGGAGCCATTCGGGCCTTACAGATGTTTGTTACTCAGTTTACTGACCGGGTGGAGCACCCAGTTCCTACTTGGTGCAAGGAACTGGGCAGTCTCATCCGCCAGCTTTCACTCTGTTCTGCCAAGCTGGAGGCCAATTCTTCTGTCCCTGATGTGGTGATAGACATCCTGCAACAAACTGAGGTATGAAATTGACTCCGATTTTTGTTTAAAGTGCATTGTTTCTAAGCAGGGAAGTAATGTTTACCATTGCCTAATTTCATTGAGATTTGTGGAGACTACAAGACAAAGCTGGTACCTAGTAAATTCAAGCTTTTCAGAGGGCAGAAGAAGCACTTCATTTTAATTTTGTTTTTACAGTCTAGTCTATATTGTATTTCACTGCTTTGAGAATTGGTGACTTGAGTCTAGAACATATAACAACTCTTAACCAGGTCCATTAATTAAACAGAATGTTCCATACCGTGACCAGAAGAACTTATTAGCATACAAAAGGAAAACAGTAAAGCACTGTTTAGATTAGTGCTTAGATTAGAATATCAGTGTGCAATCTAGATAGATTTTTGAAAAAAAGAAACACAAAAATATACGGAAGCAGAGTCTAAAGTCTCGTGCTATGGCTAGAGACTTCTGGAAATCACAACCGGTATGTACTAGTCAGGAATGGATAGTGTTTTTAGTTTTATTGGTGACAAAGACAGCAAAAACACTGTGTCCTTAAATCTTTATGGTTCTTTGAAGTTTGTGGAATGCTGTCATTTCATCCTTACTGCGTTGCTGTGATTTGCAATAGGTTTTATTACTGTTATTTTACAGATTAAAAAAAAAGGTCAGAGACATGACACAGTTACTTCTCTTGATGGCTGGAAATCCAATGCCTGTTTTCTGACTCCCGTGCCAGTGTTATTTCCACTGCGCCACACATTTTCATCCACAAATAAAAGGATGGCCTTTCTGTTAGCGTGACACAGTAAGCTGTTGGCTGTAGAGGAAGGATGCTGTAGTGGGAAGAATTCGAGACTAAGTGACAGACCAGTTCTACCATTAACTAGCCCTTGGTGATCTTTAAGTCCCCTTCTACCTTTACAGTTTCATTATCCAGCAAATATGTTTGTGATTTACATTGGTTACATTCGTGTGTATAGAACTTACTATCAGGAATGTTATTGTCAAATGGAGACCTTTAGGTAGCATATCAAGTTATGTGGTGCTTTTTAAACTTATCCATAAGAAATAGTTATTGGCCAGGTGATTTCATTTAGAGGACATATCTTGCTAATCCTAGAAAGGATATCAAGAGATATAGTCCCTTTCCCAAATTTTGAGAAGGAGTGCCTTAACATAATGTTTCTTTTTTTTTCTTTTTAGATGTTGGGGGTAGGAGTTTATTTATTTATTTTTGCTGTATTGGGTCTTCGTTTCTGTGCGAGGGCTTTCTGTAGTTGTGGCAAGCAGGGGCCACTCTTCATTGCGGTGTGCGGGCCTCTCACTATCGCGGCCTCTCCTGTTGCAGGGCGCAGGCTCAGTAGTTGTGGCTCACGGGCTTAGATGCTCCGTGGCATGTGGGATCCTCCCAGACCAGGGCTCGAACCCGTGTCCCCTGCATTAGCAGGCAGATTCTCAACCACTGCGCCACCAGGGAAGCCCCATAATGTTTCTTAAATGTAATGTTTGTCTCCTCTACATTTGAAAATATTCAGTAGCAGAAGAAATTTATTCTTTCTTGTTGATGTGTACTACACCAACCCATAGCTTATTATTTTCTTATTGCCTTACTGTCATCTGAACTAAATGTCCCTGGCTGTGTTCAGTTGTCCTTAACTTGTACTGACTGGAGGGAGACTGGGCCCTTGCTGCCTGGTGATGAGTGGGTACTTGTTAGAGGACATGCCTCTCTTAGAAGGGGTGGAGGGGCACAGATCTCCCCCGTTGTGGTAGATGAGTGACCAGAGCCACTGGACATGCTAAGTTTCCTTTAGTTTATGAAGATGTACATTAAATACAGTCTGTGTGCCCACTTAAAGGATAATTTAAGTTTATGGGGTTTTCATTGAGAATTAAAATGCTTATATAGCGTATAGGATTATATTCTGAAGACTATGGTTAGTTTTTAAAATAGGAATCCTTAATTTTAGAATTTGGATGCCTTTAAGAGTGGTCATATTCTTTATTTTTTTGCTATTGGTTTTAGTGAGCTAAACATGTAAAAGAACATGCAGAATTCTTTTATTAATTGGATTCCTAAATAACCAAGTTTTAAAATTAAGTGATGTTTCATTAACAGTTAGAGATAGCCATTTAATAATGAGTTTCTCTGGAGTTCCCATTTTCAGTTTTATAATTGAGAAGTCAGACTTCTGTGAGATAAACTAAGAGAATGATTAACTGTTTCATGGCAGGCTTTGGAATCCCTCCTGGAAAAGACACTGTCACCAAAAAAGGCAAAGAAATGTTTCAGTGAAATTCGGAGCAGATTTCCTATTGGTAGCCAAAGGGCCTTAGAGAGATGGCGAAGTACATCACCGAAGAGTGAGAGGAGGCCCTTCGTAGCAAAGGAGATATTTCCACAGGAAGGAAGAAGACCTTCAGTGGCAAAGAAGCTTCTTGCTGGTATGTGTCCTAAAGTGTTTATTACAAGATACTTCATTCTTTGAAATTGTCTGGACTGTAACAGTTGTCCCCCTGGGTCAGGATTTGAAGCCTAGTCCACAATAGGTGCACTTGAACTAGGATAAAGGAATAGCAACCAAAATGCTTCCTTAGGCTGGAGGCTGGAGTATTTTTCCATAGAGGAGGGTGGAGAAAGTAAACTTCCCTTTTCCTGCATCATAGCGTTTGGGCTAACCAAAGTAAATCCCTGCAGAGCTGGAAGTTAGAACCCTGCTTTTTTTTTTTTTAAGTTTCTTTATTTACATTTTAACGATAGATATATACATATCTACACAAACACACGTTTGGTTGATACATATGATCTTTTTTTACATAGGTAGTAAATTCTCATTATTCCAATAAGCAGAGTTGCAAGCTTACGTGGTGTGCACATTTAAACATATACTGCCAACTTGCCCTTGAAAATGGGCAAGTTGTTTTGTTTAGCAGTGACCATCAGTATGTATTTCCCCATATCCTTGCCAAGTACTTTATGTAGTGAAATATAAAAGATTTTGCAGTCTCTTGGTGGAAAATGGTACCTTACTGTTTTATATTGTGTTTCCCTGATTCCTAGTCAGGAAGGTTTTTCTTTCATGTGTTCCTTAGCCTTGTTTATTTCCTCTTCTGTGATTTATCTGTTCATATCCTTTGCCATCTCTCTACTGGGTTCTGTCTTTTGTTTATGGGTATATAGAAGTTCTTTATATATTTTGGATCTTAATCCTTTTCTGGTCTACATGTATTGTAAATATTTTCTCTTAGACACTTACTTTTGAATTTTGTTTATGATATCTTTTCTGGCACAGAAAATTTTATTTTTATTATTTATTTTATTTACGTTTTTCAGCTGTGCCACGAGGCTTGCGGGATCTTACTTCTCTGACCAGGGATTGACCCTGGACCCTGGCAGTGAAAGCACCAAGTCCTAACCACTGGACTGCCAGGGAATTCCCAGAAAATTTTAATTTTGTAGGCAAAATCATCATTCTTTCCTACATATTTTAATATTTTAAGAGGTAGTTCTTTCCTCTTTGTTGTTGTGCGTTTTCAAAATTTTGCTGATGGTGATTGCTTATCTTCAGAGGAATTTAGGATGAGTTTGTCAAGTTCCATGAAAACTGCTATTGGGGGTTCGATTGGTATTACATTGAGTTCATAAATTAAATAGGAGAGGAATGACATCTTTACAATATGATCCTATCAATTTATTCATGCCCCTTTTCCATCCCTTCAGTTGAATTTTATAACTTTCTGCATATGATAATCCCTGACGTAGGACTATATAGGAATTCCTAAATTTCTTGTTAGGTTTATTTCCAGTTTTTATTGCTATTGTGAATGGGATCTGTTTTTAAAATTACACTTTGAAATTGGTTATTGCTACTTATAGGAGAGTTGTTGGATTTTTACATTGCTCTCAGATCTGACACCTTGCTGAAATCTTTAATTTGTTATGATACTGTATTTCATTGGTTCTAAGGATGGGTTCATTGGTTCTAATTTCTAAAATTGAGATGCATTCTTAAATTGATGATATCTTACAATTACTTGACGATATTTTAAAATTTCCTGTCGGTACATAAAATAATGGTATGTCTTATACTTGATATTTCAGATTTGATGAAATATGAGATTTTGTTAATTTTTATGTATTTTTCCAGATAGATGAGCTCACTTAAGTTTTGCCTCTCTTTGCAATTTTTATACCTTTTATACCTTTCTTTTTTCCTCTTTCTGCTTTATTGAATGTATTTTAATTCAGGGTAATATTGAATAATAGCTGTAATGGTGGACATCAACTCCCCTTGCGTGCCTGCCCTCTTCCCAGTTTAAAGGGAATGCTTTTTCATATGTGATGCTGACTATTGATTTTTGGCAAATCTGCGTATGAAGTTAAGGAAATTTTCTTCTGTTCCTGTTTTGCTAAGAGATTTTCTTTTCCTCTTTTTTTTTTTCCTTCTTAAACTGACATATATACATTGATAGTGTTTTAAAATAGTTTTAAGATTTTAATATTGAATTTTTTAATATGCCGTTTATATCAGAGTGTGGATGAATCCAGTAAACTAGTTTTCCTTCTTTTAATTCAAGTGGAATGTACAGATAGAAAAGTGCCCTATAAATTTACAGCTCAGTTATCAGAAAACAAACATTTGTGTATGACCACCACCCAAGTCAGGAAATGGAACACTAAGAAACCCCCTAGACTCTCCTCTTCCAACCTCCTTCCCTGCTTCTTCCCCTCTATTAACCATCACTGTGACTTTTAATGCTGTACTTTGGTTTTGCCTGATTTGGAACTTTATAAAAAATAGAATCACACAATTGGTATTTTCTTGTGACTGGCTTCTTCCACTTAACAGTTTGTGAGATTCATCTGTTCTGTTTGTGTAGCTGTGATTTGTTTATGTTCACTGCTGTATTCCGTTGTACAAATATATGGCCATTTATTTATTTATTCTGTTGTTTTAATCATTGGGTTCTTTCCAGTTTGGGGTGATCATAAGGGAAACTACTGTGATCGTTTTTATATATGTCTCTTGGTACACGTGTGCCTGTGTTTCTGTTGGGTTTATTCCCAGGAGTATAATTGTTAGGTCATCGGGTATGTATTTGTTCAACTGTAATAAAGATTTTTTTCAAAGTAGTTTTATCCTTTTATATTCCAACCAGCCGTGTATGAGAACAGTTGCTACACATCCTTGCCAGCCCTTGTTATTAATTTTTAAAATTTTGGTGACCTGATGTGTAAAGCTGTCATTGTGGTTTTAGTTACGTTTTCTGGATGTTTAATGGTGAGTACTTCTTCATATATTTATTGACCATTTACATGGCTTCTTTTGTGAAGTGCCAGTTCAAGTCTCTTGACCAGTCCTCCCTCCCTCCCTCCCTCCCTCCCTCCCTCCCTCCCTCCCTCTCTCTCTCTCTCTCTCATTTTCTATTCCCTTTTTTCCTTTCTCTCTCTCTCTCCTTTTCTTTATTGATTTGTAGGAGTTCTTTGTAGGAGTATTCTACATAGGACCCTTTCTCAGTTACCTGTGTTGTAAATATCCTCATAGAAATAAGATGTAGCTTGGTGTTGATTTTGTTTTTTTTTTTTGCCCCGTACGCGGGCCTCTCACTGTTGTGGCCTCTCCCGTTGCGGAGCGCAGGCTCAGCGGCCATGGCTCACGGGCCCAGCCGCTCCACGGCACGTGGGATCCTCCCAGACCGGGGCGCGAACCCAGTTCCCCTGCATCAGCAGGCGGACTCTCAACCACTGTGCCACCAGGGAAGCCCAAGGTGTATACGTTTTTTAAAGACATAAGGCTATTGCTCACTTAATCAACTACATACTACATAGTGTAAACATAACTTTTATGTGCACTGGGAGACCAAAACATCTGTGTGACTCGCTTTATTGTGATATTTGCTCTATTTTGGTGGTCTGGAACCGAACCTGCAAGATCTCTCAGGTATGCCTGTGGTCCTTATCCGATGTAACTGACTTAGTTGTTTTAAGTAGCAAATTAGATAATTCATCAAGAATTAAGTGAGCTTTAGTTATCTGGATAATGTGTTTATGTGGAACAGCTCCGTAGTTCCTGAAAGGGCAGAATGAATGGGCCTTGCCCTGGACTGAGAGAGTCAGAAGATGTGACTCTGCTGCTTGCTGACCTTGTGACCTTGAGTAAAGCACTTAACTGTTACTTTCTCATCTGAAAAACACTAGTAAAACAGCTCCGTAGTTCCTGAAAGGGCAGAATGAATGGGCCTTGCCCTGGACTGAGAGAGTCAGAAGATGTGACTCTGCTGCTTGCTGACCTTGTGACCTTGAGTAAAGCACTTAACTGTTACTTTCTCATCTGAAAAACCAACCGTAGTAATCGTTGCCCCACATGCTCTGCGTGTCATGGTGAGCCTCAAATGTGAATGTGAATTGTGTTAGAAACTGAGAAAGTGTGCAGATGTCAGGGCTGATCATAAAATCACTGTCGTTATCATCATTACAAATTGAGGTATTATGGTTAGCTACTTTGCAAATTTAATACAGTTGCTCATGGGGAAGGATATGGTAGCCCTCTTATTTTTATTTATTTTATTGGTATTTTTTTGGTCTTTATAATCTGGATTTCAGAAGGTTGCAGTTTCTGTTTCTGTTTTAGATCTCACTCTACCTAATACCTCCATTCTGAGTTCCTAAGGTCTCCTCTTCCCAACGCACCCCCACACCCCTAAAAGTCATAGGGAGCCACTTGGGTGGAAAACCCCGTCTTTTCAGTTGGGATATATGTGTGAGCCTGATTTGATCTTGTGATTCATGTAATTGTTGGCTGGCGTGTTTCTTTAGCGGCTTCTGAAATGTTCTTGCAGTGGTTGATTGCATTAGTATAACTTGTCAGATGTAAGGATGCTGGTTCCCTCCCCATCACCAGCAATGTCCTCAAACTCAGCTGCCCCTGGAACTTGTACTACATTTGCAGTTGATTTATGCAAATCAGAACTGAAAAGGCCTCAGGACCTAGAGGTCAGAGTTGCCTTGCTATATGTAAACTTGGGGATTAATAAATAAGTTTTAGACTGAGGATTTAGTCTAAGCATTCTTTCCTTCCAATTTATGTATCCTTGTTGCGTAACTTCCATGACCTTGAAAAGTACCAGCTTAAAAAAGTGATGCAAGGAGGATCTGGCCTTTGGCCAGATTAAAGTAGTCTAAATGTAGTTTAGACTACTCTTAAAGTAGTCTAAATGTAGTTTTTCTTTTATTATGAAATATTTAAAACATATAGAAAAAGAATGAAAATAATAAATACCTGTATATCTACTAGCCAGATTTAACAAACGTTACCATTTTTGTTTTATTTGCTTCAGAATTTTTTTTGGAAATAAAATATGACAGCTACAGCTGAAGTGCCTTTTATATTTCTCTCCCCATTCTATACCCCTCCCTCCCTCACCAGGGGTTACTTTTGTTATTATAATTTGGACCTGCCCTGTTTTTATACTTGTACTGCTTATGTCTCTATCCACAAACACTATAAAGTATTGTTTCATATGCTATGCGTTTCATGTCAGTGATATCTTACAAATGCAACGTTTGCAGTTTGCTTTCCCCTCCACTTATGTTTGTAAGACTTGTTCATATTTATACATGAATTCTAATTTATTAATTTAACCACTGGATAGGTTTCTTTGTATGAATATACCATAGTTTATTCTCAGTTCTTATTGATGGACATTTGGGTCGTTTCCACTTTTTTGCTGTTACAAACACTCATGAAGTGAATATCTGTGTTCATGTCTTCCTATGTAAGCGTGAGGGTTCCTCTAGGCTGAGTCTGTGCCCAGGAGTGAAACTGCTGGGTGACAGTGTGTATGAGTCTTCAAGTAGCTGTGCCAGTTTACTCCTGCACTAGTAGCTTGTGAGAGTACTTGTTTTTCTACATCCTTGTTTATACGTGGTATTGTCCCATTAAAAATTTCCCCCTAATCTGATGGATGTGAAATGGTACCTCATTGTCTTAATTTCAATTTTTCTGATTACTGATAATCATCTTTTCATGTTTTTATTGACGGTTCAGATTTTCTCTCTAAATTGTCGTTTTCTATCCTTTGCCTGTTTCTCTATTGGATTGTTTGTTTTTCTCATAGATTCATAGGCGTTCTTTATTTATTCTGTATATTAAGCCTATATTAGTTATATGCATTACTTCCAGACTCTGGCTTGTCTGTGACTTTATGGTGTCTTTTTGTCAAAAGGAAGTTGTAGTTTCATGTAATTAAGTTTAAATATGTTAACATTATATTTGACTTTAAGAAAGCCTTTTCTGCCCTGATGTCATAATCATATTCTCCTATATTTTCTTCTAAAATCTTTAAAGTTTTCCTTTCACATTTAGGTCTTTATTCCATTTAGAATATAAGTGTTCAGTTTGAGGCAAGATCCTCACGCTGAACAGTTAAATTTTTATTTTCTTACCTATGGATACTAATAATTTCAGCACTGTTTATTGAACAATCCAGTTCATATTCACTGATTTGTCATATCCATCCTGCTTCATTGGTTTCTGCCTGTTCCTGTATCACTCCCACACTGCCTTAATTATTACAGCTTTATCATGAACACTTTATCTCTGGGAAAATAAGACTCCCACCCCTGCCCTATTCCCCACTTTTTTGTTCTTCAGAATTATTTGGGCTATCTTGGGATTTTACACTTCATAAGAATTTTAGCATAAACCTGTTTAGATCCACAAAAAAATCTGTTGGGATTTTAATTGAACTTGCATTTGAAATTGTAGATCACTTTGGGGAGAATTGACAGCTTTACAGTATTTTTTCATTCATGAATACAATTAATCCAGATTTTCTTTCATGTCCTTTAAAATACCTTTGAATTTTTTCTGTAAAAGTCTTGTACATCTCTCATTAGGTTTCTTCCTTAGTGCCTTACAGCTTAGTTGCTAATGTTAATGGGGTATGTTTTCTCTGATTAGTTATTTTGATGTGTGGGAATGATAATGACTTTTGTATACTTTTCTTCTTTTATCCAGAAACCTTGCTGAACTCTATTCTTAGTTGTAATTGCTTATCTGTAGATTCTCTTGGATTTTTTTTCTATGTAGGAAATATCTCATCTTCAAATAAAGACAGTTTTACTTTCTTTTCCACTGCAGGTTGTATGTCATGTATGGAGTTCAGACTTCATTCTGTATCAAATTAGGAGCCATTGAAGGTTTTGAGAAGTGATATTTAAATATTTACATTGAAAAAAATAATTATGGTAGCCAGGAGAAGGTGTGATTGAAGATAAAGAAGGGGTCAGTTAGAAGATGCTATTGTTACAGTCACAGGATATTGCAAGCCTGACCTTGGGTAGTGGCAGAAGGGAAGGAAGGACAAGACGTATTTAAGAATTAGGATCTGAGGGACCCAGTGAATAAGTAAATGTGGGAGGTGAGATTCAGGGAGTCAGCCGTGGCACTTAGGTTTCTGCTTGTAGAACTGCAGTAGGAGTCATAGGATTAGGAGCAACCTTGACAGCAAAACACCTCAGGTTTTAACAGGGTATTGTGAGCTTATCTGTCTCTAGATAATCACTCTCACTTGATTTGAACAGCATTTCCCTCAATTTGTCCTTCTGAAATCTCCATGTAGATAAGTATCAACCTGATATAGAGCTTCCAATGACCCAGAGGTTGGAAAACGAGCTTGATGTATTAGATGCGGATATCCTTCCGGAAGAAGCTCCATCTATTGCAGACCAAAATGCGAACTTCAAAGGAGAGGCATTAGCCCTGGCAAAAACAAGAGCAGGGAAAAAGAAGCTTGTGACTGAGAATGTGCCACCCTTTAGGAAGAAAGGTACTCTGGCACCGGCAAGACTACAGCAAGTATGAAATCACTCCTTTCTTCTGGCCCATTTGCGTTAATCTGACATTGTCCGAGGTCACACAGGCTGGTAAGCGGTGGAGCTAGGATTTGAGTTCTCAGGCATTTGAATGCCAGAGCCCTTGAGTCCAGCTGTCCAAACTAAGCTGACCTAGCTTAGCTCCAGGTCGTTTTTATTTTTTAACAAAAAACAGCAAGTTTTAATACTGTTACTAAGGGCAGGGCATTCCTTCTTGTCCTGGTTTAATAAGAGCCTAACTGTTTTGATACCAAGGTCTTCACTGGGTAGGCTATTTTAAAATTCAGGTTTTCTCTGCTTCTGATTTGGAGGTGTGAAATTTGAGGGGATTAAGATTTCCTGCTAAAGATAAATATCAGTAAATATTTGATATTGAAAGGCATCTTAGGGTGAGTACTTTCAAATATGGCTTTGGGAGCCAGCTGGCTTGAAAGTACATTATATTTTAAGCTTCTATCTAAAATTTAACTTAAGGCCCTACCAGTGGAGAACTGGCCACAAGACCACCTCCTAGTCTAGATACCCTTGATGTAGTTACTCCCATTTGATGGGTTGTCCAGAGGCTTATGTAGCAAACCTGCATATTGTCAGGTGACCCCAGAAAAAGGATATTGGCAATTATCACCTGTTACTGATAGATCATGTATTAAGATCGTCTTTATTCCTTTTCAAACAAACTCTTAAGGGGGGTCATTCGGAAATCAGGATTCAGCCTGTATAAATTCAGCCTGGTGCTCTTCTCCGAGGCCGCCTCATCCTCTACAGTGTTTTACAGTAGTCATTCTGTTTAGATGGCGTATGCCTTTCTGCCTTCATTGTCGTATCCCTCCTCCATTAGCCCTTTCAATCTTCTAGAAATTCGTGAAGACATTAGCTCCCGTTTTACAGATGGGAAGCCTAAGACTCAGAGATGTATTTTAACCAAGCATGTTTTACAATTTACATCTTTAGTTAGGAAAAATTATTTTTTAAAAAATATATATTTATATAATAAATTTATAAATATAAATATAAATAAATAAATAAATATATATATATATACACACACACATATATATATACATAAAGATGGCCAAGCTAGGGATTCCAGTGTTATGCCTCCACCCCTTTCCCCACAACCAACGTTGTTTCAATGTAATTTGTACCCTCCCCAAATTTCTGCTACAGTGCTTTCCACTTAGGTTTTTGCTGAATGGGTGTATGAACATCATAGGGCCGTTTGAAGCTTCAGTAAGCCAGAGGTTACAGCCAATTTCTTTGATATCCGTTTGGCTTTGTAATTCATAGTTATCTCTTGCAGGGACTCCACAAAGCTGAAAAAAGTAGACCACCCCAATCTTACAGCAAAGGCAGGTTGCAACGGACAACAGTCTCCTCCAGGTTAAAAATGAACCATCAGCCTGTGAAGGACCATAGGGCTCCTTGGATACCTCCAAACCCCACATCCCCGCTGGCATCTCCTAAATGGTATGTAAAAATTCACGGAGCCATTTGGGTATGTGACTTTATTTTCCTCCACAGATCAAAGGTGACCTACTCCTTAGAGCAAATAAAGCAGGCAGCATCCTTAGTTCCCATTAAGGAGAAAAGCTTATTTGGATGAGTAATATATACATGAGACATTTTTTGCTAGAAGCCTGTTGGTTCCTCTTTCCTACCTGGCTATGGGTAGAGTAACTCTCACGGGTCACCCCAATACCCTGTGGACATGTTCACCGTATGGAGGCTCATGGGCTGCCCTTCACTTGTCTCTTCACCCAGTGGATCCTAGTTACTTGAGGCCAGGAACTGTGCCTTCCTCATATCTGAATGTACAGTGCCTGATGTAGTAAATCTTAGTAGACATCTAGTAAATCTTTGCGGAATGAATGAATATTTAAAAATAATTCCTATTCCAAGTCAAGACAATATGAATTATAAAACCATGCAAATCTCATAGACGCTGTCCTGACCTCAGGGGACAGTTAGGATAATGCTGACATTACTGCCTTGTCACCCTCACTCATAGAACATGGAGAATGAGAACCCGCCATTCCACGGAGCTGGGGAGAAGGCATTGTCCTTCAGGGGCAGCAGGGTCCAGTTAGGTGGAAGTAGTCTTTGGGGAATTGGTTAAAAGTGAAGGGGAGGACTTCCCTGGTGGCGCAGTGGTTAAGAATCCGCCTGCCAATGCAGGGGACGTGGGTTCGAGCCCCGGTCAGGGAAGATCCCACATGCCGCGGAGCAACTGAGCCCGTGCGCCACAACTACTGAAGCCTGAACTCTAGAGCCCGCGAGCCACAGCTACTGAGCCCACATGCCACAACTACTGAAGCCTGCACGCCTAGAGCCCATGCTCTGCAACAAGAGAAGCCACCTCAACGAGAAGCCCGCGCACCGCAACGAAGAGCAGCCCCCGCTCGCTACAACTAGAGAAAGCCCGTGTGCAGCAACGAAGACCCAACGCAGCCAAAAATAAATAAATGTATAGAATATATATATATATATATATATATATAAATTAAAAGTGAAGGGGAGCTTGTATGCGGTGGGACAGTGGTTCTCAAAAGCACAATGGAAAGGGCCAGGAAGTAGGACAGTAAAAGGAAGGCAGCCAAAATTAGTAATAGGGGGAGGAGAACAAGTGAGAAGATAGGTGACTTGAAGGGTTCAGCTTTTAAGAGGCGGGCAGGAGACACGGTGAGAAGCCTGGTGGGATGGAGTCCCCGAAGACTCTGAATGATTGTGAATGGATGGTTATGCTTATTCCTCAACTCTCACTTTAAAGCTGAAGAAACAGTGTCCAGTGAATCTAATGTCTTGCTTATATAGCAGAGCTGGGACTAAAATCAGGTCTTCTGATTTCACAGTGTATGTGCTTTTTTGCTTTTATTTCTCTGCTCTGAATTCTGTGTTTTGGGGGAATTCCCTGGCAGTCCAGTGGTTAGGACTCTGTGCTTCCACTGCAGGGGGCATGGGTTCGATCCCTGGTTGGGGAACTAGGATCTCGCATGCCACCCAATGTGGCCAAAAAAAAAAAAAAATCTGTATTTTTATGTATGTGTTAGTATAAAGATGTGAATTCAGTTGTAAGCTCATAAAAACAGCCGTTGGTTGGAGTTTATATTGCAAACCAAATATACAGTGGACTGTCTTCTAGAGTGTATGTGTGGTCAGTGGGGGAGGAGAGGGCATAAGGCTTACGGGCTCAAAGTACTGTATTAGGCCTTATAAAGGCACAAAGTCGCTATGTAACATGGAATGCAATTAGTGACCCAAATCTATATATTAAAACAGGGTTTTGTTGAGGTTCACCCATTATTCTGTAATTGACAGTTGTTTTTTCATTTAAAATAGTGATTGCTTCTATGAAGGAAAGGAGGACTTCTCTCCTTTGACACTGAGCCTGAACCCTGGAGGATCTCACTCTGCTTTACATTCAGTTTCCAATTCAGAGCCCCATCCTGTAGATCGCCATTAATTTAACGCTCTTGTCTTCTCTGAGCTGGCACCTTTTCCGAGTCATTGGATGTGGAGTGAATGATTACAAAGGCATAGTTTTCCATTTTTTTGCAGTGCTGCCTGGCTAAAGGTGAAATCTAGCCCCAAAGATGCCGCAAAAAACCAGTCTCTCCAGCAAGAAGATGCTCAAGAGGAAAGTCAGTTGAGAGGTGCTGTTGAGCAGGAAGCAGTGAGGTTTGTCCTGGCGTTCGTCAAGTCTTTGAAAAGTAAAGGACCCCTTTCACAAGGATTCTAAAGTGAACTCTTCTCTTTCCCATGTATAAAGTTGGCTATTTAAAATGGAAATTACTAAACTTTTCTGTCAAATTTTGCAGCTCAGACAGTGAACCCCTTTTTTATTCTTTGTCTAATTCATTCAAAAATTACGTGTGTGTCAGTTGTCTACCAATTGCTTGTTTTTGGTACAGCTGTGAGCTCTCTGGAGACTTTTAAAAAGGGGGGCAAAAAGGACAGAATCCCAGCCGCTGCTTATTTGTAGTCAGTAGAGAGGACATATCACCGACTATAATTTAAGATAGAACATGGTATGTCCCCTGAGAACTGAAGAGTTAAGAGCTGAGAGAGTTCAGAAGGGAGACAGGACACCTCTGCAGAGATCTAGGCTTTGTGGAGGGAGATGGAAAATCAATTAGGACTTAAAGAATAGGCTTTAAATGGGTGATGAGGTGAGGCCATTCCATGACAAGAGAGCAGGGAAAACAGGTTGCTCTGCATTCATTTGGCTGGAATTGTTCTTGCAATTATGGGGAAGCCAAAGCGAAAGTGGACCATTAGATAATTTGATACTATTCAGGTAACCTAAACTGAAAGCATCAAGCCCTAACACATACAATAAGGTTGTTCCTAGTTAGCTTTTCCTTTCTGTTTTTATTTGACTTTGCTCTGCCTTTAGGGCTCTCCTGGGAGCCCATTTCTTTGTCTGAGCTGTAAGGTACAGGGACAGCTTTGTTTTACAGCTGAGCAAGAAGTCCTCATTGCAGCAATGGCTAGTTTTCTCGAGAATATTCGTGGGTATTTTTTCTCTGCACACTTACTAGGAGTGCTCTTGCGGGTGAATGTCTTTTTACATGAACTGTTACATGGAGAGCTTTACTGGCCCAGAGGCTGCGTTACCTCCTGAGTCTCTAATGGAGCCGGGATTGGTGCTCCGGGGGATCCTGACTCCTGGCCTCCTTATGCGGTAATGATGCCTGCAGGTCAAGGCAGAGTTGGTCTGAGTCTTTTGTACTGTCTGCTAGACTCACTTGGCTTGATGCCGAAACTTTCAAAAGATTAAAGGCATTAGAAGAATTAAAAGCCGAAGAAATGGACAAAATGCAGAAACAGAGGCAACTGTGTTTCTGAGGAAGAGAAAAACCAAAGCAGCAGGGCTGTTCTACATCATCTAGTCATTTTCACAACAAGTTGAGATTGTTTAGTGGTGTAGTCACACTTCTCATGTTTATTGACCATCTGCTTGCTTCAAGTACTTTGAAGTCACCTAAGAAGCCAACGGTGGAGCCCAGACTGGAGCCCCAGGGAGTCCTGGCTGGTTTGAGGAGAGTTGGGGTGACTCTGATACCATCCTCTAGGCTCAATTGCCTTGATGCTGAAACTTCCAGAAGAACAAAGGAATTGAGTGTATTCAAAACTGAAGAAATGGATAGACTTCAAAAACTGAGGTATGGGACTTCCCTGGTGGCGCAGTGGTTAAGAATCCGCCTGCCAATGCAGGGGACACGGGTTCGAGCCCTGGTCCGGGAAGACCCCACGTGCTGCAGAGCAGCTAAGCCCGTGCACCACAACTACTGAGCCTGTGCTCTAGAGCCTGCAAGCCACAACTACTGAGCCCATGTGTCACAACTACTGAAGCCCGTGTACCTGGAACCCGCGCTCCGCGACAAGAGAAGCCACCACAATGAGAAGCCCGCCCACCGCAACGAAGAGTAGCCCCTGCTCGCCGCAACTAGAGAAAGCCCGTGCGCAGCAACGAAGACCCAACACAGCCATAAATAAATAAATAGATAAATAGATTGATTAATTCATTAATAAGGGGGAAGAATACTGAGGTATGTGTTTGCTTCTGAGGAAGGATAGTGAATGCTTGCCTATTCTATTTGGTCTAGATAGTTTCACCACCAAGCTGGACCATTTGGGCCTAAGCTCACTAAATGAATGAATGAATGCATATCTGCATGCCTACGTGTATTTTACACAGTATTTTTGCTAAGAATTATTTCTTTTGTGTGGAGTTTGAATGATATCTATAGTTTCGGAGGAGTTTTATCTGAAAGATCAGTGTTAGATCTATTTGTTTGTAGTGCCCTCAGAGGTGCTTTTCTCCTGGCTCGGTAGGGTAGGAGGTTGATGTGCAGTCTGCTCTTGTGAGTGGCTGTGTGGATACTTTTGCTTCACGTGTTAGCTTGAGTGCAGCCTAAGGTTTTTGAGTGAGGTTGCTTTTCCCATTTGCTCCCAAGAGTGTTACCACCTAACTGTGGGCACGAAGAAGTTCATCAGAAGGTTTAGTTGATACTGCTGCAGTTGGCTCATTTTTCTAGCTCTGATAATGATTCACCCTGAAGTCACACGAGCAGAATTCTCGTTGACACAGCTGTGCATGCTGTCACTGGTCATGATAGAACGTTCACTCCCAGGCTGGAAGGGCTGTGGCTCTTTCTCTAGAGGGTGAGCACTGTGAACCACCCCCCCAAACCAAGAGATAGGTCCGCACCCCTGCTCTCAAACTCCCTGTGAGTCCCTCTTCAGTTGCGTCCCCTTCTTTCTGCCCAGAGTTCACCACTGTCCTGATTCCTGTGTTAGTCTTTTCATTACCCTTATTCATAAATCTGTTACGTAAGTGTGTGTCGCTAGCCATATACTGTTCATCCTGACAGCTGAGAAGCAAGCCCAAACCTTAGCTAAACAAGGAAAAGGCAATGCTGCTGGTAGTAGATGAAGATTCCCAGGGAAAGTAGGCTGCACAGAGTCCATCCTGCACTTCCCTAGGAGTTTTTAGGTGCCCATCCTGGGAAGTTAATGGGCAAGGTCATGAATGAGTCCTTGCAAATGTAGGGCTTACCCCATTTGGGGCATCTGGAAGTGAACCAAGTGCAGTGGACTTCTGGAAGAAGCCTGGTCAGGGGGACAGCAGGCTGCCTTGTATAGTTTTCTATTTTATTGCCAAGATGTATTCTATTGCATTACTATCCCACAGTCTGTTTGTCCATCCTCCTGTGAATTAACCTTTGGGGTGTTTTCCATTTTTAGTTAGTACGGGAGTTACTTTTTAGTTTTCCCACATCCTAGCTGACATTTGATAATGTCTGGGGTTTTGGGGGATTTCTTTGTTTTTGATTTTTAATTTTAGCCATTCTGGTGAGAGTGTGGTGGTATCTTGTTGGGATTTTAATTTGTATTTCCTTGAAGTCTAATGCTTTAGTGCTTATTGTGATGTGTCTATTCAAGTCTTTTGCCCATTTTTAATCGTTTTTTTAATTATTAATTTTTAAGAGTTTTAAAACATATTTTCTGGATTTGAGGCCCTTTTCAGAATATGTGCAGCAGATATTTTCTCACAGTACTGTGGCTTGCCTATATATTTTCTTAATGGGGTCTTTTGATGACTAGAAGTTTTAAATTTTGATTAAGATCAGCTTATCAATTTTTTCATTTACAGTCTCTTGTGAAATAAGTAATCGTTGCCAATGCTAACATCTCAGAGATATTCTGTGTTTTCTTCTAAATGCTTTATAGTTTTAGGTTTTATTTTTCTGTCTGTGATCCGTTTTTTATTCATTTCTGTGTATGAGATGAGATGCTGATCAAAGTTCATTGTTTTCCTTATGGATGTCTGGCTATTCTAGCCCCATCTGATGAAAGGATTATTGACTTTGAGCTTTACTATAGGGTCATCTGGGTGGACTGTTGGCTAAGGACCCTCATGTGGGTCTTTAGGTCTTTCCTTTGGGGTAGGTCAAACTATCCAGAGATGAGTCTTTTGATCTTCTGCCTGGAGGCTGAGGACCTGGATGCCAGTGTCCTAGGAGCTGAGCCTGGGCAGGAGGGTGGTGAGTCTTACCTCTCGGCATTCAGGTCACGCACATGAATCCCCTCTTTTCAGTAGGGCACCTACTGTCTCGGTGTAATTGGCATCCCCTAGTCAAGAGGCCCCTCCAGAGAATGAGCAACCAGACTTCCCTCAGAGTCGGAGAGAGGCAGTGGGCCAGTTGTGCTAAGGAGGGAAAGGGACCTAGGGATCTAACTTCTCAAACATCATTTGACTCTTGTCTTTTATAGTTAAGCCACCTCCTCGCAGCTCACCCCCAGGCCTAGGCATACCTGGTGCTACCAGTCTTGGGCCTCTTTAAGTCAGCAGTGCAAATTGTGTGAGTTCTCAGGTTTCCCCATTATGACCCTAGAATTCAGCTTTCTCAGGTCAGTAAGTTACTTACCACTTTTGTCCCTCTGTTTCCAGCACCATTTGCCCCCCTTGTCTTTGTGAGTTTATGTCTAATTCTGTTATTGTCGGGCTTGGGAGGGAACAAGATTAGTTTCATTTGTTGAGTCTTCTGCCCTCTTTAGTTGTTTCAAGGCAGCCATTATTCTTTCAAAATGGATTCAGAGCCTAATATACTTCTTCAGATGTTATCTCAGCCCTTGTCCTCAAAGTTAGGTTCAGGACCAGCATTATTGCATCACCTGAAAGCTCGTTGGAAATGCAGACTCTCAGGCCTCCCTCAGACCAACTGAATCAGAATCTGCATTTAACAAGATCCGCGGGGATCTCGTATGGCCATGAAAATTAGAGAGGCCCTACAGTTTTTATAATCATGTGGTTTCCCTTCGCTTGGGGTGGTAAATAAATATGCACAATAGGATATTTTCTTGCTTTTGATTTTAATTTTCAGTTTTATTTCTAAATAGTGTTTCTGCCACCCAATTAGCGGATAAGGTAGAGAAGGCAGTTCTGGAGCGTTTGAAGCCTCTCCTGGTCAAGGCCCAGGTAATCTAGTTCATCCCATGTGCTTGCCTTTTGGAAGTTCTCAAATAGAAAGAGTTGCTCCAGAGGTCACACTGAGCCTTTGCAGGGCTGAGTGTCTGGCAGCTGGAAGCTGCAGGGCTGCTCCGTACTTCATAGCGTGCGTGCAGCGCTGCTGGGGCCCCTTTTGGGCACCCACGCTGTGGATGTGTCTTCCATTGTGAGTAAGGGAACAAGGTGGGGGAAGAGAAAATACCACTTTTGAGAAAGGTGAGGTTTTCGTTTGGGGAATGAGTTTCTATTGCAATTTACGTTCTTAATCAAATAGAGCTATTGGTGGTGTTAGTGTTCCGTTCACTGCTTCCACTCTAATCCCATCACTGCTCTTCCACCTCAGTGATTTGGAGTGATTTGCTCTCCTTTCCCCAAGGAGAGAGATGTTAGGACAGCTTTCTGTGCACAAACCAGCACTTTCTTCCAGATGAGATTGCATAGAGCGTCACCCGTAGATTGTGCCATCCTCCTGTAAGCACTGAGCTGAAGGCTGTGGCCAGACCCTCTAGAGCCACCCCGTAAATGGAAATAATCTTGTTTGTGTGAATAGATGAGGCCACAGAAGAGCACTAGAATCTTAAAGAGAATGAAGGACGTTCTGGGACCCTGAATAGACCATTGAACTTCTGTATCTCTTGGTCTAAGAAATGTTAAATCATTTTCAGGGTCCATGGAAATCTCAGGACTATAGAACTGGGAGGGTTCTTAGTGGCCAAACTGTCCAACCTCCTTATTTTATCAGTGAGGAAACTGTGGAACAGAGAAGTTGAGTAATTGCACAAAAACACACAGCTACTCTGACAGTGTTTACAAAGTTGAGGGAAGAAAAGGGGCAGAAAGCCAAGATCAGCACATGGCATTTATTTTCATGAAGACAGAGTGCTTTGAATTCCCGCAAAAAGCCTAAATATAGCTAAAGCTGATGAACGGCTCCACACAGAAGTTATTCTGGGAGCAAAATTCATTTGTTCTAATACGGGTTGTAAATTTTCATAATTTATGAGCATGCTTTTCTGTTTTAATAGAGAGTCAATTCTTCTCTGGAAGCAGATACTCATTTGAAGGATCGACTACCAGTGATCGCAGCAACAGCCCAGCCTGCAGAGGAGGTGTGTGTTGTGTGGGGCTGGCATTCTGGACTGACACTGGTATTATTGCATGATAATGTCCTCGGTTGTAAGGAAAACTGATACGCGGATTACCCTGCAACCACTAGACTATCCCACTCCAGAGGGTGGAGGTTGTTTTTCATATTTGGCACATTGATTCTTACAGTGTATATTTAGCATTATGGCTTAGATGAGCCTCGCAGACAGCTCACAGACATCTCTAGAGCCACAGGTTTTTGTCAGCGGCTTTTTCCTTTCCTCCTGATGACGGAATGTGGGTAGACTGCGTGACCCTGAATGTTGATGGCCTGCAGCAGGAGAATGGCTGCCCTCATTTCCTCTGATTGAGCCTAGTTTTGCTCATTACTGGCCGAATTTCCTGTATACTGAGGGCCTAATCTTTATTGTTAGGCAAGCATGTTTTGAGTGCCTAGTAATCACCAGTACCTGGCCTGGCAGAGAGAAGAGGTGGCTCAGGAGCAAATGATCACATTTGAGAAGAATGAAAACATATCTGTGGTTGTCCACCCTTGTGCTCTCCCTCTGGAGGACTTGTGTTCAGCATTTGTGGGAATGTTCCCACCCTGCCTCGGCGCAGGGAGGGGGAGCTGCAGGCTGCCTCTAGTGGGTCTTTGTGGAGGTTGGAAAGAAGTTACTGCTTTACATGCTCAAAGCAAGTAAAGGGCAGAGCTAGGGTGAAGGTCTCAGAGTTAGAAGGAAGTTGAAATGAAGTTCCACCAGCCCAACCTTAGGAAGGGGAAGAAAGTAGATTCTGAGAACGTATACCTGTTCTAATTTATTAAGCAATAGTTTAGTTATGGTGTATTTTTAGAATTTTTGCAATTGTAATTTTATTGTACCAATATTTTGTGACAGAATCTCAACGTGAGGTGAGGCTTCTGAGACCGGAAGCTGAAAGCCTACCTCTGACTCGTACAGACTGGGCGTGCTATGGCTGGATGCTTTGTGCAGCAGAGCCACCAAATACCTTTTTCCCTAGCAAAAAATGAGACGAGCCTCTCACCTAGGGAGGCAGCTCCATAAGGCATATTAATATGACAGAAATATGAAGTGGTCATAAATGCTGTCAGTGAAGTAGACATGTTTGAATATTACTAAAAACGATCAGCCTTATATATAAGAATCATTCTGTAGGCATTAAATTGGGCTTTAATACAATTTCTTGAAAAAGAAAAGTAACTCTATCCAGTATTCAGTATTCTGGGCTGCTGTTAAACATCAGCATCACTGCAAAGAATTTCCCAGGCAGCACCATCAAGAGTCAGTTTTTATAAATTACTGAATAAAAACAAACTCATTGAAGTTGGCATGATGACGTAAAAAGAGTTATTTTGCTGTGTTAACTTGTAAAAGAGCTGTGAGATCTTGAACACATATCCCCAGAGTTCTCATCTCGCAAATGGAGAAGACGTTTGCTGCGCTTTGCAAGTAAACTGAAGCTCTCGGTAGTTCTACTTGCAGACAAGATGATCCCTGATATCAGGAAAAAGTGTTTGGAAGGTTGCCATCATAACATATTTGTCTCCTGCTGCTGCTGTTGTCATTAACTGAACTTGTATGTGAAATACATTTTTCCGAAGTGTGTGTTTTTTTTTTTTAAATTAAAAGTTGTGTATGCACATGGCTAAAAATGCAAGCGAGTCAGAAAAAGTGTAATGTAAAAAGTAAAAGCTCCCCACAAATGGATACCATATGCTCTTCTGTATCCAGCTTCTTTCTTTATATTTTGGTGATCTTTCCATACCAGCATATTGGGACCTTCCTTATCTCTCATCTCATAGTATTCTTGATATTCAATTCTTTAAATATTAAGAATGAAAATATAAATAAACACATCTTAACCAGACCTGTATTATTGGTTTAGTTGTCTCTAGATTTTTTTGTTAATTTTATTGTATTGGTTATTCAACTGATATTTATTTCTTTAGCTTTGGTTAAGGTTGAGCATTTCTTTATATCTTGATGGGCCATTAATATATTTTCTTCTGTGAACCGTTAATTAAAAGGTTTTAAAGATTACTCTGGCGGTAACTGTTCTTCGTGCCAACCACTGTTGTAAGTGTTCCAATGTGCAAATGCCCATGTAATCCTTACAACTCTGAAATATAGGGTTATTATTTCCATGTTACAGACCAGAAGGTTGAGGCCCAGAGAGGTTAAGTAAACTTGCCCACAGTTGGAGGCATACCAGTAGGCAGAACCAAGGTTTAGTCCTAGGAGTGTCTCATTCCAGAGCCTGACATGATTATTCCCCCAGCAGACATTCTTTGTAAAAGCCTCTTTCAGAGCAGATTATAGACGTATATTAGAATCAAAAGAAATAACAACACATATAAAAATGCTTTGCAAACTGTAAAGTGAATGTAAAGAATACAAGGTCAAGAAAGGCTGGTAAAGCTCTTCCAGGTTATGGGTAGAAAGTCTCAAGCAAAGACAAGAATCATGAACTTTTGTGATGTCATGAACAGATGTTTTTACAAAGCACTGAACCAAAAAGAGAATACTGTAGGTATGTCCTCTGTAGTATGTGACATGTGAAATATTGGACATTCTTCTGAGTATAGCACAAGGAATATATTTGCTTTACCAACTGGCAAAACAGGTAATAAAGATAATTCCCATGGACAGTAATGGTACTCCTCAGTTGATGTTACTGTTTAAATGACTGTGGTAGAAATTGTACTGATGTCACTGCTCTTGACGTTTACTGACTTAGGAGAGGTTAGATTTAGTGTAGAAACTGCGTGTTGGATCACTGCGTGGTTGGTTTATTATGATTAGCATTAATCTTTAAGATCTCTGTTATTTGTGTATTGCCTTTCCATCCCCTTCCCTTGTTTTGCAGGCTACAGCTCTTGATTGTGAACCCAGTAGCATTCATCAGCTGGATGATTTTTTGGAAGGTGCCGCTCGCGAGCTCTGGGCTATGACTCACTCGAAGATCTCGGAGCCTGAGGCCTTAGCCACCTGGGGTGACAGCAAGGACAGCCCATGTCTGGAGGCCATGATGCTCCGCGTGGAGGAAATGGAAGTAAGGCCGGGACTGCCAGCGCTGGCGGCTGACTTCTGCCGAGCACCGCTCCTCCTCGTGGCTCTGTAGCTTAGAACTTCAGAGTCACCTGGTCCTGAGTTTAAATCCCAGCTCGACTGCCAGCCCAGTGTACGGCCTTGGTAAAGTCCCGTACCCTCTCTAAAAAGTAGGGTGCTTTTAAGGACAAAATGAGGTATGAAGTATCAGCACCCTACCTGACACATAACTCATCGTTGGTATGGGATACGAAAGACACTGGACCGGAGCCCAGGCCCACAGATGCGACCAGCAACTTAACTTCTTCATCCCTCAGCTTGTAAATGGCTGTTCAGTTGCTTCTTCTGCTCTGCTAGCATGGGATCCTGGCAAATTACAGTTAACTTTACCTTCTCTAATTCCCGTGATACTACTTTAGAACGCTTTTCTCAGGGAATTTTAGACCTCAGACGTTACTCAAGCCAACCCCTCGGCTGTTCTGAGCAGGAAATGGAGACCCAATAAGGGAGTAAGTGACGTGGCCAAGGTCACACAAAAATTCCCACCAGAGGTGGGCTGAGAATCCAGGTCTCCTGACTCCTAGTTCAGCATTTTCTTTTTAACTCCACCATGATGAAATCTCATTTTGGCTTTGCTGCTAAACAGAAACATTATAGGGAAGGCAACTCTTAGTTGGTTTTTGAAAATTTAAAAATGTGTAGTTTATCCTAGTCTTGTAACTGATTTCCCCTCGTAACTGTCTAGACTTGAAGGGTCCAAAGTGGTAGTCTTCTAGCCACAAATGGCCATTTAAATGTAAATTAATTAAGATTAAATACGTTACGCACATTTCAAGTGGTCAGTAGTAACTGGTATATTGGACACGGCAAAAATAGAACATTTCGGGGCTTCCCTGGTGGAGCAGTGGTTGAGAATCCGCCTGCTGATGCAGTGGACACGGGGTCGTGCACCGGTCCGGGAAGATCCCACGTGCCGCGGAGCAGCTAGGCCCGTGAGCCATGGCCGCTGAGCCTGCGCGTCCGGAGCCTGTGCTCCGCAACGGGAGAGGCCACAACAGTGAGAGGCTCGCATAC
>NC_041227.1:90866855-90871041 GCF_002837175.3 Physeter macrocephalus | reverse complement strand
AGCAGCTAGGCCCGTGAGCCATGGCCGCTGAGCCTGCGCGTCCGGAGCCTGTGCTCCGCAACGGGAGAGGCCACAACAGTGAGAGGCTCGCATACTGCAAAAAAAAAAAAAAATAGAACATTTCCATCATCACTTCAGGTTGTAGTGGGCAGTGCTGGTCTAGATTAGATTAATTAGATTAATTGCTTCATTTTCTTTTACATTTCATCTCATGAACTTATCACTTCCTGGCCCTGGGAGATGCCTGTTTCTGGCAACGTGTCTATAGCAAATGTCTGCTGTACTAGTCTCTGGTTTGTAATGAAACTAATTTTTTTCCTCATAAATTATACTTTTTTTTTTTTTTAAAGAAATACCAGGAGATGGTTCGCCAAAGATATAATAAAATTGTATATACTGATCCTCATCTTTGGATTCAGGAAGAAAAAAATGGTGAGTGTTTCCCCACTTTCTCCCTCGACATTGTATTCTGAAACATTTCAAACATACAGAAAAGTTGAAAAAATTCTTCAGTTGGACACCCATATATGCATCTTCTAGATTCTACAATTAAAATGTTGCTGTGTTTGCTTTATCATATGTCTACTTATCCTCTGTGCATCCATCAATGCATCTTATTTTTGGATGCATTTCAGAGTAATTTAAAGACGTAAGTACATCTTATCTGAAATATTTCAACATTTGTATCACTAACTAGAGCTTAATATTTATTTATGGCTCTTTTTCCTTTTGAGATAAAATTCACATATAATAAAATGCACAGATCTTAACTTAGTAAGTGTTAACTCATTAAGTGTTATTTGATGGGTTTTGACAGACGGGCATACCTTTGTTACCCAACACTCCTCTCAAAACAGAGCTTCTCATCACCGTGGAGAGTTCCCCTATGCTCTTTCCCGGTCAGTTCCCCACCACCCTGGCAACCACTGTGATTTTTTTTTTTTTTTTTTTAACTATAGATTAGTTTTGCCTGTTTTAGAATTTCATATAAATGGCATCATACGTGTATTTACTCTTTTGTCTAAGGCTTCTTTCATTTAGCATGATATTTTATAAATTTATCTATTACTTGTTTCCTGTTGCCACAGTAACGTTTGTAACAAGTTAAAGCACAAATTTAGCAGTTTAAAACAAATTTTTTCTCTTACAGTTCCTGGAGGTCAGAAGTCTGAAGTGAGTCTTAAAGGGCTAAAATCAAGGTGGTTGCAGGGCTGGTTCCTTCTTCCAGCTTCTAAGGCTGCCTGCGGTCCTTGGCTTGCAGCCGTATTGCTTCACACTGCTTGTGCTGTCACACTGCCTTCTCCTCTTCTGAGTCCAACCTCCCTCTGCCTGCCTGTTAGAAGGACATGTTGATTACATTTAGGGGCCACCCCAGTGATCCAGGTTACTTTCCCCATCTCAAGATCCTTAAAGCCCCTCTTGCCATAGAGGGGACATTGACAGGTTCCAGAGAATAGAATGTGGAGCCAGTGTGCAGCCTACCGCACTTTGTATCAGCGTTCATTCCTTTTTACTGCTGAGTAGTATTGCATTGTACGCGTGTACCACATCTAGTTTATCCATTTGCCTGTAGATCTGCATTTGGTTGTTTCTAGTTTGGGGCTATTAGAAATAAATCTGATATGGGTGTATTCATGTATAGTCTTTGTAGGGACATAAGTTTTCATTTCTCTTGGATAAACACCTGAGTAGACTTGCCAGGTTATGGGATAGGTACATGTTTAACTTTATAAAAAACTGCCAAACCTTTCCCCAGAGTGGCTGTACCGTTTTACACTCCCATCTACATTGAGTTCCTGTTGCTAGAGATCTTTGCCAATATTTGCATTGTCAGTCTTTTTCATTGTAACCATTCTGGTGGGCCTGTAGCACTATCTCTTTATGGCTTTAATTTCATTTCCTTGGTGAATAATGATGTTTAGAACATTTTCAAGTAATTATTAGTCATTTGTATATCTGCCTTTGTGAAGTGTCCAAATCTTTTGTACATTTTAAGAAATTGGATTGTCTTTTCATTTTTGAGTTGTAGGAATTCTTTATGCATTGTGGGTTGGAGTTCTTTGTCATATATATATATATATATAGTGTTTGTTTGTTTTCAGAACAGCTTTATTGGATGCAATTCACATACCATAAAATTCACCCTTTTAAAGAGTTCAGTAATTTTTAGTATATTTACAGAACTGTGCAGACGTCATTGCTAATTCCAGAACATTTTCATCACTGAAAAGAAGCCCTGCATCCAGTAGCATCACCTCTCATTCTCCCTCCCCTCGTCCCAGCAGTCACTAATCTCCTCCAGCAAATATCTGCAAACATTCTTCCCCATCTATAGCTCACGTATTTATTTTCTCAAATGCGTTTTATTACGAGCAGACATTTTAAATTTTGATAAAGTCTAACCTATCCATTTTTTCTTGTATAGTTTTTGCTTTCTCTGATCTAATAAACCTTTGCCTACTCCCAAGTTGAGAAGAGAGACTCTTGTTTTCCTCTAGAACCTTTATGGTTTTAGCTTTTATGTGTAGGCCTATGATCCATCTTGAATAAAAGTTTGCCTATGGTTTGAGGTAGAGGTTGAGGTTCTTTTTTCTTCCACTAATGGATATCCACTTGTTCTCGCTCCGTTTGTTGAAAAGACTTTCACTTTTCTCTTCCACTTAAAAAAATTCATACATATGCGTTTTGGCTGCAGTTGCTAGGCTACTATCACAATTTGGGCTGGGAAATGTTACTCAAATTCTCTTTGACACATGCTTATCAGTTATTACTTTACTCAATGAAAAGAGGAAAATAAAATGTGGTTAAACATTACCTCTAAAGGAATTTCAGTACTATGAGTATTAAGAGAAGTAAAGGAAGTTGTGGATATAGAAGGTTTACAACAGCAGCTATGTATGTATACTTTTTTTAGAGTATGAGTTTGGGGTATTGTCTTAGGAAAAGTATTCTCCGTGTCAAATTTTGACAGAAAGATGAGCCATCTAAACACAATACAAATTTGTTCCTTTTGTCTTCTGTAATTTTTCCCGTGCTATTCTTTGTTCATGTCGTTCTCTCTTTCCCCCAGCCCTACTCCAGCTTCCGTTTTCATCCGCACATGACAGTTGAACCGTCCTTCGAGGCCCGGCTCGCGCGATCCTACTTGGCAGTGCTTTTCCTGGCTTTCCTGGGCTGGCACTTTGCTCCCTTCCTGTGAACTCCCATAGACTTTTGGCATGTCCTACCCTGTTAGAGCTCTTTATCTCTCCCAAAGCAGCCACAGAATCTTTGAGGCCAGAGAGTTTTGTCGTATTCACTTGTGTCCCAGCTGTACCTAGCATGGGCCTGGCACAGGGAGGACCCTTCTAATCATTGCTTAGTGAATCAATGGGCATCTTTTCGTGAGGAAGCAGAGGAGAGGGAAATGTCGAAGGGCGACTGTTTCACTGATGGTTTGGCCAATGGCCACAGTCAGGTTGCATCCTGCAGAAGACAGCCTTACCAAGGACTCGGTGTTCTCTTTTTCAAGGACAATTTAAATTGTTAGTCACTATCTCTGACTCTGCTAGAGTCTAGGTATGCATTTAAAAGGAGCTCTGAAATGAATTTTTGGACACTTTAAATCCAGAATCATGAAATCCTCATAAGAGCCCTCTGTTTCTAATTGTTCTGATTGTATGTTCAGTTGCATCACAAAAACCAAATTTAAAGTGATTTTTGAATTGGGCAGTGTCGAATCTATATCCCTTATCTTCTCTTTTCTGAAATCAATTGAAAATTGATTGTACTCTCAGTAATATTTTTACAAAAACTGACTTATGCAGTATTTCTGAGCGTAAAAAATCATAAGCATATAAATATGCGAGTCAGAGATTCTACATTTTTTTATTAGTTACCTATTTTATACATATTTGTATATATATGTCAATTCCAATCTCGCAATTCATCCCCCCCACCCTGCTTTCCCCGCTTGGTGTCCATACGTTTGTTCTCTACATCTGTGTCTCTATTTCTGCCTTGCAAACCGGTTCATCTGTACCATTTTTCCAGATTCCACATAAATGCGTTAATATACGATATTTGTTTTTCTCTTTCTGACTTACTTCAGTCTGTATGACAGTCTCTAGGTCCATACACATCTCTACAAATGACCCAATTTCGTTCCTTTTTACGGCTGAGTAATATTCCATTGCATATATGTGCC
>NC_041227.1:90861663-90866328 GCF_002837175.3 Physeter macrocephalus | reverse complement strand
TATATGTGCCACATCTTCTTTATCCATTCATCTGTTGATGGGCATTTAGGTTGCTTCCATGACCTGGCTATTGTAAATAGTGCTGCAATGAACACTGGGGTGCATGTGTCTTTTTGAATTATGATTTTCTCTGGGTATATGCCAGTAGTGGGATTCTACATTTGAAATGCATTTAAAATGATAAATAATCCAAAACTCAAAAGAGCTGTCAAGCCTGCAAGGTATAGTTAATAAGTTAAATGTTTTGACTATCATCATGCAGATTTTTCCAGCGAAGCCCAGAGACAAATTAAATCAGCTAATTAAGTGTTCAGATGTGACTGGTTTTTTTCCTTCTCCAGTAATCAAATCATTTAAAGCTTAAAAAACAAACCCAACTGCTTAATACTCCTCGGAATGGGGGCTGGATCCTAGTGGAACCTGGCTTTGCACAGACCTCTTCAAAGAGTCTTCCAAAGAGCTGACAGAAGCTTTTAAACAAGTTCTTTATTTCTTGAAACTGACTCCTCATTGGTTTGTTTCTTGGTAACTTTTTTATTTTTTTAAGGACAGTCCCCTTAATATTATTTATTTATTTATTTATTTATTGGCTGTATCGGGTCTTAGGTGCGGCATGCGGGATCTTCTGTTGCAGCACGCGGGGTCCTCGCTGTGGTCGCAAGCTTCTCTCTAGTTGTGGCGCATGAGCTCCAGAGCGTACAGGCTCAGTAGTTGCGGCGCTCGGGCTCTCCAGTTGTGGTGTGCAGGCTCTGCACTTGTGGCGCACGGGCTGAATTGCCCCGCAGCATGTGGGATCCTAGTTCCCCGACCAGGGGTCGAACTGGTGTCCCCTGTATTGCAAGACAGATCCTCAACCACTGGACCACCATGGAAGTCCCTCTTGGGGACTTCTAAATTCCCCTTTTCATATAAAACAAGGGCACTTTTTTCCCTTTGCACTGCTAATGCAACCTTTATGCTTAAGAGATGTGCCCATGATTTCCTCACAGGTTATTGGCCACCAACACAGCTCTGATATACACACCAGCATTTCTTTATAGGCAGTCATTTTATGCTTCTCCTTTTCTAGACCAAAAAATCCCAGCAGTAAGTGAAAGGCGTCTTTCTCCTCATCCAATCAGGATCACAAAGACAGCAGCTCGCAAAGACCCAGATGTGAACATCGTGTTAGAAAGGCCCTGCAATGGCACGTAAGTGGTAACTAGACTGTCTGATTTCATTGTAGTTGGTTGCCTTTGATGTTGTTGGATTTCACATTCCTTCAATTACCACAAGACAGAGAGAGATTCTTCTTTTGACCAAGATCTTGACAAACTCCAAGATGGCCCAGTAAAATAGTAGTGCTTCTAAGATGGGCATTGAGTGTGTTGCATCTCAAGGATCCTTTCAGTAACATTTAGCTGGTTTTTACGATTGAAAGCATCACACTGGCACAGGTGATTGTGCAGGTAATTACTGCAAGATCTGCTTTAAGAATTCTTTTGTCCGTGGGACACATGTTCCTCCTGTGTGGAGGGTTAGTCCGGTGTAAAGGAGAAACAATGAGTGGTGATAAGATGTTGCGTTTTGTTCAGTGTGAGGAAGGGAAATGAAGGTAAACCTTTGGTTGTCAAACCGTCAGGGTGAATTAACAGTTTACCCTCGCTTGCAGATGATTTTGAATGCTCTCATCATTTTTATTTGCTCTCAGTTCCCTAGACGAAAGTGCGGGAACAGAGGAGAGACCGGAGAAAAGAGAGGCTCCCCTTCTCCCCCTTTCAGAAGATGCTCAGCAGGAGGAAGGCCGAGCTGCCCTCTTTGTCCCGCGGGGCATGCGGCACAGCATCGGTGACTACTGCCGCCGCTTCGAGCAGTACCTCCGCGTTATTGCGCACGAGGCCGTGGGCTCCTTCAACCCGTGGCTGATAGCTGAAAGGTCAGTAGAAGGTCTGTGCTTTGTTGAGGAACTGGGTGCCACGTGTCAACTTACGGAAAGGCTGGAGAAAGGCCTGGCCAGGGTCTCAGGCCGTGCTTTTGCGCCCTGGAGTTCCAGTGGCTGCTTCGGGGCTAGTGAACAGGCTTTCTCTGCTAAATGCCTTTCTTCAGGGAGAGGAGATCGGGAAACAGCGTGGCTGATGGCATCCAAAGGAGCGTTCTGCAGACTCCCCTCCTTAGGTAGAGGCACGATATTCAAGTCAGGACAGGTTTCCTGTTGCTGTTACCGAGGGCTGTCATCAGAGAACACAGATTATTACTGGGCAGGAAACAGTTATGATCATGAAATCTTCACGGTTGGGACGAACTTACACTAGGAGCAGCAGGTCTACAGACTTTGCTACACTTACCCTTCTCCTCTGGCTGTCACCTCCCCTGAGAAGGGGAGTTTTGTGGGGTCAGAAAACAGTCCCACTGCTACTAAATATTTGAAGACTGGGTAGCCTTCTTTTATGTAAATAGTTAATTGAAAGATGTGTGTAAATTCCTTCTTTTAAAATGGAGCCCAAATTTAAATTCCTCATGAGTATCACCTTATTACATACAGGCAGATAATCTTAATCATTGAGCCAAGCAGTGTACCATGATTATATTTCTTTCTTGAACAAGTTTCAAACGTATTCCAGGAGTTAATAATTGCCGCTTTTTAATTTGCTTATTCTTTTATGTATTTATTATCGTTCCCCACATACTAGCCAACACGTCCGAACATAATTTTCCTCATGATCAGATATGTTGATTAATCTCTGTTTCTCGCCTCCACCCCCACTCTTTCTCCTGAGGCCTTCTTTCCTTCTATCTCAGTCTGGCCCAGCTGCTTTCTAGGTCTACAGGTGTGGTTCTTGTCCTAGGAACCACACTGACTGTGAGATTCTCCCTCCCATGTTAGGGTCCTTGTTTTCTGTTTGCACGTGTCCTCCTCTTTCTTGGTTTACTCTCTTACTTTGATGGAGCCTATACTGCTTTGTGTATTAGAGGACATTTCTTGAGACTTTACATGTTTGAAGGTGTCTGTCTTCATACTTGATTGATGATTTGGCTGGGTTTTAAATTACTGGTTTATTACTTTATTTATTTATTTTTGGCTGTGTTGGGTCTTCGTTGCTGCACGCGGGTTTTCTCTAGTTGCGGCCAGCAGGGGCTACTCTTGGTTGCGGTACGCAGGCTTCTCACTGTGGTAGCTTCTCTTGTTGCACAGCGTGGACTCTAGGCGCACGGGCTTCAGTAGTTGTGGCACACGGGCTCAGTAGTTGTGGCTCGTGAGCTCTAGAGCGCAGGCTCGGTAGTTGTGGTGCACGGGCTTAGTTGCTCCGCGGCACGTGGGATCTTCCCGGACCAGAGCTCGAACCTGTGTCCCCTGCATTAGCAGGCGGATTCTTAACCACTGCACCACCAGGAAAGTCCCAAATCACTGGTTTATTTTTTCCAAAGAATATACCTTCCTTTTTTTGTGGGGGTCAAGCAGGGATCGTCAGGTAGCTGCCAGGAGCAGACGTGGAGACCCATCAGTCTAACTGCTTGTTCTGCAGATTCTCAGCCAGTTACCTCATTTCCTACCAGATCCTTCATTCCACTTTCATGGTTCCTGGTTCTCTTACTTCCAGAGTCTTTCTGTGAGACATGTTTTGTGAGACAGATCAGCTTGCTTTTCCTTGGCATCTCCCTCTATGTACCCTAAGGTTTCAGCTTCCTCTGTATTTTTCCTCTGTACTGCTGAGTCAATTTTGATTCTTCCATGTGCTTTTTATCTAACGAAAATCTTGGACATTTCTTATCTAGTTTTGTCTTTTTCTCCTTGCAGATTTATGTGTTCATTTATCTCCTTTTATTTTGGTGGGCTTTTGGGTGAGATCAGAGCTAATCACTTATGTTCTATCTCTCATGTTTAGTCCCCTGAAGTCCTGGGACTTCTCTTAATATACATACCCTTCAAAGCATATGAGACCCTTTGTTCTGTTGAGATGCGCATTTATTTTCTGGAGAGGAGAGTAGGTACACTTGACTCGCTTCCACGTGTTAACACGCAGTCCTGTAGCACACTCACTGGTTTGCACAGAACCTGTCTGGGTTGGTTAGGCTAACTGGCATCTTGGGAAATCCAAAATAAGCTAAGGAAGATGGACTGTTCCTCGTATGTTCTTACCACCTGACTCACGATACAGTTTGTTCATAGTTGTTTTGTAGGTGTAGGGGAAAGCTCTCTGAGTTTAAAAGGACTAATAGGTTAAGATGTTGCAGTCAGATCTATTAAAATACGCCTGAATTTCACAGATGTTCTCCTCTCCTGTCCTTGACCCTCAAGTGACAGCACATCTAAATATTCTGGCTCTGTTTTTGATCTCCCTTGTTTTGTTTCTTATTTGAGTGTTCCCAAGATGAGAAGTATATTGATCAAATCTTGAAAAAGCATCCAAAGACAGTTGACTTCATCTGATAGCCTCTTGGGTGAGGGAGAAGTAAGCTGAGTTTTTCTCTTAATGTCTCCACTCCTCCCTCCACGTGGAGAAAAGCACTGTTCCGGTGGTCAAATGGGGCAGGTGATATAAACTGGATATAAATAAAAGAGTGATTCTGGAAGGGAAGGCTTAAGGTGATAATGCTTTTTTTTTTTTTTTTTTTTTGTGGTACGGGGGCCTCTCACTGTTGTGGCCTCTCCCGTTGCGGAGCGCAGGCGCCGGGCGGGCGGGGCCA
>NC_041227.1:90857205-90860406 GCF_002837175.3 Physeter macrocephalus | reverse complement strand
GGGAGGATCCCACATGCCGCGGAGCGGCTGGGCCCGTGAGCCATGGCCGCTGAGCCTGCGTGTCCGGAGCCTGTGCTCCGCAACGGGAGAGGCCACAGCAATGAGAGGACTGCGTACCGTAAATCAATCAATCAATCATATATGCTTGAAGGCACCAGGAAGTTAACTAGGTAATGAAGAGTAACTGGGCCAGGATCCTGAGAAGACAGAGACCCAGGGAAGTTAGCCCTTGTCTGGCACTGGATTGTCGGTTCTGGAGGAAGATGAAGGGCACTTTCAATGGCCTTTTCAGATCAGAGGACAGAGGTGGAAATTAAGGGCTTGCCAAGGCGGGGAACTGGCCCGATGAACCTTGCTCATTTCTGATTGGGACCCTGAAGGGTGGCACTCTGGAATGAGGGTGACCGGGATGCCGGCAGGCCCTCTCAGGCCTCCGCTCAGCTCTGCGTCATCTCACCGCCTGAGATTGCGTTGAGGTGCTTCTAGATTGTTGCCCCACAGGCACCGAGCAGAAGCAAACTTAACTTTTCTCTGAAGATTTATAACATCATCTTAGCGTTGAAATTGTTTCTGCAATTTTAAAATTCAGTGTCTGGTATATGGTAAAAAAAAAAAAAAAAAAAAAAAAAAAAAGCAGGCAACAGAGAGACATGACAATAACAAGAACAGACCCACAGCAGCTCCACATATCAGAGCCACTGGGCACAGATATTGGAATAACTGTGCCTGCTATGTGCATAGAGATAAAGGACACAATTTAGAATTTTGGCAGAGAACTGGGAACTAAACTAAATCCACGTGGATGTTCTAGAACTGAAAAATACAAATTCTGAAATGAGCAACTCATTGGATGGGCTTAATAGCAAATTAGACACATCAAAAGAAAAACTTGGAGCCTTTTGGCTCTCTGAGCAGCACCATGGCGTCAGCAAGAACAGGAGTCTTATGAAAGGCGGCAAAAAGGGAGCCAAGAAGAAAGCGGTTGACCCATTTTCTAAGAAAGAATGGTATGATGTGAAAGCACCAGCTATGTTCAATGTAAGAAATATTGGGAAAACACTAGTCACGAGAACTCAGGGAACCAAAATCTCATCTGACGGCCTCAAGTGTTGTGTTTTTGAAGTGAGCCTTGCTGATCTGCAGAATGATGAGTTTGCATTTAGAAAATTCAAGCTAATTACTGAGGATGTTCAGGGCAAAAACTGCCTGAATAATTTCTGTGGCATGGATATTACCCATGACAAAATGTGCTCCCATGGTCAAAAAATGTCAGACCATGATTGAAGCTCACGTTGATGTCAAGACCAATGATGGCTATTTGCTTCATCTATCCTGTGTGGGTTTTACTAAAAAACACAACAGTCAGATTCGGAAGACCTTTTATGCCCAGCACCAGCAGGTCCACCAGATCTGCAAGAAGATGAGGGAAATCATGACCCGAGAGCTGCAGACAAATGACTTGAAAGAGGTGGTCAATAAATTGATTCCAGACAGCATTGGAAAAGACATAGAAAAGGCTTGCCAATCTATTTATCTGCTCCATGATGTCATTGTTAGAAAGGTAAAAATGATGAAGAAGCCCAAGTTTGAATTGGGAAAACTCATGGAGCTACGGGGTGAAGGTAGTCGTTCTGGAAAAGCTACTGGGGACGAGGCAGGTGCTCGAGTTGAACGAGCTGATGGACATGAGCCAAGGATCTGCTGAAAATTCAGACTTTTAATGGTGACAAATATCTTTTTTTATGAAAAAAAAAATTGGAGACTTGGGACATAGGACAGAAGAAAATATCCAGTGTGATGCACGGAGACGCACAAAAAGTTGAAAATAAAGAAGAGAGGATGAGGGACATGGAGGATAAAGGGACAAGGTCTCATATCCATGTGGCTGGAGTCACAGAAGGAGAGGAGAGAGAGAGAATGGGGCAGAAACCACATCCATAGAGAGAACGGCTGATAACTTCCCCAAATAACAAAAGACATCAAGCCGTAGATTCAAGAAGCTCTAAATGCCCCAAGCAAGAAAAATAAAAGAAATCCATATGTAGCATATCATAGTATTGTTGGAAAATGAAAGACAAAGAGAAAATCTTAAAATCAGCCAGAGGGAGGAAAAAGGAGAAACAGAAACAATGGAAGCTGGATGACCTGGTGTATTTTTTAAAGTTCTAAAAGAGAAAGCTACCAATCTGGATCTAAGCCCAGTGAAATGTATTTCAAGAAGGAAGGCAAGAAAGGTTCTAAACAAAGCTGAGAAAATGTGTTACCAGTAGACTGTCGCTATAGGAAACATAAAAGGGTATTTTTCAGGCAGAGCAAAAACAGTCACAGATGAAAAGTCAGAAATACGGGAAGGCATGAATTAAGAAAAAGTCAACATGTAGGTGAGTGAATATTGACTGTATGAACCAAAAAACTGATGTCTTATGGGTGTGTGTATGTGTGTATGTATACATCTGAAATCCACGATAAAAATAGCATATAAATTGGGAAGGGGATAAATAGAGTTAGTATTGTAATAAGGCTCTTGCATTGTCTGGGAAGGGAAAATGGTAAGAATATCAATTAATGTTAGACTTTAAGTCAAGGATGCTTATTGTCATCTAGAGTGGCCACTAAAAGAATAGTAAGAGTGTTTAAAATCCAAGTTAATAGTGAGGAAAGAATGTAATTTAAGCAATCACAACATCCTAAAAAAGGCAAGAAAGAAGAGAGAACAAATAGACAGAAAGTACGTAGTATTCTAATAGTAGAAGAAGCTCAAATATATCAGAATTACATTAAGTGAAAAAGAACTATACACACCAATTAAAAGACGAAATTGTCAGATTAGCCAAAATAAAACAGCTGGGACAGGGATGAGAGAAGGGGAAGGACACTTATCTTTGTTTACCTCTTTTGTATAATTCTGACTTTTGGAACTGTTAATGTTTCCTATACATCCCTCCAAATCATCAGGGATGGGGGGGGCAGTGGAGGATGACCCTAAATTGGAATACAAAAAGAAATATGACACTAACTGTATTTCCAAGAAATAACCATTCTAAGGGGATACATACAGATAAGGCCTTGTCTGAGTTACTTTTTTTTTTTTTTTTTTTTGCGGTACGCGGGCCTCTCACCGCTGTGGCCTCTCCTGTTGCGGAGCACAGGCTCCAGACGCGCAGGCCCAGCGGCCAGGGCTCACGGGCCCAGCCACTCCGC
>NC_041227.1:90839089-90857042 GCF_002837175.3 Physeter macrocephalus | reverse complement strand
CCCGGACCGGGGCACGAACCCGTGTCCCCTGCATCGGCAGGCGGACTCCCAACCACTGCGCCACCACGGAAGCCCTGAGTTACTTTTGAATGCAGTATTTTGACTCTGTACCTTCTGGCTAAGGACAAAAAGGCTGTAAACACATATTCGATTCTAATAAGTAGGTTTCTTTTACCCAGCAGCATGGGTTAACAATTCTAAAACTACTTTCTCTATATTTTAGGGTTGATCAAGTAAATAAGTATATTGTGAATAATGAGAGCCAGGTTTCTGGGGGAAGGCTAGAATGAATCCCCTGTTTTGAAGTGGGATTGGAGGTATTCTGAGTTTATGGTTTTTGATAGATATAGAAATAGACATGGGGTGTGTGTCTATGTGTCTGTTTGTCTGTCCGAGTCTATCTGCTGAGAGGGCCTAGAAGTGATGGCCCACTTAGTAGCAGTGAACACACTTAGTACTTAGATTTTGGTTTCTAAATACTCTTCTCCATGAAAAGGTACCAGGGCTCCTTGGAGAAATAGCCGATTCCAAGACTGGGGCTGGGAAAATGTAAGATGAGGCTGAAACATCCATCTGGTGGCAGAAAGGAAGTGTTCAAAGAATGATGGGGACATGTCAAGAGGACCTGGGAGCTGGCTTGAAGGGGCTCCTACAGGCCAATCTGGGATACTTTGAGTATCAAAATAAGTAATAATAGAAACAGATTACAAACTGTTGAATAAAATAAGAATGTGTAAGGCCAAGCCGATATAAATACATAGATAAGTAATAGAGGAGGGGAAGCTCTTCCATGTAGTTGGGAATGACAGAATTAGAAAATCAGTGTGGGCAACCCTGTAATAATTGATTCAGCAAGTTTGATGAGAAACAGGATATTTACATAGTCTCAAAGTATCTCCCTGCAATATAAGTATTAATAACAAAGGGAAAATAGTGACTTTACAAGGGAGAAACCTGGCAGACATCAGCGTAACTGTGTGATAGAAATTAGCACTTATCGTAGTAAGACAAATAGATGTATTGAGGGACACAGTATCCCTTCTGGACATCTGTCCCCAGAATGTAGAACCTGAACCTGACAAACCCAAATTGAGGGACATTCTAAAACAAAACAAAAAATAGGCTTTACTCTTCAAGAAATGTTAAGGTCACGAAAGACAAAGATTGAAGAACGATTCTAGATGAAAATAGACTAAAGAGATGTGGCCGCTGAATGCAACATGTGATCCTGCATTGAATCCTGGACTAGAAAATGTTTTCTTTTAAAAGACATTTTTTGGACAGTTGGCAAAAATTTGAAAAAGGTCTGTAGGTAAGATTAGATAATAGTATTGTATCCGTGTTAATGTTAAGATTTTTATAAGTGTATCAGGGTTATTTAAGAGAATGTCCTTGTTTTCAGGAAATGTACCCAGAAGTACCTGAGGGATATCAAGTCTGCAACTTACTCTCAAACAGTTTGGAGGCGGGAAAATGTGTGTGCGTATGGGTGTGTGTGTATGTGTGTGTTGAGAGAAACCTGGAATTTCCTGCCCCCCGTGCCACAGAGAAGACCCACACCCTTTTCTCTGTCAGGCAGTTGGGCAGCTGTAGGAGGTAGATCTGGATTGGGGCTGGGTTGCAGCTAGTTAGTTTCCAGTCACCTCTGGTTTCAACCATCTCAAGGGTGAGGTCTGCCCTGTGTGTATTACAGGCCCCTCCCTCTAGCCTGACTTTGGGGTCTCAGCACCACCATCTTACTGTCTAGGAAAGCCAGGCTTCTCACCTTGTTTTTCTTCTTTAAAATTATCTTGGCTATTCTTGGCCTTTTGAGTTTCCATTTAAATCTTAGAAGTGACTTGGTAAGTTCCTCAGCTGAGTAACAGGATGGCTCCCATGCCTGGCTGTATGTACCTTTAGCTGTGTTGTTTGTCTTCCAGCTTTGCAGAAGAGCTTGTAGATGAAGCTCTGGGGGCCGTGGCTGCTGAACTTCAGGATGTGTGTGAAGATTATGCAGAAGCTGTGTTCACCTCAGAATTCTTGGAGGCGGCTACGTAAAGGCTCTCCAAGGCGGTGCCCCCAGTGTCACTGGTGAGGGGATGGCACCACCCTTTCTACTAGCCACAGGAAATCTTTGTCCTCAGCTGTCCATCCAGGCCCAGAAGGTGCTTCCCACGGAAAGGAAGGAAGTGCCAGTGAGGCCATCCTCACTTTGCATCTTCTCATTGTCAGAGCAATGGTTCTGGTAGTTTCTGATGGAATGTGTTATATTTATCAGTGCCCAGGAAACGTGAATCAATTATGACAGTATAATGTTTTCTGAATGTATAATTTTCCCATTGAAATACCATGTTCATTACACTGGCTCAGTTTGGTGATCAGAGCATTTTGAAAGATAACAGATAAGTCTGTTTCACACAGGGATTCAAGTTGCTGTTGATCTGTGGGTGGCCTTGATGCCAGCACAAGTGCAATTACTCTCTGGTCCCATCACCTGGCTCGTGTTTGCTTCTTTGACAGTTTCCTACCAGGACACCTGTCCTGCCGGGTTACAGACTTGTGTCAAGCACAGGACTTAGTTATGCTGCCAAAACTCTGCTCCATCATTAAAATGGGAAGCCAGCATTTATCTGTGTACAACGATAAACGCACGTTTCTCTAATTCTCATTTGCTAGGTGCTTCTTCACATTTTGAGTTCCTCAAGTCTTTTGTCGCTGTGGGTTGACATATTCTGATATACAGAACTCTGAATTCTGAAGAAGTTTGAGGACATCAGGAGAGGCCAGCCTTCTCTGGGGCCTGGTCAGAGGTACAGAGCTCACCCCCCTCTCTGCTGAGGTCACAAGTTGCTATGTTTCCACACCAAAAGGGAGCCTGTGTGGGAGGAGAAAACAGATCTGGATAGTGTGAAGACCACAGGGTCTCCCCCAAGAAAGGAAGAAACTTTAAGAACCACAATAGCTTGGTCCTCGAACATCTTATAAGTCATATTTTATCAAGAGAAAAGCCTCTGTGTTTTCAGAAACTCTGGATTCAGAAAAAGAAAAGGAATGTGTATAAAATAAGGCCACTGCCTCGAAAAAGTTTCCCTCACTTTTTTGCCTGGGGCTTGGTGAAAGAAATATGGAGAACAAGTGACGTGAGACATACCCCACAGAATAATGTGAATCCTTTTATAGCACGTATAGTGTAGTCATCTGGGATTTTTCTCTGAAGTACAAGTATTTCAGGTGATAATTTAAGCTGCTTGATCACACTTATTTGTGCAAAATTGATTTTTGTTTAATGTTAATGTTTTCCTGCTTAATTTTATATAAACTCAGAATTTAAAAGGCTTCAAGGGAAATTAAAGGTCCTCTATTTGAGGGGTTATATATGTACACTTGATAGGAGTGTCTGTTATTGATAATTTGTGTGGCAGTTTTTACTGTGCTCATTTTTTAAATAAACAATATTTTAAAGTATGTACATGTCGGTTTGAAAAAATTTACATCTTTTTTTTATCCAGGCAAAGTGAAATGTGATTTACAGAAACCACTGAGAATACTTTTATGTTTAATATGAGCACAGTGGATTATTTGCCACCTCTCACCACCCCTAGAAAGAAAGGAATGATAATAAAAGCTAACATTTTATTGAGCACATACTATGTACCAGGCATAGCTCTAAATGCCTTCCCTGTATTAACTTATTTAATCCTCATATCTGCGTGTGGTAGATACCATTATTATTCCCATTTTGTAGATGAATCAAATGAGGCACAGAATGGGGAAATAATTTGTTCACATAAGCCTATATTCAGCAGCACCGTGGTCCTGGATTCACTTACTCCCATAAAGATAGGTGTCAGAGTTTTGAGAGTTCACTCAAGTGCATTCTCCTGCCTCTTCCTGTGTCTGCTCAACATGTCTTAGATGCTGTTGTCTGGAGCAGTCCTTTCCTAAGCACCTCCTATCTGCTGAAGAGTCAAGTCCAGACTCCTTTGCTTGCAGATCTTTCCAGTATCTCTCCTGCTCCTCCCACAAGCTGGGTCTCCTTGTCTCTGACTCCTATGGGTGAGGCTTACACCTACCTCTGTGTCTGCCCAGGCCCACAGTGAACCTCGTCGGCCAAAGCATTCTCCAAAGATGCAAAAATAAATTGCAAGAAATAAAAACTTTCATTTGAAAATGGAAGTTGAATCCTTAAAATATAAGTTTTCCTGCTTATCGCCTTGCAATTATCCCAGACCTCTAGAATTTTTGTTCTTCATGAGCAAAGGCTGATCCTGTATTGGTTATTCTCTAATCCCCTCCAGTTTTCTCCTGACCTATTCATGCGTTATTTTCAGAAACAGAGAAATGCGTGAGTTCAGTATTTCTGTGTTACGTAGGCTGTCTCAATGGACGGACATGCTGAAATTCCTGATCTGTCCAGCTTCACAGCTCTGGCCCTAGGGGGTCTTACCTGTTTACATGCTTGCCTCTAGTCTGTACCAGCTCCTTGAGGGCAAGGCCTCTGCCCAGCATGTAGTTATTAGTGCTCAGTAAATTCTTTTGAGTTAATGAAAGAAGGAAGGCACATTTTTTCCTGGGGTCGGTTTTGGTTTTGGATGGGGGTTCTATCACATCTCTGCAGAGTCCACAGAAATCTCTGTTAATCTTTTGTGACCTGAGGTAGGATGTCACCTGTGAGGAGCTGCAGATCCCATCTCCGAGGTGCCGATGCATCAGGGATTCCAACTCAGAACTTCCAGAACTGCCGCCGAGCGGGCTTGGCGGGGGGCCCAGGGCTCGGGCGGAGGGCAGAGGAGTGAATGGGGGACCGCAGGAATGACTGCCTTGGTGCTGGGGCCCCTTCCCCCTCTGCCGTAGGTGCTGGGGGTCGGAGGGGAGATGGTGAAGAGCACCCTTCTGCCTCTCCTCCCTCCCTTCCTTGGCTCACAGCTCCTGCTTCCCTGAAATTGAGGGGAGTGTGTGTGCAGGGAGTGGGCGGCCAGAGGCAGTGCCTGGAGGAGGCATGAGCTGTGCACTGGTGGGTCTGGAAGGCAAAAGGGAGCGCCTGAGCGAAGCCCCCAGGGCCCAGAGGAGAGGAAGGCGCTCTAAGCCCGGTCGGAAAGCTTCCGGTTTTCTCTGTGGTGCCGTGTAGGTTTCCTTAACTCTTGAATGTTTCTGAGGAACTCTGTTTTAGCAACTTGAGGGAGTGATGAGAATTCCCCGCAAACCCTGTAAATCAGGGGTGTCTGCTCACCACGCACGCGTCACCGCAGGAGCGCCCTTCGGGAGGGCCAGCGGGCTGGAGAGCTCTCGGTTGTTGGGGCTCGTGAGAAGCAGCAGGAAGGCAGCGGTGTGACCGCTATCTTCCTAAATAGTGGCCTCTCCCATTCGGCTCTGCAGGTTCAAGAGCAGAGAACGCTCATCTGTTTATTAGTTGGTTGACCCTAATAACGCGGGCTGTCCTGGAAGGGCTTCCACCAGACGTGCTGAGGGCTTCCTTCGGTCAGAGCCCCAGGGAATCCCGTGTCGGGCCCCGGGCTGGCTGGCAGGCCCAAGCGATCTCAGTCACCTCGTCCATCAGTGCGGGTCCCACCCTGACCAGGCTCGCAGCTCTGATAATGACTCTGGGCTGGCTGTGTGGCCAGGCCTCCTCTTTGCTTTGTGGCTCCGGATCTAGGTCCCTCTTGGCAGCCCGCCCAGGGCCCTGTTCCTGTGATACGGGGCCTGCTCTGCTCTCACCAGTCTTCCCAGAGCCTCAAGTGTGGCCTCTGACCCTCAGCCTGGAGCAGGGAGCCCCGAAGTTGCCCCCACCCTCTCTGATGAACCCCCTTTATCTGCTGCTCTTCCTAGAGTCCCCTTAGCTGTTTCTGTGCTCCATCTGCCTGGTAACCCTGATCGACTTTTCTCGAACCAGACCTGCTGCCTCGCACCTTTTTTTCTGGCTGACTTTCCATCCACCCAGCTGGACTTTTCCTGTGGCTGAGTCCATCCCTTCCCGCCACTGAGTCAGACCCCCGCCACCCCCATGCCCCAGCGGGTGTCCGGAGGTTGGGCTCCTCCGTGTCCCGCCGCCATGAAATGAGTAAGACGCCTGCGCCTCCTACCCTTCTCTGGGCCCCAGCTCTGCCGGGGGCTGACTGAGGGGCTGCTCCCCTCCCATTCTGCTCTGGATCCAAGAGAAGTCACCCTCTCCCAGAGCCCCTCTGTCACAGCCTTGGCCTCCCCAGGCTCTGTCTCCCTTTGCTTCCATTGCAGCCCTCCCCCGGGCCCCTCGGCACCCCCTCTGGGCGTGTCTTCGCACCTGTGCCGTTCCTCTCCCTCCCCTCCCCAGCCTCCCTCACTGCCCCCTCCCTGGACCAGAAGCATTTCCCTTCTGCCCTGGTTGTCTCCCTGGAATCTTCCATCCACACACTGTTTCCCTGTCTTCCCTTGGGTGTGGGTGAGGTCAGCCTAAGGCCTCCCACTTGTGGTCTCCGTGCCTGTGTCTAGAAGCTCGCTCTGTCTCTATCCACGCCCAGCATCCCATTTGGGAATGGGAGAATTCCAGCAGCGTCCGGCTCTGACACACTGCGATTAGATCCTGGACACTTGGGCTCTGCCACCTACTCACAGCTCCAGGGTTCCCTAAGCCTGGGCTGAATTACCTAGGAGGCCCCCAGCAGACGATTCCTCGAGATGGCATGGGAGGCTGGGAGTCCAGAGAGCTGGGGAGATGAGGCTGGCCACCAGCACCTGTGCAGCCACTTGCCTTTATGGCCTCTACAGACCGAGCTCCAGGGCCAGGCTCAGGAGGAAGCATGGTTCTCCTTAGCCACGATTGTTCAACACACCGTTCTTGGAGAGTTACTGAGAGGCCGAGAGAGGTTAAGTGAATATTTGGGGTTTAACCCCATCCCACATCTACTCAGCACTTTACAATTCACAAAATGCCTTTCAATACATTCCCTTCTCTCTTTCAGTCACTGTAGCCACCCTGCTTTGTGTACCAGCAGTAACACGGACTGCTTAAGAATGTGAGCCACGAGTTAAAATCTCCTGGGACCTCCATGCCTCAGTTTCCTAACCTGTGAAATGGGGATAACAGTAGTATCCACCCAGGGTCACTGTGTGGATTACGGGAAACAATCCTTGCAAACATTGAGAAGAGCACCTGGCGGATAGTAAGTGCTCAGCAAGTGTTCACTCTTAGGTTTGTCACTGAGGACTTAGGAGGGGGAAGCTTGTGGCTGTTTTCACAGCCTTCTTTCTGAAGTGCTCTCCTTGCCTCTTTGCTCCTGTTGTGTTCTTCCTGCCTACAGCCCTGTGTCTCTTCTCGCCTTTTTGCCCTCGAAGCCAAACACTCGGCAGCACTTAGCCATTCCTTTGGCTGCCCTGAGCCACGCACCTGGTTCCCCCTCCAGCTTATCCCCCTGGGCCACCTCAGAGAGATGTCCCTTTTGGCCACGGGACTAACTGCACCGTGGACAGTGATCCTGCACGCTTGCTCTAGGGCTCCCGGTGCCACCAGAACCTTCTGAACTGGACCACATCCTTAAGGGGCAGGCGGATGAGGTATTACTAGCCTTGTTTTGCAGATGAAAAAATTGAGGTCTACAGAAATGAAGAGGTCATACGGACACACAGTGACAGAACCAAAACTCAAGTCTGCGTCTTTTGACTTCAGACCTAGTAACCTTTCCATTCTGTGACACCGTTTGGTCTTTCTCTCAAGCAGATGATTCTTAGATGGTCTAGAAAGTCTTAGTAGATGTAAGTGGAATCTGCATTTAAAAATACTTGCTACGGTCCTGCACTCTGCCAGGCACTAGGCTTAGTTTGGGGCCTACAGAGATGACTAAGATGCATCTCCCACCTTCCTGGCACAGCATCCCCACTGCCCAGAGCTGAGCTGCTGCCTCGGTTTCCATGATCTGCCTCCCTCATCCCCTGCGCTCCTGCTGGGGCTGAACCCTCCCCAGAACTCAGCCCACAGAGTAATGATAATTATCCACCGCTTGAGTGCTGACCAGGTAGGTGCTTTATTTACACGATCTCATTTGATTCTCACGCTAAACTGAAATGGAGATGATTAACCTGTTTTACAGATAAAACTGAAGCCAAGTGAGAAGGAGATTTTCCCAGCGAGACAGTGGTTCTGGGTCTGCTTACAAATCTGGGCTCTTCCCAGTGTACCGCAGTGGACCCCCTGGGCCCTGGCATCCTGCCTGCCGCTCAGGCTCCTCCCCCAGAACCTCCGGCCAGCCGGAGGCTGGGCGTCCCCTCAGAAGGCCGCTGAAGCCACAGCTGCGGCCTCACCTCCTGTGCCCGGGGCATGTGCCGAATTGGACATGCTGGTACGGCCCTCTCCTGGGCGGTACCTGGGCTTTTGCTCTACCTGCCAAGCACTGTTCACAAATGGCCTCTGCCCCGTGCAGACCAGCCTCAGTGGCAAAGCCCGCGTCCCCGCCCTCCGGTCTAATTTCCTCCTTTGCCTCCTCAAGGCATCATTCTCAGGCAGCCCCTCCCCACGTCGCGTCACGCGGGGCACCAGCGGCACCAGCTGGACATTTCTCCCCTTGGCAACCTCAGCAGTGAGAAGCCCTTCCTCTCCCAGGAGGGCCACGAAAGCCGCAGGGTCACTGCTCATTGGTCTTAAGGGCCCAACCCACGTAACAGACCCATCCCCGACCTAATCCCTGTGCTCTGATTGGTCAGATCTTAGTCACATGTGCACCTGGAAAAGAGGATGGATCAACAGCATCCCAACCGCATGGACTGAACGTGGAGAAGCGGCAGCTTCCCAGAGGAAAACAGAGGCCGCGTTACCTGAAGCTGGAGAGAGAGTCTGCCGGTGCGCACTACAAAAAGTAGCATGTCTTCTTAAGACTAGGTCACCAGGCACATTTTAATTTTCATTAACAGTCATTCAAAGTTTACTACATCTATGGAAATCCAGAGATAAGTCAGGCACAGACCCTCGTTAAGCAGAATGAAAATTAAGGTGAAACAGAGGGAAGCAACAGAGCATGGTTGTGCGTTCAAAGGCGTGACTATTGAGCGAAGGTTGCAATCCTGGTGGTCTTCATGGAGGACGTGGCATTTGAATGAGACCTTGAAAGAAAACTGAAACTCTAGTAATTATAGAAGTAGGGGAAGGACCCTCCAGGCAGAGGGGACAGCAGGGCAAGGACTGAGCTCTCGAAAGGGGAGGGCGTATGTGAATATAATGCGATTAGGCTAAGGTGCTACAGGGGTTTAGCCAGAGCTGAGACGCCTGCACTGGGAGCCTGTGTGCCCAAGACTGAGTGCATCTGAGGCAGTGAGGAGTGGCCTTGGCAGCCCATGACTCCTGCCGACAAAGAATTTTTGTCCGGCTTCGAGAAGATGCCCTTGAACAGAAACAAGCAGTTTCCCTGGGAGAGCGTCCACCCTCGCTGCCCTTGAAAGCAGGATTTGCCCCAGATTGTCCCTTGCTCAAGCTTCCTAATCTTTATTCTGTTTCCAGATGGGGGGAGTCTACTGGGAGCCCCAGGCCCCTGCCAAGTGCTCCATCTGTATTTAATCAATCCCTCCTCTGAAATCCAATCCGTCATAAATTCCAGCCTCACAATAAATGTGCCGAGAGGTCTGTAGGGACGGGCTTTTATAGTGAATGAGAAACAGAATCGTTGCCCAAACTATTGAACTGAGAACAATGGGGGTCCGAAGGAGGTGCTGCAGGAGGGGCAAAGATTGAAGGCTGAGTAGCAGAGAGGGAGCCCGCGGAGCCCCACCTGCCCGGGCCCGCTGCACCCTCGGCTTGTCCTCAGCCGGGTCTCCTCGCCTTTATTAGCTCTTGGTAATGGACTTTATATCTGCTCAGTGTGACGGAGGAGTCTTGGCAAGCCTCAAAGACCTGCAGAGTTTCCTCCCGGCCCTCCAATGAGAAGCCGGCAGCCTCCGTCAGCCACGTAGGTGGCTCTCCAGCCAACATTTACTTTAGTGTCAAAAAGAAATCCCAGGCATGTTTGGAACAGATGCGGGGCCCGCTGAGCCATGGGGTCTTTGCGAGGACAATCTAGGCTGGGCCTCGGGGTGTCGGCCTTCCTGTCAGGGTTGATCCTGTCGTCCTTGCCTGGGGAGGGCACGCTGGGGCCTGAGACCCAGGCGTCGGGCACTGCTGCAGCCCTGTGACCTGTGGCGGGTGTGGCAGAAGGCCATCTTGCCGTGGGAGGACACAGGGATGCGGGCGTAGCTCTGCCAACGCTTTTAATTAACTCACATGATCGTTCACAGGTTAGACATGAACATGCCCCAGACTCCCCACACTACTTCAGGGGGCCTGTTTCCCATCCACACAAAGGGATGGACGAAATAGGAGTTCTTGCTGTTTCAGTAAAAGTCCCTTTAAAAATCTGGAAAAAGCTATGGGCCCTTTCCTCGGAAAACACACACACACAGACACAAACACATGTACATACACATACATATACATGCGCGCGCACACATTATATACACACATACACATACGTGCATGTACATACACACACATACACACACCTGCAGGGTCATGTCAGGGGGCTGGCAATCTCCAGATCCAGGCTGGCCTGGATGCCTGGTTAAGGAACCCTGAACTGAATGATTCTGGGGTCCGGCCTCTTGCCCTGTAATTCTCTCCGAAGCCGTCTAGGTTCGAGTCGTGCCCCCATCACAAAGCATTTTCTAACCTCTTACTCTGAGGTGGACAGAGGAGGGTTTATTACCCCCTTTTCTGCGGAGCGGGGACGGGTCTGATAGGAAATCAATAGTGAAAGTGGGGCTCATCAGCTCCACCACTGTTTCCTCTAAGTTTTTTAGGCCATGCTCCCTTTTGATGCACAGAAAAAAATCTCATTTCCCCACCCCAGGAATTTCTAATAACTCCTGGTAGGGAGGGGAGCCGAAATCTACTGAATCTCAGGCCAAGTTGTTAAATTTTACTCTCCTTAGCTTGAAATATAATTTGAACTCTGAAAATCATAGTTGTGCTTAATTCCCAAGGATGAAATATTGTAATGTTGGAACATTTAAAACCATGCAGCCTGCGGCAGCCTGGACTAAAAAGCACTATGGAAGGACTGACAGCCTCTCCAGGTAGTTGTGCGGTTAATCCAGCCCCTTCCCAGAACTTTCCTGCCGGGGACACACGAGGACCCTCGTGCACGGAGGATGCCAGTGCCAGATGACTCTAAACAGCAGACGACAGCACTCTCCTGAAGACTTTTGGAACCCTTAACTTTGGCAGGTCTTCAGGATTGAGTTTTTGGGGGATTGCAGGGGCTATGCCGTCCATGAGATGACGCAGTGCCCTTGGAACAGAGTCCTGGGAATGCAGGAGCCCACCTGCCAGGGCAGGATTCTCAGAGCTCCCTCTCCCACTGCTGGAACCTGGGACGTGCTCCCACGTCCCAGGCTTGGCCAATCAGGCCTGGCTTGAATGAGCGGTGCAAAGGTGAGGTTCCTCTAGAACCCACTCAGTGGTGGGGCTGTCCAAGGGGCAGGGAGTGACCCTCAGGCCAAATTGTTCTGCTACGAGATGGCCGTTGGGCTTGACAGTTCTCTGCCCTCTGAGCTGCCTTTGTTCCTGTCCGCTCCCCAAGCCTGTCCCTGCAGCCTCAGCCCCGGCAGCCTGCCAGTAAATTCCCTTTCGCTTAAGAGAGCCCGAGTCTGCGCCTGCTACAATAGGAAGCATCCGTGTTGCATGCCCGCCGTCTAGACCTCGTGTTACTTGCGCAAGCAAATGCTACCTGGGCACCGGCAACACCCCCGCTTCTCCTGGCAGGATGGGGTGGAGGGGGTCAAAGAGAGTAGAAAAGACTCCTTTCCGCAAGCCGGCGACACTCCCTCCACCTCCACACAGGAGCGTGAGGAGAGAGCCCTGAGAGATGAACCTGGAGACCCTCTGCCACCACAGCCCTGTTTTTGACTCCCCGCTTCCCCTCCCCAGTACCTGGGGCCCAGCTTCCCCATCGGTACAGTGAGGTGCTGGGTCCGCTGAGCTGGAGTTGGATGCGGTCAGTGGGGTCTGGAGGTCCTTCCAACTCCAGCCCTGAGTCCAGATACCCTTCAAACTGTCCAACATCCTCAGGGGCATAGACGAACGACCTCCCGGCCCCCGCCCACCCAGGACTCACTCCCCTAGGACTCTGAGTCTGAAAACAAGCAGTGTCTTGACCCCTACCTGGCATCGGTCCTGTGCGTCACGTTCTGGATCACCAAACACCCTTCATCCCTCTCTCTCCCTTATACATTTCATGACCAAACGTCAAGTCTTCCCGTGAATACTTTCCTTGTAGTCTTTGCCTTCCTGCCTTTAGAAATGGATTTGCATAAAATAACCAGAGGGGATTTCTACAACTGCCTCTTTATTCACCTGCAGCCCTTCTAGGCCAGGATGTTTCCTTGATGGACTGCGATCCTTCAACCGGTAATTTAATTGACGCCTGCCCAGTGCAATGTCTCCCCCCCGTGGTTTACTGGGAGCGGCTGGGCTCAGAAAGGGATGTTTCTGTCTTCGAGAAAGGCCTGGAGTCCCCGGAGCATCCTTTCACTTAGCAAGTAATCTAGTATATCTTTAATAAGTGGAGTCAATTCACGTTCAAAACCCTTGTAAAATTCAGCCTTTTAGTCACTCTGACCTCAAGCATTCAAATTCCAATAAGAATAGATAGCCCCAGCAGCACCCACCCACGAGATCCGGCCAGGGGATGAGATCCGGCCAGGGGATACGGGCCGATAGCTCCAGGAGGCCTCTGCCCGGGCCAAGGCCGCAGCATCTGTGCCCTGGAGACTTCTGCTGACTCAGCTTCTCCACCTGCCCAAGCATCTTGAACGTGGGCTTTGGAGAACCACGGGGTCAGAGCCCAGTGGAAAGGTTCTGGGAAACCTGTGAATCTAGTATAGACAGGGCAGGGCGGTGAGCTAGCTGTCTGAGGCTGTACCTGGAGTTAGTGGCAGAGCCTCAGCCTCTCAGTTTCCTGTGTCTTGCTTTTGTCTTATTTATTTCTTGTCTTCTTCTCTCTAGAGGTTAAGGTGAGAATCAGAGACATCCTAGGGCTTGGGTTGGAATACTTGGTCCAACCACTTACTAGTTGTGTGACCTAAAGAAAGATTCCTAGCCTCTCTGAGCCTCAGTTTCTTATCTGTGAAATGGGGACGGTTAGAATTACGCCTCCCTCATTATGTTGCTATAAGGATTAAATGAGGTAACACATGAAAAGTACTTAAAACATTTCCAGGTACATAGTAGTCACTCAGCAAATCTATTCCTGTTATTGTTGTTATCGTGTTGTTGTTACAGCTGGAGAGAAATAGAGCAGATGTGAAGAAGAGCTGCCCAGCTAGCCTAACAGAGAGAGCTGAAGGTTGTAGCAAAGTCTGGAGGCAGCAGGATGGACAGAATGACCCTTTCTTAGGGGTTCCCTCCCCCCAGTGACTCTGTCTTGGCTTCTCTTCAGCAGCTGCCTGAGCCCCAGCAGTGTGGGGTCCTCTCTGGGGAGTTAAGACTAATACACTTTGAGATCTGTGTCAGCAAGTACAGACGATGCCTCTTTGGAGAGGGCAGGGTGGGGCAGGTCTGCGGCAGGAGCCTATATCACACTCGGGCCATGGGGGCTGCCAGGGTTTATTCCTGTTGAATAGGAGGCCTTTCTCTGCTGACTTCAGCTCAGACTGCCCACCGTCTTCTGCATCCCCTCCTGGGGAGGCATGTGGTGGGTACCACTGTGCTCGGACCTGGAGGAGAGAGATGAAATTTGTATCACTGGCCGAGCTTCCTGCTCAACGAGGCTGCAGCTGCCCTGCTCTCTCCATGGGAGACAGGGAGCGTGGAGTGTTCTGAGCGGATGGAGACTGAGCTGGAAGTCAGAACAATCGGGTTCTAAACTAGGACAAGGCCCTTCCCTGCTCCGGGCCTCAGTCTTAATATCCGAGAGAGAGCAGCTTACTGACGCGGTGATCAGGGAAATCTGCGTGTTCCCAATGGCCCTACGGTTCCAGTGCTGTGTATGTGCCCCAGAGACTCTCTGACACAGAAACCCAAGAAACGCAGGGGATGTTTGTTGCAGCAGCACCTGTAGCAGCGAAGAGCTGTGAAAACGAAATGCCCATCAAGAGGGGATGAGGAAATACAAGATGAGGTCTTTTCACGCTAGGAAACGTTATCATCGTCAAAAGGAACCCGCCAAATCCACAAATATCAGTATGAATAGACCTGAAAACAATATTAAAGGGGGGAAAGTAAGAAGCAGGACGGGCTAGCCATGGTGCCATTATGTAATGTTTTAAATGCGTCCACGCAGGTATATAACGTTTAGGTTACACAGACAGGAGAAAGAGCTTCTGGAGTTAGATGGGAAAAGCACACAGCATTTGGAAGAGAGGAAGGGACTGGGGGTGAGGACAAAAAGAGACCAAAAGAAGACTCTTCTGAGACTGCTAGGAGATGCCATGAGCTGGTAATACCAAATCCTATTGTATCCTATTAGGTGCATCTCGGGCTCAAACAAAATAGATAAAGATGGTTTGGGTCTAGATGATTCCCTCAGGACCTTCCAGCACGGCCATCCTGGTACTCAGCCAGCACGGCCAGAGCTGGGACCTTGTAGGGTCCAGAGCAAGGACCATGCCGAGTTGTGGAGCCTAAGCAAAGCCGTATCTGAAGAAAGGTGTCCAAGAGCCCTGATAGGTGTAGATATTCTACTAGGTGCCGACAAAGTCTGTTACATAATCTATTTACATAATCTGGTTGTGATTTCCTGCCTCTCAATACAGTTACATTAGTAATCAGGACCCACAGGCTGATCTGTCGTTTCCTTAGTGCCTTATCATCTATACCTGTGTTTGCTTCTCTGAGTTCTGGAATCTGTCATAAACAAACAATGTCGTGTGGGTGGCCAGGGCAGGGGAGCAACGAGTCTGAGGTCGGAGCTTTGGTACATGCTTGTTTTGGGCCGCTGGCACTGATGCATGTTTGCAGGAGTGCAGACTCCAAGGACCACTCCTGCAGTGCGTTTTAGATTTTCAGCCAGTTCCTCATTTGTATTTGGTCTAAATATAACTTGAAGACAACTGGTCTTCCTTGAGGCCAATCTCAACAGTCTTGACATCAAACAAACACAAAACACAGCTCCAACTGCAAGCGCTGAAGGAGGAGATAAATCGCTAACCCATTGGGCAGCCTCTTAAATGAGCTCGTTCCTTAGAGCAGCGGCCACAGCTCTCTGCCTCCACCCAACCCCCTCTTTTCTTAAAAAATCTCCCTTCGGCCTCTCCAGACCCCCTCTCCAAAACCCCACCTACCAGCGCGCCAGCTAAACGGCAATTGATGAAATAAAATCTAAACCTGAGCCTCGGGTCATCTCAGCACTCAAGTAAAATCGGGGGAGGTCTTGTTCAACAGGTTCTGCAAGATGTCTCCAAGCATCTTTCGAAAATACTGAGGATGCAGGAATGTGAATGTCATCTAGATTTTGTGGCCCACCGTTGTGGGCACAGAGGGGGAACCATGGCCTATGTAAAGGTAGAGCATTCAGCTTGGTCTACTAGGTCGGTGGGTGGGGGGTGTTCTGTCCTGGCCAGGGGTTCTTACACAGGGGTCTAGGGCTCACCTAAGGGGTCATTTGTATTGATCTTAAGGGAATCTTCCTGCCTCTGCATGAGATCACAACTGAGAGAACCTTGGTGACCCAGTGCCTCCTTCACAGGATCTGCTGTGAACGTGAGGCTGGGGTTATTAGTGTAACTGCTGGGAACGGGCCCTCGCCAGCAGGGAAGGGGATAGGCAGGGTCCTAACCCTTCTTGAGGTTGAAGGTGGAAGCACGGACTAGATAAGCCACAGCTCCCAGCAAGGAGAAGAAGAGCTCTAGATGCGAAGGCACATTCTACCCAGTGTCCCTTATGGTGGGCAGAAGTGGGGGGCAGCCTGGTGCGAGAAGGCGATGGTGAGAACAAACCAGCCACTCCCGGTTGTTCTGGAAGGCTCCAAAGAAAAGCATCTACTCCTAGGGCTGCTTTTGTGATTGGGGGGGCGATACTCATGGCAGTGGTCAACCCCTAAGTTTCTTTAAAGTGTGGGAACCAGCGAAGGGGGGCCCAGAAGGCTAGAGCCAGGGCAGGAGACACTGCAGGGAGGGGAGGCGTTTCCAGCAGCTCGGGTGAGAGGCCGAGAGACTCACTGGCACCTTTGCTGCCGGGCTCGAGCTGGCCCTAGTCCCGCCCCAGGCCTCCTTCTGCTGGCGTCCACCAGCAGTGGACAGGCGTAAGTCACTTAACCAGACCACTGTCCTGCTCCTGACTTCGGTACAAGTCACCATCAGAGAGCTGGACAGCGGCCATGCCAGGCCCAGCAGGCACTGCAATACCGAACTCCACCGGTTGCAAAGTGTCCAAAAAGGAAATGAGCGTAACCTGGCGTGGCTGCCTTTCCACGGGGCCACGTTGGCTCCTGATGACGGCCACTTACATCTCCAAGTGCCTGGACACCACCTGCCCGGGATGGATACCCAGGCCTTGGGTCTGTCAGGTGGAGGGGTCACCCCAGCCATGTTCCTTTCCACTCCCGCCTGGACCTCTTCGCTCCATCCACATCTGTGTTCACATTCTCCTGGGGAACAGGTAGCACTGGCCTCTGCACTCTTTTCCCAGTTCTCTAGGCTGGAGTGCTTGGATGGGCCTGGGGGGCAACTGGCTACTCCACAGGCGGAAGCTGAACAGGCTGTGGGCAGAGGAAAGGGTATGGGCAGCGGGTCCCAGAGGAAAGATGCTGTCTGGAACCCTGACCCCGTCTCGCAGTCACAGAGCTGGGAGGCCCAGGAAGCACCGGCTGACTCTGGCTTCTCTCTCCTGCGGGCAGCTGAGGTCAGCGTCTCTAAATTGCTAGTTATTCCTTTCTTCAATTAAGGACAATTCTTCTGACGCAGGAAGTTAACTCCCACCAGTTAATCTAATGGCCTTGAGTCCTGATGTGTTTGCTGCATCTGAAGGCAGGGCCAGAACTTCCTTGGTAGCGGGTCACAGCCCACGCATTCAGGAGCTGCCCTGGGGGGCCAGGGCCCCATATTCCCTGTTGGACTCCAGATCCACACAGCAGCACTGATCCTCAGACAGGGGCTGGGGCTGCGGTGGAGGTCTAAAGTGGAGAAGCCACGGATGGCTCCCGGAAGTGGGTTGTCATGTGGCAAGCCTCCTCCATCTCTGGCCCATTGTCTTCCCATCTGAGAAATGGGGGCGTGGAGGAGGGTCTGGCTAGATGATTTCTGTAACTCCCATCAACTGGGCTTCTCCCCTAACCTGCCCCACCCACCTCTTCCCAAGGGTTTGTGGTGACTGGATGGAGAGGTGGGAGGGGTCTCAGTGCCCACCTCAGGTAGCATCTTCCCTGAGCAGGATGTGTTTGCCTATGAAATACACACACACACACACACGCACACGCACACACACACGCATGTGTGCGCGCAGTGCTGCCTGGAAGTAGGGCCCCTGCCAGACTGTGTTCACTGCTGCCGCTGTGAGCCAAGGGCCCCAGGAGGTGCTCAGGCCCGGGTGTGTCCCCTCTGAGGCTGCTTTATTGTTCCTCTGTGACAACTCACACCCACAGACCAGGTGGCCGAACCTGGACATTATCCAGGCAGTCAGGCCTCTGACCGTGCCCTGTCTGCAGGGAAGGGTGAGAACCAGGCCCAAGGGATAGAACATAGGCTCTAAATTTATCCTGCATAACCACAAGCACGGAACTTTCTCAGCCTCCCTTTCCTTATGTGTAAACTGGGGATAATATAAGACATCAGAGGGTATTATGTACCAACTGCCTGAGGGTTAAAAGACATGATATATGTAAAGCCCCGAGCATACTGCCTGTCCACTCCTTGCTATCCCTGCCTCCGCCATGCCCGAGTAATGGGGAAAGGCCGCAGGGGTTCACTCACACACTCCCAGCTGGTGACAGATGGCACACACCGGCCGGGAGCTCTGGCTTCAACCTCGGAGCTTCTGAAATTTTGT
>NC_041227.1:90829794-90838589 GCF_002837175.3 Physeter macrocephalus | reverse complement strand
GGTCAGGATAGAGAGAGACAGGCAACGGGGAGGTGGGGGCAGGGGACACAGAGAATCACACACACACAGGGGGACTCTGACGGCACCTCCTGTGCATTGAGAGTGAGGGGCACAGGCTGCCAGGAGGGCCAGCCCCTCCGTGTCAGGGTGGGAAGAGTCCCAAGAGACTCTTTTTGTTCATACGGGACCCAGAAGCCCAGAGAAGGACAGGGACCAGCACGACGTCACACAGCAAGTCAGACGAAGAGCTGAGTGAAAACTGGGTGGCCTGTCTTCCAGCTCGGGGCTCTTCCTGACATCCTGACCACAGAGGTGGCCCAGACACCCTCAGAAACCCACCTCATTGTCTTCGTGGATCTCGATGCTTCCCTGGGCTGGGAACCTCTGTCTTCTCAAGGAAACCCGGTACAGTTCTCCTGTGGGGTGGACAAATGGACTCAGCATCTCCAGGCCTCCCTCACGGTGACTGGATGTTCCCTGGGCCCAGCTGGCATGAGGCCTGGGCTCCCAGGTGAGCTGGAATGACAGCGTCCCCAGCTCGGGAGGGTCACGCTGCCCAGCCCCTGCCGCCGACAGATACACAACCTGAAACCTTCCTTCTCCTGAAGAAAGGGAGGCCGGGGACTTCCTGGTGGCACAGTGGTCACGAATCTGCCTGCCAATGCAGGGAACACGGGTTCGAGCCCTGGTCCGGGAAGATCCCACATGCCGCGGAGCAACTGGGGCCCGTGAGCCACAGCTACTGAGCCTGCACTCTAGAGCCCGTGAGCCACATCTACTGAAGCCTGCGTGCCACAACTACTGAAACCCGCGCGCCTAGAGCCCGTGCTCGGCAACAAGAGAAGCCACCGCAATGAGAAGCCCACGCATCCCAACGAAGAGTAGCCCCTGCTCGCCGCAACTAGAGAAAGCCCACGCGCAGCAACGAAGACCCAATGCAGCCAAAAATAAATAAATTTATTTTTTAAAAAAAAAAGGAAGATAAAGAAAGGGAGGCCAGCAATGTGAGGTCATCATGGATGCTGTCTGTCCCTGAGGTCAGGAGGGGTGTCCCAGAAAGGAACTATTCTTCTCTTCCTCACCAGTAATGAGAGAGAAACAGGACAAATGCCATCTGGTGACTACCAGTTACGGAGGGAAACTTGGGCCAAGCATCCCTCTGAAAACCACTAGAGGAGCTGGGTAAAGTATTTTTTAAAGGTCTGTCTGAAGCTCTCGGAGTGACAGCAAGGCCTTAAATTATGGGATCCCGGTCCAGGGAAGGTGGATCCTCCGAGAGGCAAGGCCAGCATCCAGGAGCACACTCACCGTCACACACGAGATTTGGGGTGAAGCCAGCCACTGCCAGGAATGCTTTTCTTGCTTCTCTCGGCTGCCATGTCCTCCTCCAGGAAGCGCTCCTCGGCATCCAGCCCTGGCTGAGCTCTCATTCCTCTAACATGTAAACTACAGCTGTGGACCAAATCTGGCCCGCCGTCTGTTTTTGTAAATAAAGTTTTATTGGGACACAACCGACTTTTTCATTTATGTATTGTCTATGGCTGCTTTTGTGCCACAGCAGCAGAGTTAAGTAATTGCCACAGAGTTCTTACAGCTGGCAAAGCCGAAACTATGGACTACCTGTCTCCTCACAGAACAGTTTATCTGATCTAACACCCGCATTTCTGAATGTCACTGCACTGGACCCTCCGGTGGAGAGGCGCCTCCAAGACATCCAACGGCCCCCTGATGGCCCACCCGGTGATGCCGGCCACACTGAGGAATCCTCACCACCTCTCCTTTCTCCCCACGAGAAGGATACTATTTTCTCTGCGTGGCTGAACCACAAAGCTAGACTGTGAACCACCTGTTTGCCTTCAAGTGGTTCATCTCTAAAGCAGCCGGTTCTAGACAGGATGGCCCTTTCTCCTTCCCACTCCACCCCCACCCCCTGCCACGAGCCTGCAGCACCCACTAGGAGTCACATCTGGGGAGGGGCCTTCCCAGGGGCTTTACAGGCAACCCTGCAGGAGGCGTGGGCGAGAGCCCTGGGCAACATGTTTCTAAGTCAACGTCTTCTCAGCCACTATTGGCCCCAGGGGAGGGTGCGTGCAAAGAATTCCAAGTGAGAAGCTTTTCTCAGTCAGCAGGTGCATTTCTGAAATATTCTGTCCTCACAGACACAACCCTGGTCTAAGGGTAACTGCTTTATGAGCTCGGAGCTGCTGCCCACACAGACAGGAAATCGTTTCCCAAATGATGGAGGGGTTTGGCTTGGAGGAGGACGAGAAAAAACTTGTTTTGAGGCCGGACTCTGCCCTGCACTTACTGAGACTCCTTCAGTGGCTCAGACTCTTCCGCCTTAATTCAAACATCCTGCAGACCTTGCCCAGGACTTGGCTAGAAGAGGTCTGGGCCCTGCCTTCAGGACAGGATTATGCTAAAAGACACCAGTCAATGGCTCAGTTTTGTTGAGCACTTATTTCGTCCCAGGCACAATGAGCTTTACAGCTTTACCATCTCATCTAGTTCCCACAGTTACCCTCTGAGCTGTGGTCCTCTTATTATTAGCACCATTTTACATATGAGAAAACTGAGGCTCGACCAACCAAGGTCATTTGCCCCAAACCGCACAACTAATTAAAGACTGAGTGAGCTGCCCCCCACTCAGCAGAAGACGATGCTTGACCAAGCGGCTCCCCTCCCATCCCCCTGATCTCCACAGCTTCCCAGTGAGGTAGACATGACAACCCCCATTCTGCAGGAGAAAAACCCGGAGCACAGACTGATGTGACAGCCTGAAGACTAAAGTCCCCGAGACTTCTTCCCACCGCACGTGAAAGTCTGTTAGTAGGAAACCCCGAGAGTGTCCAGGAGGGAAGCTGAGTGTCGCTTCCCCAGGATGAAGCAGCCATACTTCGTGGTGTGTGCAGCCGCATGTGTGCAGCTCTGGGGCAGCTGGACCAGGAGGAACCAGGAGCTGGGCAGAGCTGAGGTCATGGGCGGGGAGCCTGGGAGACCCCTCACTTCTGGGGCCAGGAGAAACCTAGTTGGGACCATGGACTTTGGAGCCAGAATGCCTGAGTACAAATCTAGGCTCTTACCAGCTGCGTGCCCTGTGTCTCAGTTTCCTCATCTGGAATATGGGCATAATAATAGTAGCTACCTCACAGAGTGGTGATGAGGATAAATGAGCCCATACATACAAAGTGCTTAGGACACGGCCTGGAGCAGGGTAAGTGCTATATAAGTGTTAATAGTTTATTATTATTATTACTATTATCTAGGGTGCATCGGGGGGCACAGAGCCAAGGCCACAGCTGACACAATGGGGCCGGAGGCTGATGGGGACATCACCACCTCCACACTCCTGCCCGGCCCCCAAGTCCCTCCCTAAGCCCTGGCAGGCTCCCCAGCCTCACTGGGCTGGATGCCTGCTTGCAGTGTGATTACAGAATTAAATGCTGTGATTGCCACAAATTACCATAGCGAGGCTATAAATAAGTTGCAGGGAAGACAGGAGGGTCCTGCCATCTCCTGGGCACCATGTCCTCCAGTATGTGGGGACTGCATCCTGCGCCCTCACTGATTACACAGGCTGAGAGCATCTGCATCCTTGATCGTCCTGTGACCAGCTCCCCTGGGGCCCACGTGATGCCCTGGGCATCAAATCTGTGCTGCGTCCTGGCCACAAATGATGCTGAGGCAGTTCCTGGCTCAGTGGAGATGGGAGACCAGCAGGGTTGTCCTCAGTGCCCCTCACCCCTTGCCTAGCCAAGGGGAAGAGTCTGGCCTCCCATGCTGTTTGAAGACGGAGACTTGCTTCCTTCTAATGCACAAAAGCCAGAAATGCTTTGCTCTGGAGGATGGAGGAGGGGAGACCTCGCCTGCCAGATCTGGATTCTGGCCCCTTGAGAGCTGACTAACAGGACCAGAGTTTCCCCATCTTCAGTCTTAGAAAGGTCTCTGTGGACCAACAGAAAGGCAGCCTAGAACCCATCTGCCAGTACCTTGCCCACAAGGGTTCTGCTCTTCTAAGAACCAGACATTCCCACCACAATGATTGAGGCCACTGGCTCTGACTCACCCACAAGACACAGCTCTTTCACTCTTCCATGCCTTTGTTCATGCTGAGCCCTCTGCCTGGGAAGCCCTTCCTCCCTCTGCAGACCAGCAAACTCCTACCTAACCTACGAACCTGCTCAATTGTCACCACCTCTGGAAAGCTTTCTCAGATCTACTCAGGCAGAGATGGTTGTCTCACAGGGTGCCTGGCTGGGCCTGGCTTGCTGCTGTGAGATTACTTGTCTAATTTCCTCATCAGACTGTGGACCCCTTGAGAGCAAGGTTTACCAGTGGTCAGGACCTAGCATGACATTTTTGTGAAAACGCATTGCAAGTGAAGATCCCAGGGTACACATGACCTAGGAGACACCTCTCTGCTGTCAAACCCCCAGGAGAAATTGGGATCAGGGAGCATCATCCAACAGGAGGCACATTTCTTGGAAGTCCTCAGGGAAAGTGCTAGCAGGGAACCTCTGGGAATTCTAGAGCATCCTGGCCGGGGCCTTATCACTCTGCCCCTAGAGGCTTCCCCAGAGCCTCTGGTGACAAGAGCTGCTGGCAGGGGTTCCTGGGTGGTGGGGAGCCACATTCCAGGGGCCCCAGGACCTCATTATCAGGCTACCTGTTTCTTCCCACTTCCCGTTCATTTCTTTTTGCATGGCGCTATTCAGGCTGGGTCCCTTGCCGCGCCCAGATCTGGGGCGGGGTGAGCCCACAACTGTTTTTTTGTTTGTTTGGTTGGTTTTTTTTTTGCGGTATGCGGGCCTCTCACTGTTGCGGCCTCTCCCGCTGCGGAGCACAGGCTCCGGACGCGCGGGCTCAGCGGCCACGGCTCACGGGCCCAGCCGCTCCGCGGCACGTGGGATCTTCCCGGACCGGGGCACGAACCCGCGTCCCCTGCATCGGCAGGCGGACTCTCAACCACTGCGCCACCAGGGAAGCCCCCCCACAACTGTTTTTGTGACAATGTTTTGTGACAAGCTCTGAGGCAGGCCAGCTACTGCAACGCCTGCTCCCAGCACGCCTGCCAGCCCTGGCACCAGGACCAGTGCCCCCGCCCACCAGCTCACCATGGCTCCTCCTGCCGGCGAAGAATAGAGGCTATTTTTGCTTAATCACATCCTTGGAAAGGACAAATCATGATCATCCCTTCTAATTACCGATGTGCTACACTCCCCTGAAGACAAAAGCCAAGGTCGCCACCCACGCACTCGGCACCCTAAGCAAAGCATCACCCAGTTTGGCCGAAGACTCCATCTCCCTTGCCACCCGCCACTGGTACCCACAAGGAGTGGGTGTTGGGGGTGCCCCCGGGCTAAAGCTGACCCCTCAGTTTTACCCTCCATTCTACCAGCCCTGGCAGTCGCCCCACCTCTTAGTCACTCCTGGGGTCAACTGAGCAGAGCTGGGCCCAGCTTGAGGCCACATGGCACGTCCTGAGACGTATCTGCAAAAGTATCTAATCCTTTAGAGCACATGGAAGCACAGGCATGGGCAAACACCCACACACGTGTGTGTTTACATAAGCCCAATGGCTTGGCTATCTTGCTCTGATGTGAGATGCATGGCATATACCTAGAAATGTCTGGGAAGATCTAGAGCTTCATTCAGCTGCAAGCAGGAGGCTCAGATCACGGCCCCAATCCCCCAGGTAGACCCACATGGAGAAGGACACACACACGGGAGACAGGCATGGACAGAGTCCTGGGATGGGAAATGAGTACCCTAGTCAGAGGGTGACCTCAGGCACCCTCCCCACGACCGCAAAATGAGGGGGTCAGACCTCATTCCCTCTTAGGAGTCAGGCAGTCGGAGATTCCTTGAGTCCAAGCATGCTGTGTGAGTTCAAGCCTCCATGCCCAGCAGAATTAGACTCTTAGACCCTAACGGGACCTGCAGGCATGATGGGCGAGTTGCTTTGAGGGATGCCAGAGGAAGGAAGAGGAACCAAGAAATGGCAGGTGGCAAATGTCACCTGGATTTTCAAAGTGGTTGATTCTATGTAGGGAGATTCATGTCAATTTCCAGGCAAGACCCGTTGCAAATTAACAAACAAGTGTTTGGGGACCCTTAGAAAAGGAAGCAATGGTCCCTCAGAGACCTGATAGGCTCACTCGGACATCTCTGGCCAACCCCACCTCATTGCTTGTTGGGTAGGGTCACTGGGCTGGGAGCCCAAGGTAGCTAGCGCCAAGGGCTTAGGGCATCTGGGGAGGAGGGGACACTGGCAGAAAGACAAACCAGGTTGGAACGCGCAGCTCTCATAGCGGCTCAAGGAGTGCAGGTTCATGAATGGGGCCACGATGCGGATGGGACACTGTGCCTGTGTAACAAGGGAAAGAATGGGCCCGCGCTGTATGGTTTTTAAACTTTTTTAAAACGGTGAAATCTTTTGCCCAGTGAAATTTTCCTTAGAAACCCAATTTGCAGAACAGGTGAAAGTCGATGGCTCTGACTGAAAAAGGTTGGGGGGCCCAGAGCCCCGCTTCCTTACTCCCCCCGACCCTTGACTTAGGCAGCCACTGAGGGCTCCAGAGAACAATTAAAAATCCACCAACTTTGTTCATCAGCCAGACTCTAGGCCACCCTCCTCCACGGTGCCCCAGTCCCTGGCTTTACGCAAAAACAGCAATCTAGGTGGAGGGGTGGGAGGATGGGTGGGAGGCCTGATACTGGAAGAAAGCACTCCAAAATGTTTCTAAGTGGTTTTCTCTGGATGGTGGAACAATGGGTGATTTTTTTTAACTTTCTGCTTTTCTCTATTTTCCAATTTTTCTCTAGCAAACTCATATTTCTTTTACTTTACAACTATTTATGAATACATCGATTGAATGCACTACAAGCTTGTGTTGTGTTTACGATAAGAACATTTTCAACAAGCTACTACCCCTGACTCTGCTAAATGCAAACGCTACAGACAAAACAAAGTGAAATGCCCTGCTCTCTGGGAGCTGACAGCAAATGAGGGAACGCAAAAGGAAATGACATGTTTATGGAAGGAAAGAACGAATGTGAAACACGATGAGTGAATCACCATCCTGCATTTGGGTTAAAAATCCAACTTGACATGACTTGCCAATTCCTCCTCCGTTGGTTATTGCCCAAACTTGTGTCGGGGCTGGAAGTACCAAGATGAATCAGATATATGGCATGTGCCTTCAAGGATCTCTCAAGCCCCTAGGGTCACATGATCAAGGCCTATGTCATGTGACCAAGCCCAGTCACATGACCAAAGGCTGAAAACAGCCTGAGCCAGGGTAATGGGACCCCACAAAGGTAGTCAGCCTCTGAGGCTGCACACACTAGAGACTATGGAATGAGGAGGGGACATCCCTCCCCGTCCTGCTCCCTGCAGCTCAGGTCACTTTGAGGGCACATCTGGAGTCCAATAACTGGGCAGGAAAGCTGTGGAAAGGAGCCCAGCCTGGGGAAGAGCAGGTTCTATGGGACATTTGCTGCCTGCAAATCCCAGCTGAGCTGTGTTTGGGTCACAGGAGCAGAAGACAGAGTCAGGATGAATGGGGGTGCGGATAGTTTCTGAAGAGTTCTGAATTTCAGCACAACTAAGGAAATGTTTACAATAGTACAAGAGTGACCCGTGCTGGCCCAGTAGCAGGGCGTTCTCTCCCCTTGAGGAGGTTGGACAAGCAAGGAGTGTAAGTGGTCACTTGGCAGGGATGCTGGCAGGGGATGTTTATCCAGGGCTGTGGGATCTAGAGGCCGAGGCCCCTCCTATGACTCCTTAAGCCTTTCAGGGTCAGAAGCCAATCAAGTCAGCCTGGATTCAACTAGCTAATGAGGCCAAACCCCAGGGGCCAATTAGCCACCCCCAGAGTTGCTTGTCCCCACTAAGGCCTGCTGTCCCTTGCTAGGGTCTGGGCCCCAGATCCTGCCTCTTGAAAACACACTTTTGGCCACCCCAAGGGAGCTTGGGGATAGCCCGGAGGAGCCACTCCCCTTGAGGGAACCCAGTGTCCCCATCTTGAATCAGGCCCAGGGAAGGTTTCAGATATACAACCATAAGAACCTCTCCTGCCACTACACAGTGATGCTAGAAGGGCTTGGCGTCCCCTATCTGGTGACTCTCTGTAATAAATGCAGTCTTCCTCAGATGGGTCTTGAGTTTCTAGTCCTCGCCCAGCGTCTCAGGCAAACTTCACATTCATCCTGAGAGGACAGGGTGCTCTGCCCATTTTACAGATGAGAAAACTGAGGCTCAGAGACGTTAAGTGAAGGGGTGGGGATTTGAACCCAGGTCACCCGGCAAGGGTTCTTTCATCCTCCTGAAGCATCACCCCACAAAGGCGGGGGTTAAGAAAGGGGTGTTCTTGTCAGTCTTTTAAATGCCTCCTTACTGGCTCTGCCCCCAGAGCCATCCCTGGCAGGGAGCGAAAGGGGAAGAGAGGCGGCTGTGAGGAGCAGAAGCCTGCCTGAACCTTTGGGTCCTACCCCCTATGGAACCCCTGTCAAGCCTGCCCCGGCCCGGCTTGGAAGTCAGCACACAAAGGAACCCCAAAGCACACTCTCCAACGGTGATCCCCTCAAAATGAACGTGGGCTCCAGAAAAGAAGCGGGGCAGGGCCCTTAAACATATGAAAAGGTGTTCAACCTTAGAACCCTAAACTGCAGGAACGCTCACTGAAATCACTCTAAGACGCCTTTTTTTTTTTTTTTTTTTTTTTTTTTTTTTTTTTTTTTTTGGGGTTCGCGGGCCCCTCCCCGCTGCCGCCCCTCCCGTTGCGGGGCACTGG
>NC_041227.1:90813312-90829489 GCF_002837175.3 Physeter macrocephalus | reverse complement strand
CCGGACCGGGGCGCGAACCCGCGTCCCCTGCATCGGCAGGCGGACTCTCAACCACTGCGCCACCACGGAAGCCCAAGACGCCTTTTTTTTTCACCTTAGCCGTTATCAACACCCAGCCGCCCAGGGTGTGGGAAAGCAGCCTCTCCTCATTCATTGCAGGTGAAAGTGAAAAGCAGTACAGCCTCTGTGGAGGGCAGTTTGGCAAGGTCATTCCACATACAGAATGCCCTTGACCCAGCAATTCCAAGTCCATGTGCAAAATGACATGGGTACAACACTAACCACTGCCACACTTTCTAAGATATAGACAAGAGACAGAAAGCAACCTATGTGCCCATAAGTAGGGGCCTGGTTCAATAAACTAGGCCACCGTGAAATATGACACACCCGTTGCAAAGAATGGTACCCTTCTGAATGTATTAGATAGTCAAATACTCCGGATATATTGTTATCTGAGAAAAGCAAGGTACAGAGTGGAAGGCACCGAATGCTCCCATCTGTGTGGGGTATATATAAAGATATATATATATAAATGAATATTTAGGGAGATGCTCATATATGCAGAGAATATCTCTGGAATGTTCTAGAAGAACCTAGTCACAATCATGGCTTCTGGGGAGAGGGAGGAACCCTCATCACCTTCGTTCCTTTAGAATTTTATACCATGTACATGTGCTACCTAAAGAGACAGATTAAAGATAAGAATTTTTTCAAAGGGCATGTAGCAGGGTGATTAAAAGCCCTTTTGTCCCCAGGAGAAAGGGATTTGAGGAGACAGAGGTTCCCTGAGACTAAAATGAGATTCCCCACCCTCTGTCCCAAGCTGAGGGGAGGAGACAGAACTAGGTGCAGTGCCCTCACAACTTGGGGGACCCTCGCAAGTCCAGGAGGAGACAGAATGATTTTCACGGTCTGGCCACCCTGTGCCCCAAGGAGCCCGGCCCCTAGGCGGACCAGGACGGAAGGGAGTACCAGGCTGGGGCCCGGAGCCCCGCAGCATCCACGAGTGTGGACGGAGAGCTTCCTGCCCACATTCGCACGTGCACACACTGTTTCCCCAGCAGGGTGGTGGGGAAGACCCCTGGCGGCTTTGGAACAAGGGCAGGAACATGAGGAAAAGGGAAACCCCTGGAATCACAGAGGGGGCTCTGTCACAAGTCCAGCTGGATGGGTATGCAGAGTCGAAGTTACAAAGGGGCTTATAGAAAAATAAAGGAAAAGGTGGTTCGTTCATGTATAAGTCAGTGGACTGTGCAGTATGGTCTCCATTCTCCCCTCCAGATCCACCTCCACCCTCCTCAGTGAGGCTCCCTCCCTGCCCGCTCACCACAGGCTGTCCCTCTCCTGTCCCTCCCGAAGGCCAAGCTCCTGCGCAGGTGGGGCAGGGACAGAGGGGGAGGCTCTCCACGCAGCGACCTTCAGGGCTGGGAGTGGCCCAGGGCATCTCCCTGTGCCTGGTGGGTTTCCTTTACCTGAGATTGAAGAAACCCCTACTGGACTCTCCTCCAGTCATGCTGCTCGAGAGCCTTCCTTTTCCTGCTGCAACCCCTGACCGAATCATGACTAGACTCTAACTGCCCTACAAAAATCTTATCATGTCTGCCTACACTGTCCTTTCCTGCGGCTTCCCCGTCCTGACCAAGGCCTGTGTGGTCTGCCCACAGGCCCGACTCTCCACTCACCTCTCCCACCACTTGCCCCACCCTCTCTGAGCTCAACCACGTCGGCCTTTTAGACAGTTGTCAAGGGTCCCATGTCCCTCTCCCCACAGGGCCTTTGCACATCCTGTTCCCTATGCCTGGACTCTTCCTCTCACCCTCTGTGCCCAGACAGTCCCTACAGAAACCTCAGTGTTCCTTACTCCTGGGGGCCTTCCCTTCTTACTCTCCTCCTCCCGAAAGCACCATGGCTTTCTGTGTCCTAGGACTAATCCTTATACTTTTAGTTTTGTGGTTATTTCATTTGTCTTCCCCTCCTCCAACCCCCAGATTGTAAGATCCTTAAAGGCTGGAACTGGATTTGGTTTTGTTCCACTTTATCCCCAGAGACTATTAAGCTGCTGGCATATAAAAGAGACTCATTAAATATTTTTCAAACAAGCGAATGAACTAATAATTTGTTCCTATTTTGTGCCCCTACACGCGTCAGAAGCCGCACACGTCCCTGGCAATGCAGACGCGGCACAGACTCACACAGATGCACACGGAGCCTTGTGTAGATGACTGCATTGATGCTTGGACACACACACAAACGCACAGGCACACGTTTCCCTATGCGCGCACACACACACGAACGGACCGTGCCAAACATAGGCATACACGCACGCATGCAAGAAAAGTGCTCCCAAGGCGGACGTCTGCCACCCTGAGCTCATTAAAGCCGCTAAATATAGCCCGTCTGCAGCTGCGCTCAGCAAGCTGCCCACACAGGCCAGGAAAAGACACCAGTTACCAGGCAGAGGAGTGGGGAGGCCAGCCGTGGGCAGGGGGCTTCACGCACCACGCCCGTGTAGGGCTGCTGGGGAGGCCATGGGGCTGAGGGTATGCAGGAGGGGTAGGTAGCCCCTTGGTGGCTGGTCTGGATGTTCAGAGCTGCTCCTCTGGTCCCTAATCCCAGACAGTGGGACGTGAGGTCAAGCCACACCCCCATGAGAGCATCCTAATCTTCCCCCTGTGCCTCTGTGGGACAACCACACAGGTTTTTCTGACAGTTATTGGGGTCAAGGAGCCAAGCTCAGTCCAGGACCAGGGACTGGAGCCAGGATACAGCCTGGGACAAATCGGGGCTCCGCTGGTGCCTAGGGTAGAGGCTCAGTCTGGAATGAAGATCAAGGGTCCTTCTGGGGCCAGGACTGGGACTCAGTCTGGACCACTGTCGAGGACGAGAGAAAGTTCAGAGACCCACTGCTCAGCCCGCTCTAACAAACAGGCATGGCCACGGGCAGACCCTCCCCACACTGGGGGCGCCACCTGCTGCCCCCACCCCTGCATCTGAAGCCTGGCACCGGCCCTGAGAAAGCCATCTGACGACCACAAGTGTAAGTCACATGTGCAGGTCAAGTTGTACTCCACACAGACTGGGTCCAACTCAGAGGGCCCAATAGCAAGTCCTCCTGTCCTGGAAACTGCACCCTCCTCCCACCCCACCGACCCACACAGGTGGACAGGAGGTAGAGAAAGTCTCTCCAACTTGCACTTTACTGTGCACATCCTGGACCCCAAGTTTTCTGGGGGGCTCGTGGAGCTGGCTCTTGAAGGGGGTTACCTGTGTGACACAGGGGACAATGGGGCACCTCCCCAGGTACCTGGGGTGACCAGAAAGGAGACACTTGAGGAAAATGGGAGCTCAGACCAGACATGGGACTGAGCTCTGGAGACGGAGGAGCATGGAGACCTGCGTTTGAGCACCTTCCTTGGAAGGTTATTTACCCCTAGTCTTTATCTTCTCAATGTGACACAGTTGTAATGATTGTTACCTTTCCCAGCATCCAGGTGGCCATGAAGATCAGTGTGCAGCGCCCTGCACACTGCGAAGCTGCTGAGAGGGGAAGGGAGGGGGGGACGGAGAGAGTGAGGCAGCCACGGTTCTCCTGGGAGAGTCTGCTCCTTCCTGGAGATGGAGCCGGGGGACAGAGGAAGGAGAGTTACTACACCCACTGAGCCAACAGCTGTGCCCTCGGCCTCCTCTGTGATGACAGCAGGTCCTGGCAGGAAGGGGTGGACCCAGGTCCCTGATCCAGGAAGCGATGAATGGAGTAGAGGGCAGAGGCCAACAGGGCTGGGTCCCAAGGGAATCGCTCTGGAGCCCCAAGTCCTTCCTACCATCTGCTGCGGAGGGGGCTGCCAGTGTCCCCTCCACGGGGCTGGATGCACTGCTCGAGTTTTCCAACTAGCTTAAGAGAAAACTGTGCTTGGAGTCTGCATGCTCCTTCTAGAAGTCAGTCTGGAAAGGAAGGGGAGGGCTGGTGGGGAAGGTGGGCAGGTAGGTCATGCGGAGGCCGGCCTCATCCTTTACTGGAGAGGAATCACTAGAGGGCATCAGGAGGCCATGAGGACAAGTCTGCCTCCTGCGAAGGTCTCTCTCACGCTCTGGAGGAAGAACCAAAGTGGGAGAGACCGGAGGCAGGGAGGCCAGCATGGGAGGATGGATCCATCCAGAAGAGAGAAGATGGTGGCCTCAGCTGGAGAAGGGATGGGGGAATGGAGTGGGTGGAGGCATGAGAGATCTGCTGGGGGTAGAATGGATGCTCTCAGGGGTCTGATCTGACTCTGGAAGGTGGCAGAGAAGGGGAAGTTTAGAAGGACGCCCAGGTGTCTGGCATGAGTTTGCGGAAAATGGCGCCATTCACTTTGTACAGAAGAACAGAAGTGAGGTTCAATGAGCAGGTAATAAGCTCCCCGAGTCCTTACACCCAGCACCATGTCAGGTGCCAGAAGTGCTCTGTAAATGTCGGCTCTGCTGTGGAGTAGCGTGAACACGGCAGAACAGCCAGACGTGCAGGCAAAGGAAACCAGGAGACAGAGGCAGCAACGGAAAATCAGAGAGCGCTAGAATGTCAGAGCTAGAAGGGGCTCTACGTACAGACGGGCCAGGAGACCGGCCACAGGCAGGAGCTGAGGCTGCATAGCAAGTTAGCTGGAGGGGTGGGGGGCCCAGGTCTCCTGCACCCTGGTCCGAGCCCCTCTCTCCCCTCTGCCTCCACCGGCCCCTCCGCAATGGTTCCCTAGGCTTCCTCAAGTCTGGTTCCAAACAGCAAGCACAAGCCAGAGGCAGCAGGCTGCCAGCACACCTGTGCAGCTGCAGGATGAAGGCTGGGCTGCCTGGCAGAGGAGGGAGGATTCCGGGACACCCCCGGAGTCCCCACCCATGGTCACTGCAGACAAGACCTCACAATCCCATGCCTGCACATGAGCTGGGAGGCCCTTGAAGGTCCCTTTCCTGCACTCCCAACCCTTGTGGCCAGCTCAGGAGGGCTCCCCGGGGACTCAGACTGTGACAGTGACAACAGAGCCAGCCACAGGACCAGCAGAGCATGGAAAAGACTGGGCTCCGTAAGATGCTGAGATTCACGCCCCCCGTGCCTGCACCAGGTGTTCCAAGGCTCATCCAAAGCCAATAATAAGCGAGAACCATGCAACGCTTCCTATCTGTGAGGTGCAGACCTTGGCACCCATGTACATTACCTCTATGCCCTCAGCGACTGTCGAAGTAGACATTACGATCATCTTTTCACAACTGAGTAAACCGAGGCCCAGAGAGGTTAAGTAACTTGCCCAAAGAAGCACAGAGAGTAAATGGAGGAACGGGGCCTCAAGCCCAGGCCTGACACCTTTAAAGCTCAGATGCTATAGCACCAGTTCCAGGATTTTCTGACTCCTGGTCCAGGGCAATTTTTACCACTTCCCACCTCGTTTTTAGTGAGGTTTTGAAAACCGAGTGGAAATATTAAATAAGATAATATGCACAGAGGTGTAACATAAATGGTGGAGCACATCATAAATGTCAGGCATTGCCATTATTCTATTTTTATTCAGGGTCACAGACTTTTATTTTGCCAGTTTTGGTGACAAACACAAATCACCATCAACTACCACCGTCATTTCATGAAAGAGAAAGTATTTGAATGCCATAATGTGTGGACAGGACCAAAGTGCGGAATAAAAAGCTGTTCGCTCAACTGAATGCATTCAGTGTTCTGGGAAAACACATTACAGGACTGTCGTTTGTCTCGTTGTCAGAAATGTTGGGTTTGTGCTTGGCAATCACTGACCTCAATGACCATTTCAGCTCTGAAATTCTTCCATGCATCTAGTGTTATTCTTTACTAAACAAGAATATCCTTAAGGAGCAGAAGTGGATGACAGCCAGCCGCAATCTCATTCCGACTAAAATCTATAACCGTGGTGTAAAAACCAGAAAAAAACAAACAAAAAGGCTTTGTTTCTCCTTAAACACGCATTTTTCCCCAACCAGGTCCAGAAGACACCAAACGTCTGATCAATTTCATTTGTGTCTGTGGAGAACAGAGCTGTGGTCTGGCGTTTCCGAGACAGCCCCGCGGCAGGTGGCCGTGTTTTTCACTTTGAGGCCTCTGTGGTTTCTTCTTTCTAGGGGCCCAGAAGGAGTGATCTGGGCTTGGTTCCTCTCTCACATTCCTGAGGAATGTGATCCTGTGTTAAGCATGCTTTTATTTTATTATGTTTGACATCTCTGGGGGCAGTCTAGCTGGCCAGGGAGAGGCTGCCCCTCCCAGGCCATGCTAATTCCTAGAGATAATAAACAACTCACCCTAGAACGCACCTTTCACATGCAAACCAACCCATCCTGGGTCCTCAGCTCCAGCCACCTCCTTTATCTAACTCCGGAGCACCAGGCCAATATCCGCCCTGCCCTAAATCACCCTGGGGCCAGGTGCCCAAGAACTAGAGACCGCCCCTGTGGCCCAGAGCCTGCGACATTATTCAATCCAGCCAGTCCTCAGCTGTTTCCCCTGCCCTGACGTGCCTTTCCCAAGGAAAACACAATCCAGGCTCTGGGCCAGGCTTTCTCCAAGCCCCTCTGCCTGCCCCCCCCCGCCCCCCCCGCCCCTCCCCCCAAGCCCCTCTGCCTGCCCCCCCCACCACCCCCCGCCCCCACCCACCGCCCCCCGCCCCGACCAAACCTGGTGCTTCCCCCATGGCCCCTGCCCTGGGGAAGTGTAAATAACAAATTCTTCGGTTCAATGGCTTTGATCTCTCCGGATCTTCACTCAGTCACCTCTATAAATTAAAATCCCGTGGGTACATTTTAACACCCAGCCCCCCTCCTGCTGAACTTGGTTCCTCACATCCCGTAAGGACACAGGAGAGAGAACTGCTCTCCTCTCTGCACTGCCCCTCCCCTTGCCCGGTGCACTTAAGGCCTGAGTCTTGTGGGGGGCTCACCCCTCTCAGAGACACTCACAGCTCCCAGCCCCTGAGGGGCTTCATCTATGAACTGCCACCCGACGTCTGAAGCATCGAAATCTTCTCCAAGGCCTGTGCACCTACTCAGGCCGTGGGAAGCTGGCGCTACAGGTACCCCTCCTGTTAGCTGACAGATGGAAGAGCTAGGAGGAAGAACTCGAGAAAGGCTTCAGCCTGGGGAGGGCGTGGACAGAGTGGGCTGCAACCACAGACCAAAGGAGCAGGAGAGAGAACGAAGGAAAGTTCTGAGCCCACCCTCCCCCAGATACACACATAGACCCCAGTCCCCAGCCCTGGCCTCGTGTGGAACTCAGTAGTGCCAACAGCAAAGACGTCCAGCTCAGACTCCCCATCAAACCTCCAGGGAAGATGCCCTGAGGTCACTGGGCCAGGAATTGACATCTTTACCAAGTCTCTCCTGGGTCTAATCCTGTGCTCGGCCTCTGGAGAAAACACAGGCAGAAGGAAATCTGAGACGCCTGTATCATACGAAGGACACAAGGGAGGCTCTGCTCTGCAGACCGAGGCCTCTGAGTGATGGGACAGATGATCATGACCCCTGGCACAGCCTCGGTTACCGTGTCACCAACCGTGGTTCCTGGAAGTTGCGTCACCCGAGAGAGATGGTCTCAACGGCACAGGAGGGCTTGCTCCACTTTCCGGTGCCCCCCTCTGCCCACAGGCAGACCACGCACGAGGCTCTCCATGGTTCCACCTGTGCTGCCGAGCTCAGCCTCCTGGCCCATCAGCCTCAGGCCCCTCTCTCTGTCCCTGACCCCCGAGCTGCCCAGCATGTAGGAAGTTGGGAACCTGTGGAGCTCAGCCCCTGGGGCAGAGAGTGGCCCCGGCCCTCCGAGCCCGCACAGTAGTGAAGACCCTGCCACCTGAGTGGATGAGGGGGCCCCTGGCCCAAGGAGATTGGACCCGTCCAAGGGGAAGAAAAGACCCCTGGGGGCCAGGTTGCACTCACGTTGCTTCTCCTGGAGGATGCTGGATGTGCACGGCACGTTCCCTTCTCCTGCAGAAGAGAAGAGAGGTAAGCAGACTCCGCATCACTGCCGGCCAGACCCTGGGAGGCCACTGTGGCCCCACCGGCCCCTCCTGTCCAGCTGCCCCCTCCCGGAGCCAAGGGCCAGAGGTGAGCACCAGGGAAGCCCCAGCCCCTCACGCCCTGCCCTGCCTCTGCCACACCCAGCTCTCCTCGCTTTCTACCCGCTTTCTACCCTTTCTACACGACAAAGCCCGAGCCCTGATGCCATTGCCTGGGGAGGCGTGTCCTGGCCACCTTTTCACCTCCGCCCACCTGCATAAAGCAGTTGCTTGTCTGGGGTGGCCCTTTTCTACACTTACTCTCATCTCTGAGGGTCGCCGCCTGCCCTGCAGACAACTGGAAATCTCTGCCTCTAGGCCAGCCTCTAGTCTCCTAAGTCCTTGACCCATGTCCCCCACCGCCTCCCGGACCTCAGCTCAGCAGGTAGCGCATGCGCACCGCGACCGCAGAGGGTGTCCTGGAACCGCCCCTGTTCCCAAGTCCCCACCTCAATGAAGGCACCACCTTCTCCCCAAGCCTGGGAATCCCCCGTGACCCCTTTCCCTGCCTCGTCCCCACTTTCAGTCAGTCACAGAGTGCTGGGGCCATCTGCCTCATTCTCTCCTCCTTACTCTCTCCTTCTCCACCGGATTTGGACTCCCCAGTGGAAGGGGTTTCTGTGCTGTTCACTGACGTGTTTCCAGGCCTAAACAGGGCGTCTCAGTCAATATCTGTTGAATGAATAAATGAAACACACACACACACACACACACACACACAAATACATACACACAAACACACACACAAATACATACACACACACACACACACACACACCTCACTCCCCAAATACAGAACTCCATCCCGTCTCCCTGGACTACTGCAATAGCTCTTCCTTTTGATGAGAAGCTTTTTTCTATAATTATGAAAGTAACACAACTTCCTTATGGAAAATTTGAAAAACATCAACCAGCAGAGAAAAGGGAAAAGATTCCTTATAATCCCATGACTGAGGGAAAACTACTGGTCCCCATTCTATGTCATTCCTCCCACGCTTCTTTCCATAAACATATTTTTGGGCCAGTTGAGATCATATCATCTCTCTGTGGGCAGGAATTATGTCATTTATCTCTGTATCCCCAACAAATAGATCAATGGTTGGCTCGTGGAAGGTATCATAGATGATAAAGAAGCACAAAATACACTTTCTGTAGTTCAAGCTGAAGCATGAATAAACAAATAAAGCTACGAAACCTCTGTAAACGTCACTCCAACAGCTATAGAACATTCTGTTGAGAGGATACATCATGGTTGACTTTTAAATTATCCTATTGGCAGAAAGTTTCAAAATTTCACCATTATAATTACTGCTGCAAGGAACATCTTTGTGGCTGAAGCTCTTTCTGCCTGTTTTATGATTTCCTTAAAATACAGCCACAGAAGGAAAATGTTGGGTCAAAGGGTAAGAACATTTTTAAGGCTCCGGATGTTTATTGCCTGATTGCTTTCCAGAGAGGCGTATGTTCTGATTCACACACCCAGTCCCAGCAGAAGTAAGGGCTGCTCTTAACAGATACTCACCTCCCTAGCATTTACATTGGTCTGTCAAATTTCTCTGCCTCTAGTTTCACCAGATTAATCTTTCGAACACTGGCCTGCCCAGGCCACTCTCTTGCTATACACACAAACACACACACACACAAATACATACACACAAACACACACACACACACACACACACACCTCACTCCCCAAATACAGAACTCCATCCCGTCTCCCTGGACTACTGCAATAGCTCTTCCTTTTGATGAGAAGCTTTTTTCTATAATTATGAAAGTAACACAACTTCCTTATGGAAAATTTGAAAAACATCAACCAGCAGAGAAAAGGGAAAAGATTCCTTATAATCCCATGACTGAGGGAAAACTACTGGTCCCCATTCTATGTCATTCCTCCCACGCTTCTTTCCATAAACATATTTTTGGGCCAGTTGAGATCATATCATCTCTCTGTGGGCAGGAATTATGTCATTTATCTCTGTATCCCCAACAAATAGATCAATGGTTGGCTCGTGGAAGGTATCATAGATGATAAAGAAGCACAAAATACACTTTCTGTAGTTCAAGCTGAAGCATGAATAAACAAATAAAGCTACGAAACCTCTGTAAACGTCACTCCAACAGCTATAGAACATTCTGTTGAGAGGATACATCATGGTTGACTTTTAAATTATCCTATTGGCAGAAAGTTTCAAAATTTCACCATTATAATTACTGCTGCAAGGAACATCTTTGTGGCTGAAGCTCTTTCTGCCTGTTTTATGATTTCCTTAAAATACAGCCACAGAAGGAAAATGTTGGGTCAAAGGGTAAGAACATTTTTAAGGCTCCGGATGTTTATTGCCTGATTGCTTTCCAGAGAGGCGTATGTTCTGATTCACACACCCAGTCCCAGCAGAAGTAAGGGCTGCTCTTAACAGATACTCACCTCCCTAGCATTTACATTGGTCTGTCAAATTTCTCTGCCTCTAGTTTCACCAGATTAATCTTTCGAACACTGGCCTGCCCAGGCCACTCTCTTGCTCCAAGCCCTCCAGTGACTCGCCGTCATCAAAGTCTCAGCCTGGCAAGCAAGCCTCTCTGTAAAGTGGCCCCTGCCCACGTCTCCAACCTCTGCCCACCCCTCCTGCCTCATCTCCACCAGCCAAATGACCTGCACACCATTAGGGCTCTTCCATCTTTCTCTGTAGAACACGCTGTATCCTGCGGGCTGGGTGGAGAACCAACCCGAGGCCACCTCTTCCACGAAGACTTTGATCCTTCCTCAAAGGGCTCAATTCTCAGGACCTTTGTCCTCAAAGGTCAGCTCTGCATCCCAAGGGACTCACAGGGTCAGGTTCAGCAAAGGCCAGTTCCCTTCCATCGCGAATGCTCCCCTCCAGCCCACCCCACCTAACTGGAAGGCTCAGAAAGGGACCTAAGCCAAACCCCAGGAGCTAGAAAATTCTCTGTGGCCAGAGTGAGGCTGGAATCTGAGAAGTGGAATCCCTGGCCCTCAGCTGACCTCAGCCCACTGAGAGCCCAGTCAGCTAGCAGTTCTGTCTGAGCCCCCCAAAGATCTTCAGCCAGGGGAGCCCCCTGGCATCAGGAGTCCTAGCCCTGGCTCTGTGGCACCATGTTTTGGGCCTCGATTATACACACCTGTTCAATGGAAGGTCTCACTCTACCCTGCTGAAGGGTCCTCCAGCTCTGCCAGGACAGGGGTCCAGGGCCAGGGGGACAGCACAAAGTTGCCAGACTGGAGTCTAGGGCATGGGCCAAGCAATGTAGAAGTCACGCCTCCAGCCTGAAAACTCTAGCTAGAGGTAGGATCCCGCTGCCCAGGTGGGACCCTCTCTCCTGACCCTGACCATGCCGGCCGAACCTACAGATACCAGGTCTGGTGTCCCCGGCTTCCTGAGCAAGTCTGAGGTCCCCACAAAAATGTGTCCACAGCTTCCCCAAGAACCCCAATTCTCCAAGGAAGGTTCCAGGGCACAGAGAGAAGCCAGCTCCAGGCCTCTGCCAGGGGCCTTGAACGCCCTTCCTCGTGCAAAGCTGCCGGTCCCTCCCCTGCAGACCCAAGGGTGGCTCCAGTGTAGGAAATGCCACCACCTCCCCGCCAACAATCCAGGGGCTGATGGGCGACTCCCCTTCCAAGGGAATGAACCATCCCAGATGCCATGCACCAGAATCCATCGCCCTGTTTTCTGCAGCCTCTGCCTGCTAGGGCTGCCTTCATGGCTCATGTCACCTGAATCCTAATCTGTCTCCCTCCTCCATGGGATCAGGGCCTCTGGGCACTCTCAAAGGCAGGAGTAGGGAATGGAAAGAGCATAGAGTTGGAGTCAGGAGGCTGAGATTCCCTTCCAGGTTCCCATGGACTCGGACTCACTGTGTGACCTGAGGCAAGTCACTTTGCCTCTCTGGGCCTCAATCCCACAATCCAGTGTGGGTCCAGTGCTCTCTAAGGACCCTACAAGTACTGAAAGTCCTTGGTTGTACTGCGTTTCAGTTAAACACCTGGACTCAAATCTTGGTAACCATGTACCCTTGGACAAGTTGCTTAACCTCTGCATGCCTCAGTCTTCTAATCTATAAGATGGGGACAGGAGTGCTACCTACCTCAGAGGGTTATTGTGAATATCAAATGATTAATGTGTGTAAAGCCCTTAGCACGCAGCCCAGCACACAGTAGCTATTCAGGGTGCGAGGACTGGTCTTATTGTTGCTTCATTTACTTATTTACTTTTAACAACTGGCTCAAGACCTCATCTCTTTTGTCACCATCACGACTCCAGGTGGAGTCAGGTAGAGAGACTCAATGGTTAGCGCTGGGCGCCGGCTCACAGTGCTCCCAGGGTCCAGGGGTCATGGCAGAGCCTGTGCTCCAGAGAGGCCCAGGTAGAGAACAGAGGCCTGGGCACCCTCGCAGAGTAGCCCCCCCGACAGCATGACAAGGTGCCCGCAGACCGCTTCCCCGGGTGCCAGAGCAGCACTGATGCGGACAGAGCAAGGGCGATCCCACATCAGATGTCAGATGTGTAGGTCAGGACCGAACACGAGCATCCTGTCTGAGCGCCAGCTGAGTCCAGGGGTGAAGTCAGCTCCCGCCACCCAGCAGGACAGATGCCTCACATCGAGATGAAGACACTCACTTATAAAACCTCTTCTATTTATCTATCTGCCAAGCACTGTGCCAGGGGCCGTGGGGGACGCGGAGATGAAAAAGTCAAGGTGAGCTGAGAGAGGAGGAGGGAAAGACCCGCTCTGACCGAGCCATCCTGGGGAAGGTGCGGCAGAGCCGCGACTTGAGAGCCTCGGGGCAAACATCGCTTTGACAGGGAGAGGACCGAGCAGGACAGTGCAAGCAGCCAGCGAGACCGCGTCCGCAGCACGCGGAACCAAGGAAAGGCAGGTGTAGGGGAGCGGGGCCCGGGGCAGATAAGAAATCTGCAGCTTGGAGAGGAGGAGAGATTCACTAGCTCTTCCAAACCCGAGTCTCCTGCCATTTCTACTGTGCCCCAAACCAACTATATAATGAGCAGGGCCCAGTGCAAAGTGCAAAGGCAGGGGCCCTCGTTCAAAAAGAAAAAAAAAAAAAAAACCTGGGGATTCCCTGGCAGTCCAGTAGGTAGGACCCGCGCTTTCACTGCCAAGGACACCGGTTTAATCCCGAGTCGGGAACTAAGATCCCACAAGCCGTGAGGCCCAGCCAAACAAAAAAAGAAAAAAAGAAAAAAAAAACTGTTAAACGTACTAAAATACAGTTTTTCCCTTTGTCCTTTCCTGACCTGTCCTGGTGTTTTTTATTTGCTGCTTAATGTTGTGCTCCCTCGTGCACAGGGATACCTGAGGGGTGAGTGTAGACCCTCACAGGTGCCCGGGGGCGCCCGCTTCTCAACGTGGCACCCAGGCACATGGGCCATCAGCTACCAGAGTCCCCCTCCCGCCAGCTGCTGGACCCTGGCACCGCGCCGGGAAAAAAAAAACTGTTAAACGTACTAAAATACAGTTTTTCCCTTTGTCCTTTCCTGACCTGTCCTGGTGTTTTTTATTTGCTACTTAATGTTGTGCTCCCTCGTGCACAGGGATACCTGAGGGGTGAGTGTAGACCCTCACAGGTGCCCGGGGGCGCCCGCTTCTCAACGTGGCACCCAGGCACATGGGCCATCAGCTACCAGAGTCCCCCTCCCGCCAGCTGCTGGACCCTGGCACCGCGCCGGGACCGAGAGCAGGAAAGCTGGGCCAGGCGTCCACCCTTCCCACTGCCTGCTGCCCCGACCCCCCGGGCAGGCAGGTGACCCCCAAGGGTACTGCAGCCTCGGCATCAAAACACTCTAGGTCCCTGGATGGGGTGGGTGAGAGGCCTGCCCTCTCTGAGTCACCCACCGAAGGCACCGCAGCACTGCCAGCCCAGGGCGGGGACGGCTGCTCTGTACTGACGCTGGGCTCCATGCCTCTGACCCCAACCGTCCCGGCACCCAGGCCCCTGCTTGGGGGAGGACAGTAGCCGCCTCTGGGCAGGTGCAGGGAGGAGGAAGCTGGGTGGCAGAGGGCAGGAGAGGGGGAGGCCAAGAGCCCATCCTGGGAGGCAGCGAGGGGGTGGGAGGCGGCCGAGCGTGAACCCCAGCACATGCTCCACTGTCCCGTCAAGCGGCACTTAAAAAACACAGATCTGAAGATAAAATCATTCCGAATTGAGATCATTAAACCCCAAGCCCCAGGCCTTTCAGAGCACTGGTCACAGCCCTGACCACAACAACATACACCTCTGGTGTTTCTCTAGTACCTGCTCTGTGCCAGACCCTGGGGGAAGGGGAGGCGATGGGCCAGGTCTAGCCCATCACCTCCCTGTCCTCAGGCCAGGCCCTAGAAGCGACTCCCCTAGACGGTTTCCAAGATGCTGCTACCAAGCAATACTTCATTTCCAGAAAGAAAATAGGATTTGTAGCCCAAGCAGGATTTCAGTGGGCAGTAATGCCTGCTGGGGGAGTGGGGCTGGGTCATTAAAGCTGGGGGTAGGGGGGAAGCAGGGGTGCAGAGGCGGAAGGAAGCCAGGAGGGAGTGTCACTGAGAAGCTGGAACACAGGATTCCCACCGGTGTCACATGGGTAGAAGGAAGAATGTTGGGGAGGTCAGAGCCGGCCCCACCAGGGCGGGCTCAGTCGTGGAAACCAGAAGGGCTGTCCCTGGGCTGCAGAGCTTGTGGTTTGCCCAGTGCTTTCCCACCTGTTAGATCACTAAGATCTCACAGCTGTGCGGAAAAGGGTGCCTTCCCAGAGCAGGAAGCTGGGGCTCAGAAGGATAAAGTCACTTACCCAATTTTCTATCTGGTCCCTTTCAACGTCCTCACATCTGCTGGGGGCTCTTCCCATGACCTCTGCCCCCTACTGGGGGAGGGGCTTCCTGGGATGGCTCAGGCAGTGTGGGCAGTGCTTCCTGAAGTCGGGGGGTCAGGGGCTGAGGAGTGGGGAGCAGGAGGAATGGAGAAGGGGCTGTTTGTAAGGGCTGCCGGGGAAAAGCGTCCAGAGGCTGGAGCTGACCAGTGCTTCCTCAAGCTCGGATGCCCGAGCCCGGCGAGGCCCCCGACCTGGACACGAAGGGGCTCACCGCTTGACACGGTAGGTGTGGAGCCCCCGCAGCAGGAAGCCGGCCTCCCGTGCCCAGCCACTGGCTCCGGCTCCAGCTCCGCCGTCCCTCACAGCCACCAGCAGGCGAGCGCAGAGGAGTCGCGGTGAAGCCGGCTTCCTGATTAGCAGGCTTCCAGGACGAGGGTGATTAACCAGATGTGCCGCTGCTTCGGCCCCTGTCTAAATGAGACCCCACTTGGCCTAAGCTTTCCGGGGCCCCTGGGCCCAACGGGCTCGCCTCAGCTGGAGCTTTCTTCAAATGCAGAAGCTGCCAGCAACTCCCAGCAGACACGACAGGCTACACAGGGAGGGCTGGGTACCGGGAGGGCAGGGCCTCTGTCGCCCACTAATCCCGCCTGTCCCAGCCTCACCCCCCCGCGCATCTGAGCCCCATCATGTCCTCCAAGAAGATGCTTCCATATCCCGCCCGTGGTTTCCTGAGTGATTTTATATTTCCTCTTTCCAAACCCCTTCCAACAAACGGTGAGCTCCCCGAGAGCAAGAGAAGCAAACTGTGGGCCCGAGAACAGAGACACTCTCACCCAACACCTGAGACAGCAGGGTCAGGCGGCTGCTGAGAGGGCAATTCAGGCAGACTGGGCCTCGGGGACGAAGGGATGGGAATTCTCCTCCTGATATGCCAGGAAGGGTCTGAGCAGACCCCATGGAGCAGGAATGGGGCCAAGTGAAGCCCTGTGATCTGCCAGTTCCTGGGGGCCCAAACCAGGCTCTGGCCAGCCTGGTAACTCAGCTCACGAAGTGGGGCTGATACGGCAAGACCCACACACTCCCACCTGCTCAGGGTACTACCCAGACGCTGAGCCTCTGCTGGGCTGCAAGGTCAAGATTCACCCTCATCACCTCTCCCCCCGCCCATCACAACCCCCTCTACACTCATTCCCCGGTCCCTCCTATTATCTTCTACATTGGCTTCCAGAATGATCTCTCTAAAATGGAGCTTGTCCCTCCCGCTATTCCGTGGGGCCCCAGGGGCACTCCTGATGTTCAAGGCCTTGCCTTCAGCTTCCCCAC
>NC_041227.1:90802654-90809651 GCF_002837175.3 Physeter macrocephalus | reverse complement strand
CAGGAAAGCTGGGCCAGGCGTCCACCCTTCCCACTGCCTGCTGCCCCGACCCCCCGGGCAGGCAGGTGACCCCCAAAGGGTACTGCAGCCTCGGCATCAAAACACTCTAGGTCCCTGGATGGGGTGGGTGAGAGGCCTGCCCTCTCTGAGTCACCCACCGAAGGCACCGCAGCACTGCCAGCCCAGGGCGGGGACGGCTGCTCTGTACTGACGCTGGGCTCCATGCCTCTGACCCCAACCGTCCCGGCACCCAGGCCCCTGCTTGGGGGAGGACAGTAGCCGCCTCTGGGCAGGTGCAGGGAGGAGGAAGCTGGGTGGCAGAGGGCAGGAGAGGGGGAGGCCAAGAGCCCATCCTGGGAGGCAGCGAGGGGGTGGGAGGCGGCCGAGCGTGAACCCCAGCACATGCTCCACTGTCCCGTCAAGCGGCACTTAAAAAACACAGATCTGAAGATAAAATCATTCCGAATTGAGATCATTAAACCCCAAGCCCCAGGCCTTTCAGAGCACTGGTCACAGCCCTGACCACAACAACATACACCTCTGGTGTTTCTCTAGTACCTGCTCTGTGCCAGACCCTGGGGGAAGGGGAGGCGATGGGCCACGTCTAGCCCATCACCTCCCTGTCCTCAGGCCAGGCCCTAGGAGCGACTCCCCTAGACGGTTTCCAAGATGCTGCTACCAAGCAATACTTCATTTCCAGAAAGAAAATAGGATTTGTAGCCCAAGCAGGATTTCAGTGGGCAGTAATGCCTGCTGGGGGAGTGGGGCTGGGTCATTAAAGCTGGGGGTAGGGGGGAAGCAGGGGTGCAGAGGCGGAAGGAAGCCAGGAGGGAGTGTCACTGAGAAGCTGGAACACAGGATTCCCACCGGTGTCACATGGGTAGAAGGAAGAATGTTGGGGAGGTCAGAGCCGGCCCCACCAGGGCGGGCTCAGTCGTGGAAACCAGAAGGGCTGTCCCTGGGCTGCAGAGCTTGTGGTTTGCCCAGTGCTTTCCCACCTGTTAGATCACTAAGATCTCACAGCTGTGCGGAAAAGGGTGCCTTCCCAGAGCAGGAAGCTGGGGCTCAGAAGGATAAAGTCACTTACCCAATTTTCTATCTGGTCCCTTTCAACGTCCTCACATCTGCTGGGGGCTCTTCCCATGACCTCTGCCCCCTACTGGGGGAGGGGCTTCCTGGGATGGCTCAGGCAGTGTGGGCAGTGCTTCCTGAAGTCGGGGGGTCAGGGGCTGAGGAGTGGGGAGCAGGAGGAATGGAGAAGGGGCTGTTTGTAAGGGCTGCCGGGGAAAAGCGTCCAGAGGCTGGAGCTGACCAGTGCTTCCTCAAGCTCGGATGCCCGAGCCCGGCGAGGCCCCCGACCTGGACACGAAGGGGCTCACCGCTTGACACGGTAGGTGTGGAGCCCCCGCAGCAGGAAGCCGGCCTCCCGTGCCCAGCCACTGGCCCCGGCCCCAGCTCCGCCGTCCCTCACAGCCACCAGCAGGCGAGCGCAGAGGAGTCGCGGTGAAGCCGGCTTCCTGATTAGCAGGCTTCCAGGACGAGGGTGATTAACCAGATGTGCCGCTGCTTCGGCCCCTGTCTAAATGAGACCCCACTTGGCCTAAGCTTTCCGGGGCCCCTGGGCCCAACGGGCTCGCCTCAGCTGGAGCTTTCTTCAAATGCAGAAGCTGCCAGCAACTCCCAGCAGACACGACAGGCTACACAGGGAGGGCTGGGTACCGGGAGGGCAGGGCCTCTGTCGCCCACTAATCCCGCCTGTCCCAGCCTCACCCCCCCGCGCATCTGAGCCCCATCATGTCCTCCAAGAAGATGCTTCCATATCCCGCCCGTGGTTTCCTGAGTGATTTTATATTTCCTCTTTCCAAACCCCTTCCAACAAACGGTGAGCTCCCCGAGAGCAAGAGAAGCAAACTGTGGGCCCGAGAACAGAGACACTCTCACCCAACACCTGAGACAGCAGGGTCAGGCGGCTGCTGAGAGGGCAATTCAGGCAGACTGGGCTTCGGGGACGAAGGGATGGGAATTCTCCTCCTGATATGCCAGGAAGGGTCTGCGCAGACCCCATGGAGCAGGAATGGGGCCAAGTGAAGCCCTGTGATCTGCCAGTTCCTGGGGGCCCAAACCAGGCTCTGGCCAGCCTGGTAACTCAGCTCACGAAGTGGGGCTGAGAAGGAAAGACCCACACACTCCCTCCTGCTCAGGGTACTACCCAGACGCTGAGCCTCTGCTGGGCTGCAAGGTCAAGATTCACCCTCATCACCTCTCCCCCCGCCCATCACAACCCCCTCTACACTCATTCCCCGGTCCCTCCTATTATCTTCTACATTGGCTTCCAGAATGATCTCTCTAAAATGGAGCTTGTCCCTCCCGCTATTCCGTGGGGCCCCAGGGGCACTCCTGATGTTCAAGGCCTTGCCTTCAGCTTCCCCACGCCTACCTCTTCTCCGAGATCCCCCCACCCCTCCGGCCACCCCCCCCACCCAATGCCTAGCATCCCCACCTCAGTCAAGATGAACTCTGAGTAGCTCCCCAGATTTCCCTGCCTTCTCATACCTCCCTCCGTACCTTTGCACCTGCTGTTTCCTCTGCCTCCTGCACCCTCACGGGTCTGTCCAGGGCCCCTGAAGGCCTCCTTCATGCCTCACATCTCAGCTCCAGCTCCGTGCCCTTCTCTGATCCCTCTCGGCCTTGTTCCCACTCTTGTTAAGAGTAATTAGCTCACTGGCCTGGAACCGCCCCACCCCCAAGTCTGGGAGCCGGTCAATTCTGAGTCCATTTCTGAGTCATCAATGTGTCCCCAGCACTGACCGACCGGCACAGGGTCTGACACAGAGTAAGTACCAGTACGTGTGTCCTGAATGCATACGTGAGGGAGGGAGGGAGGGCACGAACGCATGATGAGCACCTCGCTGCTTCGGGTTCAGAAAGGGAGGCAAAGCACCACCACCCAGAAAGGCACAGCTGTAAACAGACGGGTGAGCACCGCAGGGGCGGCCCAAGGAAGCAGTGCGGAGCAAGAGGGAGGTGCTCTGGGAGAGGCTGGGCCATCGGGGAGGCCCCCTGGGGAAGCGCACAGGCTTACGAGAGCTGGAGAGGAAATCAGGGGAAAAGCAGGCAGAGCTCAAGTGGGCTTGAGAGTCAGCAAGCAGCCCCTGGGCATTTGGCTGGAACACAGCGTGAATGGAAGCGGAGGTACAGCCCAGAAGTCATGAATATCAGAGTAGAGATAACCTTGAGATCACCAGATTTAGCAATGACCTGCCAGCCCCTGTGTAGCATCCCTCATGGTAGTCATTCCAGGGCTGTCTGACTCCTGCAGGGATGGGGAAGATACTAACCCTAGACAATTATAATTATTAGAAGGAAGGCTAGAACCGGGATGGCCTCACATGCCAGGCTGGGGGGTTTATACTTCCTTCTTCTTCTTTTTTTTTAAATTTTTATTCATTTATTTATTTATTTTTTTGGCTCTGTTGGGTCTTCATTGCTGCTTTCAGGCTTTCTCTAGTTGCGGTGAGCAGGGGCTACTCTTCGTTCTGGTGCGCGGGCTTCTCATTGCAGTGGCTTCTCTTGTTCTGGAGCACAGGCTCTAGGCGCATGGGCTTCAGTAGTTGTGGCGTGTGGCCTCAGTAGTTGTGGCTTGCGGGCTCTAGAGCGCAGGCTCAGTAGTTGTGGCGTACGGGCTTAGTTGCTCTGCGGCATGTGGGATCTTCCCAGACCAGGGCTGGAACCCGTGTCCCCTGCATTGGCAGGCGGATTCTTAACCACTGCGCCACCAGGGAAGTCCCTATACTTCCTTCTGCAGCCAACAAACACCTAGTTGCCAACTCCATAGCAGAATGATATTACTGGATTTATATTTTAGAAGCATCACAGTAGGATTGGATAAAGTTGGCCAACTGGCAACGAGATCCAGCCTTTTTCTCCTGTCCCATACCCCTAGAAAATGGCATTAACTATTTTATATGAAGTAATCTTTAGTAGCGTTGTAAAACAGGAAGGGATGTCCTGGCAGATCAGAAATTCTGAGGTACCCTCAAAAGGCAGAAGGCAGAGAGATCTGGTGGAGGTGGGTAGGACTGGCTGCATAGTTTGTGGGGTCCCTTGTTCAAAATGACTAAGAATTTCAAGATGGTAACAGCAGAGCATAAACTTGAGTGTGAGACCCTGCTATGCAAGGAGACTTGTGTGACTGCGAAGGTCAAATGCCCATAAAACCAGGTCAGGAGAGAGGAAACCATAACCTCAACTCTGCAAAGAAAGGTCTGGAGCCAAAGGTAGGGGCAGCTCAGAGGGAATGTCAGGGTCATGGGTGGAGAACACAGGAACAAAGGAAGGTTTTGCAACTGTCCGGGCTTCCATGGTAGAGAAGCCAGGTGACTGGGCTCCCAGCTCACCCTACCCACCAACCCCTGTTTGTACCAAGCAGAGGCATCTGTCCCCAGGTGTGAGAAGGGCTGAGTCTGAGGGACAGGACACCCTGCGGTGCTGAAAATACCCAAGAGGGGCAAAGCAGAAGCTAGTGGCTCAAGTCACCCTGCAGCATTTCCTACCCTCCCCAATAATAAGATGACAGCAGCTTGCAGTAAATAGACATATCACATCACTCAGAGAGAGGCTAACTGCAAACACAAAGTGCAGTATGTATCCAAATATTACTAAATATAAGAGGAAAACCAACAATGTGAAAGAAAGATACCAAACTCAATGCCTGAAGGAGAGTACAGGGAAATGGATCTGTGGGTTCCTTCAACCAACTTAGTATCATAATCATGAATGGCTCTCAAATTTAGCCAGCACCAGAATCTCCCAAAGGGCTAGTTAAAACACAGATTCTGAGCCCTACTGATTTCTGATTCAGTAAGTCCACAATTCATATTTCTATTTATTTATTTATTTATTTATTTATTTATTTACTTATGGCTGCGTTGGGTCTTCATTGCTGCGTGCGGGCTTTCTCTAGTTGCGGTGAGCAGGGGCTACTCTTCGTTGCAGTGCGATGCATACCACAAAAAAAAAAAAAAAAAAAAAAAAAAAGAATCACGTATCTAGAAATAAGGGTATAAACTAGAGTCAGAGGGTGAGTGGCAGGAAGAAACAGCTCTCTGGAAAGCTCGAGGCAGAGAAATTGTTCAGGGACACCTAGGCAGTGACTGCTCCCTTTGTCTCTATGAGAATGTGGCCTTGATGACACGAAGTTTGTTTCAAAAACAAGAAGGGCCCTGATTGTCAAGAGTCTCTTAAGTGACAGCTCACAGACTATTAGCACAAATTATTCTGGAAGAGATATGTAAATCCTGAGCATAAAAGATGAGTGACACGGCAAGATCCATGCGGAATTTATCCCAGGAATGAAAGATTGCTCAATATATGAAAATCCCTCAGTGTAATATGCTATATTAATACGATAAGGACAAAAACCACATGATTATCTCAATAGATGCAGAAAAAGCATTTGGCAAAATCTAACATCCTTTCATAAAAGCTCTCAAGAAACTGGAGGGAATCTCTTCAACCACAGAAAGGACTACAAGAAAAAAACCCCACAGCTAACATCGTATTTAATGGTGAAAGACTGAAAAGTTTTCCCCTAAGATCAGGAACAAGACAAGATGCTGGTTCTCATCATTTCTATTCAATATTATACTGGAGAGTCTAGCCAGGAAAATTAGACAATGAAAGGAAATAAAAGGCAGCCAGTTTGGACAGATGGGACTACCTCTATTTGGAGATTGTATATATAGAAAATCCCCCCAAAATAAAACCAATAAACGAGTTCAGCAACGTTGAGGTATACAACATCAATTTACAAAAATAAATTGTATTTCTACACGCTTGCAATAAACAATCTGTAAATGAAGTTAAGAAAACAATTTTGGTTACAATAGCATCGAAGAGAATAAAACGCTTAGGAATGAATTTAACAAAACAAGTGTAAGACTTGTACACCGAAAACTAGAAAACGTCATTAAAAGAAATTAAAGAAGACCTAAATAAATGGAAAGACATTGCATGTTCATGCATTAGAAAACTAATATTGTTAAGCTAGCAGTACTTCCAAAATTGATCTGCAAGATTCAACAACAATCCCTAACAAAATCCTAGCTGGATTTTTTGCAGAAACTGACGAGCTGATTCTAAAATCCATGTGGAAATGCAAGGAACACAGAGGAGCCAAACTTGCAAGACAAGAACGTGCAAAAAAAAAAGTTGGTGGACTCCCACTTCCTGATTTCAAACTTCCTACAAGTGTACAGTAATAAAGACTCTGTGGTACTGGCACAAAGATAGACATATATATAAGTGGAACAGAACTGAACGTCCAGAAATAAACCCATATGTTTATGATTAATTGATTTTTGACAAGCGTACCAAGATAATTCAATGGAGGAAAGAATAATTTTTTTCAATAAATGGTACTAGTACCACTGTTTACCCACATGCAAAAGAATGAACTTGAATCCCTACCTCACAGCATATACAAAAATTAACCCGAAGTGGATCCAAGACCTAAATATAAAAGCTAAAACTATAAAACTCTTAAGAGAAAACACAGGGGTAAAGCTTCATGACCTTGCATTAGGCAATGGTTTTTTAGATATGGCACCAAAAGCACAAACAATAAAATAAAAAATAGATAAACTGGACTTTGTAAAATTTTTTAAAATTTGTGCTCCAAAGGACATTATCGAGGAAGTGAAAAGACAATCTGCAGAATGGGAGAAATATTTGTAAATTATACAACTGATAAGGGTCTAGCATCCAGAATATATACAGAACCCTTACAACTCAACAATAAAAAGACAACCCACGGGCTTCCCTGGTGGCACAGTGGTTGAGGGCCCGCCTGCTGATGCAGGGGACACGGGTTCGTGCCCCGGTCCGGGAGGATCCCACATGCCGCGGAGCGGCTGGACCCGTGAGCCATGGCCGCTGGGCCTGCGCGTCCGGAGCCTGTGCTCCGCAACGGGAGAGGCCACAACAGTGAGAGGCCCGC
>NC_041227.1:90792660-90802494 GCF_002837175.3 Physeter macrocephalus | reverse complement strand
CGTCCTCCGCAACGGGAGAGGCCCCAACAGGGAGAGGCCCGCGTACCGCAAAAAAAAAAAAAAAAAAAAAAAAAAAAAGACAACCCAATTATTTTTTTGGCTGTGCTGCACAGCATGTGAGATCTTAGTTCCCTGACCTGCGATCGAACCCATGGCCCCTGCAGTGGAAGCTTGGAATCCTAACCACTGAACCTCCAAGGAATTCCCAAGACAACCCAATTTTTAAATGGGCAAAAGATTTGAATAGACATTTCTTCAAAGCAGATGAACAATGACCAATAAGTACATGAAAAGAAGCTCCACATAATTAGTCATTAGGGAGATGCAAATCAAAACCACAATTATATACCACTTCACACCCTATAGGATGGCTATAACCAACAAGACACACAATAACAGGTGTTGGCAAGAATGGAGAGAAATTTGAACCCTTATAAAGTACTGGTAGGAAGGTAAAGTGGTGCAGCCAGTTTGGAAAAGAGTTTGTCAGTTCCTCCAAAAGTTAAACAGTTACCATACAATACATCAATTCCACTCATAGATATATACACCCAAGAGAAAATATGTCCACACAAAAACTTGTACACAGATATTTTTGACAGCATTATTTATAGTAGTCAAAAAGCGGAAACAACCCAAACGTCCATTGACTGATGAATGGATAACCAATATGTGATATATCCATACTACAGAATATTATTCAGACATGAAGTGGAATGAAGTACTGATTCATGCTACAACATGGATGAATCTCAAAAACATTATGCTAGACAAAAGACAGCAGCCACAAAAGACCACATGGTTTGACTTCATGTATATGAAATTCCAGGGGCTTGGGGAGAGGAAAATGGGGACTGACTGCTCATGGGTATGGGGTGTCTTTGGGGGGAGTGCCAAAAATGTTTTAGAGCTAGATAACAGCGATAATTGCACAACTTCAATAATATATTAAACCCATAAAATTGTACACTTTAAAAGGGTGAATTTTATGATATGTGAATTATGTCTCAATTTAAAAAAGAATTTGGCAAGACCTGCTTTACTTGGACAATGTTAATGACAGCTGTGTGTTTCCTTAGACAATTAGAACCAAGCTCAATCCTGCTCTGTGTTATAATCTCACTTATGGATCTTTGGCTAATTAATCCAATCTGAAGTGTGTGTGGTCTATTCCCATCCACTTCTGACAGAGAAGAAAACTCTGAAACTTAAAAGAACAAGGAGATAGAGACTCTAAAAAGCATGGAATAAGTCCGTGACATCTATGAATCCGTATCAGATCGTTATGAAAAAGAACCAACCAGAGCACATGAAAATGAAAAGATGATTGTTAAAAAAAAAAAGAAGAAGAGTTGATCAGAAGAATGGAAACAGCCAAAGAAGAGAAAAATTGGTGAGCTGTTGATTAGTTGGAATAAAGGACTACTTCCAGAACCCAGCAAGAACCAAGAAATAAGAATAGGCAGGGCAAGTTGAGACATGGTTCTAGCAACTATCTAAGTTTTGGAAGGAGAAAACATAGTGAAAGAAATACTCGAAGAAATAATCAAAAGAAAATGTCACAGTAATAAAAAAAGAGGACACTAGGTTCAGACACAGCAAACAACAAAAACCTCATCTCCAAACTTGGCTGTGACTTCAGAATGCAAAGAATAAAGCTTTTAAAAACTGAAAGCTTCAACAAGAGGGAAAAACAGATTCCCCACAAATTTGCCTCAGACTTCTCACCAACAACACTAAATGCAAGAAGAAGAGTTGATCAGAAGAATGGAAACAGCCAAAGAAGAGAAAAATTGGTGAGCTGTTGATTAGTTGGAATAAAGGACTACTTCCAGAACCCAGCAAGAACCAAGAAATAAGAATAGGCAGGGCAAGTTGAGACATGGTTCTAGCAACTATCTAAGTTTTGGAAGGAGAAAACATAGTGAAAGAAATACTCGAAGAAATAATCAAAAGAAAATGTCACAGTAATAAAAAAAGAGGACACTAGGTTCAGACACAGCAAACAACAAAAACCTCATCTCCAAACTTGGCTGTGACTTCAGAATGCAAAGAATAAAGCTTTTAAAAACTGAAAGCTTCAACAAGAGGGAAAAACAGATTCCCCACAAATTTGCCTCAGACTTCTCACCAACAACACTAAATGCGAGAAGGCCATGAGGAATGTCTTCAAAGGTAGTTTGGAATACTATTATGAATGCAGGCAAACTTGCATTCATGTGTAAAGGCAAAATGAACACATGCTGAGAAATGCAAGGGCGTGGAAAATGACTATCCCTACCTGACAGTCCCTACCTGAAAGAATTACTTGAGGAGATATTCTAATTAACAGAGGAAGTAAATCCAAGAGGAAGTCACGGAATTTAAGAAGCAGCGGTGAAAACTATACACTAAAGAGGGTGAATGCTGGCACTTCCCTGGCAGTCCAGTGGATAAGACTCCACGCTTCCACTGCAGGGGGCGTGGGTTCAACCCCTGGTCTGGGAACTGAGATCCCGCAGGCCAGGCCAAGGCACGACCAAAAAAAAAATTAAAAAAACCAGGGTGAATGTTACCTAAAGTAAATCATACCTCAATACACTTAACTGAGGAGGGGGAGGAGGAAAGGGGAGGGGGGAGGGGGGGGAGGAGAAGGGGGAGGGGATTACAGCATTACAGTCAGGATCAAATAAGAAAGCCTGGATCACTCTTACCACTCAGCATCTATCTGGAGATCGTGTGCAATGCAATTTAATAAGAAAAATAAGTAAGCTGGGTAAATATTGGCAAGGATATAACTGTTGAGATTTGTAAACAATGTGACACTCTACCTAAATAAACCCAAGAGATTAACTGACAAACTATTAGAAAATAAGAAAATTCAGCCAAGTGGCAGGAATTCAAGAGACAAAGATTTCAAATACATAGCAGACAAATAATTTATATCCAAAATACAGGTAAAGAACTCCTAAAAACCAATAAGAAAAAGACAATTCAATAGAAGATGAACAAAAAGCAAGATTAAGAAACTCAGAGAAAAAGAAAACAGAGTTGGGCAACACATTTTTGGAAAGATGGTCACCCTCACTAGCAAACAAGTAAGGACAAAGCAAAACAAGAAAATGTCTTCATCCGTCAAGTTGATGATATCAAGTCTGGTGACATTGTGGGGAAATGGCTCACCTAATCCACAGCTGGTGTGAATATAGATTTGCACAGTCTTTTTGGAAAACTGTTTAGCAGTATCTATTACAAGTTTCAATGCTTGTACTCTTAACCCATGTATCGTTATTTGAATGATGAAAAATTCCAGTGTTTACCACTACACAGTGGTTAGATAAATTATGGTACATCTACTGTAGAGAATACTATAGTACAGGTAAAAATAATGAGTCAAATCTATAAATACTCATAGGAAAAGCTCTCCTAGATCTACTATTAAATGGAAAAAATAAGTTAAATTGCAACCATAACATCTAATATCTATCTCTAGAGAGATACCCTCCACTGGTAAACTTTGAAGTGAGGTCCGCAATTGAAGAAGTAGATAAGGAAGACTGGTTTATTTGTATTGTTTATTTGTATTGTTTGTTCGTTTACAACAAGAATGTATTCAAGTGGGAATTCCCTGGCGGTCCAGTGGTTAGGACTCTGCGCTTTCACTGCCGAGGGCACGGGTTCAATCCCTGGTCAGGGAACTAAGACCCCGTAAGCCGCAAGGCGCGGCCAAAAAAACAAGAGGAAGAATGTATTCAAGAAATAATACGGTTATTTGTACACCAATGTTCATAGCACCATTATTCACAATAGCTAAAAGGTGAAAACATGTCCATCAATAGATGAATGGATAAACAACACACGGTAGATACATGCAGTGGAATATTATTCAGCCTCGAAAAGGAAGAAAATCCTGTCACATGTTACAACATGAATGACCTCTGAAGACACGCTAAGTGAAACAAGCCAGACATAAAAAGACAAATTCTGCTTGATTCTACTTATATGAGGCAACTAGAGTGGTCAAATTCATAGGAACAGAATGTAGAATGGCAGTTCCCAGGGGCTGGGGGAAGGGGGCAATGGGGAGTTATTGTTTAATGGGGACAGAGTTTCAGTTTGAGAGGATGAAAAAGTTCTGGAGCTTTTTCATCCTGGTGGTGCTGATTGCACAACAGTGTGAATATATTAATGCCACTAAGCTGTACACTTGAAAATGGCTAAAATGGTAAGTTTTATATATTTTACCAAATTTTTTAAAACACTAAATACAAATAACAAGACAAGCAATTGTAAAAATAATAACAAGGTGGACTGAGATGATGCCAAAGGATCCCTTTCCACGAAAATACTGGGCAATAGGGACTTCCCTGGTGGCGCAGTGGGTAAGGCTCTGTGCTCCCAATGCAGGGGACCCGGGTTCAATCCCTGGTCAGGGAACTAGATCCCACATGCACGCCACAACTAAGAGTTCTCATGCCACAATTCAGGAGCCCGCCTGCCACAACTAAGACTTGGTGCAACCAAATAAGTAAATAAATATTTTTTTTAAAAATACTGGGCAATAAATATCCAAAAAAAAAAAAAAAAGTAAATAGTAACGAAGCTCAAAATAAAGAATGGATAATATACAAGTGCCAGAAACAAAGAGGGAACTACAATCCAGACACAAAAGCAGAAGCTAATGTAGAGAAGACCCCTGGAAGATTGAGATGGATAGAGGCTCCAGGGCTAGAGGCTGATAACAGTATTGCTGTTAACTCCACAGACTTGGCCTCAGCCTGTGGATGGTGAGGAGCTAGAGCAGAGCCCCCTGTGTAGCAGGGATCCGTGAAGGGCGGCTCCACCCATAAAGAAACATTTAAAAAAAAAAAAATCCTCTGGAGAAGCAGCCAAAAAACCATTCACAGACAGTGGGAAAGAAAAAAGTCACACATGAGTAATTAAAACCCTAAGCCCTTGCCACCTATGGGTGTAGGGTCTAAATTTACAGCACTCAAGTAGAATGGAAACGCAAAGCTGTAAATTTAGCATATAAAATGTCCATGATTAGTGAAACGCTCAGGAGCAGAAACACGAGACCAATCACTAGAAGGACGTTTTCAAGACCTGGGGGACACAAGATTCCCATAGAAAAGAAAAGGGTGGGGTGTTGACCAAGATGAGTTCACAATAAAAAATGAAGAAACAAAACCCATGAGGTACAGGTAGCATGTGCGCAGGTACACGCACACACACACATATCAGAATTAGCGCCCTCAAGAACTGGAGATACCAGAGCAGGCTGAACGTACCTACGCAACACAGGCTCCCAATGACTGAGATTAAAGATGGGCCATAGAACATAATTAAGGTTCAAAAGGAAAAGCTCAGCTCCATTTGGAACTTGCAGAGCATTAAGTGGTTTCGAGATGTCCAGGTAGAGGCAAGTAGGAGCCTCCTGAGAATATGAGTCTGGAGCCCAGGGGGTAGGTCTTGGCTAGAGATGAACTTGGGGGTCATCACCAGGGGTAGCTGCGATTGGCCAGGGCCTGAACCATGGAGGGGGCTGTCTCTGCAGTGAGCCCTGCGTTTAAGGGCAGGAATGTAGAAGGAGGCAGGGGTAGAGCTCGATCTATAACACCAATTTTGATTGCAGCCTTTTCCAGAAAGTGTTTTTAGAACTTCCTCTCCCCCAAAGAGTCCCCAGAGGCTCTCTCCTCAGGCCCCTGACTCAGCCTGTCTTATTGCACTGTAGCCGTGGCCATGATCCTCTTCCTCTCTGCTGTGAGCTCCTACAGGGGTAACAAGGCCAGCCTGCTTGTCTTTATTTCCCCACCATCCTGGGTTGAGCCCATGTCTCGGCTCCAGAAGTGTCTGCTGGAATGAATGAAATTGGCGTGTGTGTGCTGCCGTGTTGTGGGAATTCACATCATGAATCCACAGGGGAATGGGACTCAGAAGGAGCCAGAAACACGGCTGGTTTCCTCTTCCTCACCCCTCCTCCTCTCTCTCTCCCTCTTGCTCCCCATTTCATACCGGGAGGTGTTTGCAGCATCAATTCTTGGACTCAGGCAAGCCACTGCCCCTAATCCAACCTCTCATGAGCTCCAAGATGCGTTTGTTAGAACTGTATTTGTGAAAGATCTTCCACTCTTCTTTCCCCCTTCCCACATTATAATGACCAGGCACTGAAGGCACTTTGCAAGTATCAGCTCATTTATCGTGTGCAATTTGTGTGCTAGCCCCATTCTGCAGATGAAGAAACTGAGGCTCTGGGAGGTGATGTGATTTTCCTGGCCACAAAGCCATGGGGTGGCAGGGCCAAGGTTCAAACCCAGACCTCTTAGATTACAAAGCTCCGGTTTCAGCCCTGCCCATCGACCTCCATCTGCCTCCTCCTCCCCTGCCCTCCCAGCTTACACTGCTTGTCACTCACCTCCTCCTTAGCTCACACTGTGTCTCAGTCACACATTCCTTGTCAGACAAGCGCGGGTTGGGATGGGTGGGGATGGCCAGATGGGTGGTGAGTACAAGTCTCAGTTTGTCTTTTCATCACTCCAAGCATTGTCCCAGGGAAGCACTTGGAGTCCATGACCCCTTCTGGGCCCCCTCTGGGTTCCTGGGGTGAAGGAAAGAGTAGACAAAGGGTCCATCTGCAAATGAGTAGCAGGGAAGACTGGGAAATTTCCTCTGGACTGGTCTTGGGTACCAGACTCAGAGCCCACTCGTTCTGTGAATGTGACAGTGGCCCAGGAGGGCCTTGCCTTTAAGAGTCTGGGTTGCTCGGACTTGACTTTGCCGGGGCTCAGAACTGTGCTGAGCCTTGGTCCAATTTGGGAAGCAAAGCCCTGGTCTGGGAATCAGGAGACTGGAGATCTAAGTGTGACGCTGCCCCCAACTTGGAGGACCTTGGGCAAGATGCAGCTCCTCTGAGCCTTGGGTGCTTCATTTGTAAAATGGAACAGTCATCCCAGGCCTGTCCATTTCTCAGGATGGGCAAGCTGGTATGGAGCGGGCCCTGAACCAAGGAGGCCGGGATGGGGGAGGGTAAGAAAAGGAACAGATGCTGGGGTAAGACAGCTACCACCAAGACGGTCAGCACCAAAACGGTCATTCTCTTGGGCTAGGCCAGGACTGTCTCACTGAGCGTCTCCTGATAGGTAGCCTGGCCCAGACCAGGACAGGAAAGATGGGGCCAAGAGAGGAAGGAAAGGAGGAGGTGGGGAAGAGGGGAAGTAGAAGGAGTGATATATTGGGTGGGGAGGAGGGATAGAAAAAGCTAACAGAAGCAGAGGCACCCTGGATCCTGGATAGGGTTCTAGCCCCGGCTCTGCTTCTCACTCCTGTGTGACCTTAGTCAACTACAGCCCCTCTCTGAGCCTCAGGTTCCCCATATGCCACCTCAGATTTTATGAGCTCCTTGGTTCCATCCTCCACTTGCCTTGTGAAGCCTGGGTCCATAGGTTCATTGTCAAGAACGCTTCCTTGAGACCCCCTCTCTTGCCTCCTTCTAAAATTCCTGCCTCTCCGCTCTGGGCCCAACAACCCTCAGCTTAAGGGTTGACCCCCTTATGTTTTGACTTACACTCTGTGACACATCACAAGGCAGAAGCCTTAGTTAAATCACCTTTGGTCCCTCCTACCAAGCACTTATACATAGGAGGTGCTCAACGAGCATTCTGTTCATAATACGAAATGGTCAGATGGACAGAGGATGGATGCCTAAAAGAATACGCCTGCTTTGTCCGCTGATTAAGCTCCTGGTCAAAACTCCCCTCCTTAAAAAGCCTCTGGACGAATCCCCGGCCATAACCTTCTTCAACAATTCAACCAAAGGAAGTTACAACCCCAGCTGCTGCCCCTCTCCCCTGCCCATTCCCAAAGGCTTTCCAGTTGCTACCCTACATTAACTAGAAGATTCCAAGGAGCTTGGACCCTGCCAGCTGCCCTTAATTACCCATGCTCCTGGGTGGTCATCCAATGAACACAGGAAGCTCTGCTGAAGTATCCTAGAGTTTCTCTGCCACAGAAAACCCTGCAGAAGTCCCCAGGATAATTCCTGCAGGTCATAGAATTCAGGGGTTGTAGGCGAAGTTCCCAGACAGATAGATGACTCTTCATAGAAAACCCAGGTTCTAGCCCCAAACTGCCATCACTTCAAACTGCGCACTGTCCACAACACACATATGTATACGCCCAGCCAGGAGAGAAGCAGAATCTTACCTTGATGCTCCTCCAGTTTCCCCATGGTCTCGATCTGCTCCACCAGGTCATTGGAATTCCACTGGCTCATCCCAATGAGGATGGCGTTCTTCGCTTCAGCCACCTCCTCTGTGGAAAGAAGTAAAGATGGGCATGAGCCGGCAGGGCTGTGTAGAGGTAGCCCTAACAGGAGCCTGTATCTCAGGGAGTATTTATTTCTTCCTCTGAGTTGAGGAAGATGTCAACTATTGAAAGTGTCTCTAGTTACAGACAGGTATAAGACATCCAGGAATTTTTCATTGCGAGAAGGCATTGTTGTTATACCCTACTGGGTCTCCACATGTTACAGCAAAAAAAAAGTAACAAGGGAACAGTCATGAGAGAGGCTGAAAACTCACAGAAGGCTCCATTCCTAGCACTACGAGTGGTTATTTCTTGAAAGGCAGTGTGTTTGGGAAGAAAAAGTAAAGCCTTACCACTAGGTGGCAGTTTTTCTTTGGGTGAGTTACTTGGCTTCTCTGAGCCTCAGTTTTCCTATCAGTAAAATGGGACTGGCAATGTCTAACCATAGAGTTGTTGTAAGGATTAAAGGAGGTAATGAATATAAGGGCCTTGGTGCACAGGGGGTGCTTACAGATGGGAGACATTAAGGTTACTTCTTCACATGAGGAGTGAGTTGCCATCCTTATTTGAGCAGATCAGGATCTGGGTGGTGTAGGAGCAGCTCTGGAGTAACTGAAGACTTCTGCCTCTAAGCAAGCCTTAGCTATATGGAACCCTTAGCCCACATCTCAACCTTATGAACCTCTTAATGCTTCCATTCTCCCTTTCGTCCTCCCCTCAACCCTGTCTCTATCCTTGCCCTTTCCCAGTCTGAGCTGAGAGGAATTGGTGAGGTCATATTCCCTAATACACTGAACACAAGCCCCTGGGTCCCACACATCAATTACACATACCTGGTGCAGTCCCTCATCCCAGAAAGGGACGTTTCCTCAAGAACAAACCCACAGGAATGCCCCCTCTCTCTCTTTAAAGAGACAGGCCTTCCTGGTGAAGAGCTTTGTGCCTTTTCTCATAGAACAGACGTTAAAGGGTAGTGAGGAGAATCCTTAAGCTCCTCATAACCGAGAATAAAGAGATAAGACCCATCTCACTGCCAAAGAACTTCACAGAGTAGATGGAACCAATGTGGTGAATCTAAAGCTTGGGGGGATCTGTCCAGAGTTCTGAATCACTCAAGCTCAGTAATCCAGACCCCATTTCCGGCTGGGACACCTCCTCCTGCCTTATTTGATTATTTTATGTGATCTATTGAACACCACTTACCAAATCCTTAGTACGCGCTGAGGTTGTTATAAGTGTTTTACAAATACAAATTCATTTAATTCTCATAACAGTACTAAAAAAGTACAATTATTATTATCTCCATTTTATAGACAAGGAGACCGAAGCACGGAAAAGAGTTCAGTAATTTGCCGAAGGTCACTGGCTAGAGCCAGGATTTAAACCCAGATATACGATTTCAAGAGACCTAAAGGGGCTTCCCTGGTGGCGCAGTGGTTGCGCGTCCGCCTGCCGATGCAGGGGAACCGGGTTCGCGCCCCGGTCTGGGAGGATCCCACGTGCCGCGGAGCGGCTGGGCCCGTGAGCCATGGCCGCTGAGCCTGCGCGTCC
>NC_041227.1:90790645-90792426 GCF_002837175.3 Physeter macrocephalus | reverse complement strand
AAAAAAAAAAAAAAAAAAAAAGAGTCCTAAAATCCTGCCCTCCTGATGGCCTGCCTGCCCTGGACATCCTGTATTGGCTGGCCAAGCACCACACACAAGCAGACAATTTCCTGAACCCGGTGTGTTCCATCTGGCCATGGTTTACACCTCTAGGCAGCATCGTGCTCTGGGCAGAGCCCTGACTGGGTTCCAGTCCTGAGCTGCTACATGTGAGCCCGTACCTTTACAGATGTCCCTCAACTGTTCCTATTTTCTTATTGCTTAAATGCGAATAACAGCTCTGGTTCCACAACTCTTTCTAGCAAACTTTCATGAGGACAACTGACATGGTAAATTTGAAAAGGCTACACAAGCCAAAATGCTGTAAACAAATATCAGGTAGTATTAGTCTTGGGGAAGCAGGATCACCAGGGGATTAAGAGCTCCATTCCGGTGTTAGATTGATCCTTTTCAATCCTGGATGCACCATCTGCTAGCTATCTGACCTTGGACAGTCACTTATGCTTTATGAGCCTCCATTTCCTCATCTATAAAATGACATCATAGTAATGCCCACGTCATAGAATTGCCGTGAGGATTAAATCAGATCATGAGATGATGAAGGTAAAGCATGCATAAGCATGACTAGCACACGGTAGGAGCACAGATGTGGATAACAGCACAGGAAGATGACGGTACCACCATTACCAACGCCACCAGAGCGTGTGGAGTTATGTCCCAGTTCCAGTTATGCTGCTGCCTACCCCTGTGTCATTTTGTCCCAGCTTCGGAGCGGGGTCGTCAGGGTCAGCCTGTAGCCCACCTTGAGTGCCTATGCCTCCTGGCTCAGTTACCCAAGCATGCAGTTTTCTGCTTGTTCATTTAACATTCATTCTACAACGGAGGGATTCCGGAGCAGCTGCTGTATGCAGTGTGAGACACGACCTCCATCCTGTAGGAATTCAGCTTTGTGAAAAAACACAATGGGAAACTGACACAGTCAGATGAGTGAGCTGGGGCTCCTGGCCCAGTGCTGGGTATACAGCAGGTGCTTACACGTCCTAGATCCTGGTTTTTCTATAATGCGTAATCCCTATCCCACGGTGCATGTGAGGCTATCAGAACCCCGAGAGGCTTCAGCATCCTTTCCCTCTTCCTTGTATCTGCATGACCCACCTCCATCTTTCCCTCTCGGCCTCCGTCTATCTCTCTAGGAAATGTATCTCCTCTCAGACTCTCCCTGTGTTCCTCCCTGCTTGATGCCATCCCTGACCCGCTCAGACCAGGTCCCTTTCCATTGATCTCTGTCCCTCTGGGTCCTGGGGTTTCTCTGTCTCAGGCGCTCTGCCGTGTCTGTCCCTCCCTCTGGGCCTCGATCACGATTACTCTTTGCTCTTGCCTCTGTCTTTATCCCAGAACCTGTCTCTCTCCTCTCTCTGGGCGGATGTGTCTCTTTCTTGATCTCTCTCCTTCTCTGGGTTTCTCTTTCTTTCTATGGGTGCCTGCCCCTCAGGAGCTTTCCATCTCTGCAGGCCTTCTTGGTGTCTCTGACCTCTCTCTCTCTCTCCTGGGTCACTGTCTCTCTTTCAGCTCTCTTGGTGGCTCTCTTGGTGTGTCTGTGTGTGTGTGTCTGTGTGTGTGTGTGTGTGTGTGTGTGTGTGTGTGTCCCTCTCTCCCTTCCTCTCTGAGTCTCTCTTGCTCTCTCTCCCTCTCTGCTTTCTCATATTTTCCCGGGCTTCCTTGCACTCTCTGCTGCCCGCCCCCCGCCCCAGGCTTCAGCCTGCCTGTCTCTCCCGCTGCTC
>NC_041227.1:90788589-90789830 GCF_002837175.3 Physeter macrocephalus | reverse complement strand
CAGACAGACACACACACACACACACACACACACACACACACACACACACACACACACACACACACACACACACACACACACACACACGGAGGCAGCAGCCGAGAAAGCTCCTTCTGGAGTCACTCAGGAGAACCAGGGAGACGCGTGCCTCAGCTCTGAGCTTCTGCTCCGTTTCCCCTCTTCGTAGTACGAGACTCCCAGTGGAGGCCAAAGGCCGCAAAGGGCTTATCTGAATAAATGTCCTGGTTATTGACTTTGCTTTTCGACTTCTGGTGACTGTTCCCTATGTGCCAATGCTCAACCCCGGTGACCCCTGTCTGTGTGTGTGTGTGTGTGTCCCTCTCTCCCATCCTCTCTGAGTCTCTCTTGCTCTCTCTCCCTCTCTGCTTTCTCATATTTTCCCGGGCTTCCTTGCACTCTCTGCTGCCCGCCCCCCGCCCCAGGCTTCAGCCTGCCTGTCTCTCCAGCTGCTCCCCGGCCCCCCCACCTCACAGACAAGATTTCTCTCCCTCTCTGGGCCGCTCCTCTCCCTGCACTCAGTACTCAGCCTTAGATTTTCACTGTGGCAACAATGGGCTTATTCCCTGAGTGGCAGCAAGACAGACAGACACACACACACACACACACACACACACACACACACACACACACACACACACACACACACACACACACACACACACACACGGAGGCAGCAGCCGAGAAAGCTCCTTCTGGAGTCACTCAGGAGAACCAGGGAGACGCGTGCCTCAGCTCTGAGCTTCTGCTCCGTTTCCCCTCTTCGTAGTACGAGACTCCCAGTGGAGGCCAAAGGCCGCAAAGGGCTTATCTGAATAAATGTCCTGGTTATTGACTTTGCTTTTCGACTTCTGGTGACTGTTCCCTATGTGCCAATGCTCAACCCCGGTGACCCCTGGTGCAGACAGAGTTTTTGCATCTACTTCGAACCCCCTGAGCCCCAGTCCCTGCCCATTCTAGGTGCCAGGCTCAGCCTCACCCACGAGTACCACGCCCCTGGCCTTGACCTCAGACTTGACTCCGACCCGGAACAAAACCTGGATACAGCGAAAGCCTTTCTTCCTACCCTGGGGCCTCTGTGTCTGCTGGACCCACAGGACTTCAAAGCGGGGAACCTCCTTGTCCTGTGCTAGGCAGGCTTCACCTGCAGCTCACGGAGCCGAGGGCTCGGTCACCTTCGGCCATCAGCTGGTCCAGGTCCCTCCATCACTCCTTGCCTGAGG
>NC_041227.1:90781731-90788089 GCF_002837175.3 Physeter macrocephalus | reverse complement strand
ACATTGTTTTCAAATGTAAGGAAACATTTTACACATCCTAAATGGAGCCATTAATGAAGCCGACCTCCAGGTTCTGTTCTATAAACTTTAAACATTTTACTAAATTTGATTCCGCAGTTTTCTTTTTGTATTTTGGAACCATTAATTCTTTTCTAGGCCTTAAGTATTTTCATAGGCTCTAGGCTCTCCCCCATCACACCTAGTGGATAAGATGACCTCGTAGGCAGAAGCCGGGACACCTGGGGTTCCCATCTCAGTTCTGCCACTGGTTACCTGGTCACCTTGGGCGAGGGCCTGGCCCCTTCTGAGCCTTCCTTTCCTCAGTGGGACGGCGAGGAACAAAGTGAGGCAGACTCTGCATCCTCCATTCTGAGATGCCTTTTGGGGGACAGGCTGCATGGCAGGTAGAGCCAATCCAGGTGAGTCTAGAGTTTTGACTTATAGAAGCTGGGGGCCAGATACCCCCGACTTGGCAGGTGAGGGGTTAACCAGGCCGGAATCCATGCCCAGAGCTGGGGCCTCGGTTGCCTGAGCAACGGGTGCCTTCTCTGTGCCGTGACTTAGATGGGTGTGGGCTTTGCGAGTGGGCTCCGGCCACACAGGACTTCCTGCCTGTGACGCTGACTCCAGATTCGAGGCGAGCAGCCTGAGTCAGAGCCGGAACTTCCCCTCCAGCCCGTCTTGCCTGGGGCCTGTGTCCCACGCGGGGACCTGCCCCCACTCCTAGGTGCTGGGACTGCGTGGGAGAGGGCAGTGCAGCTGCTGGGTGTTCTGAGCGCAGCAGCTCCGGGATGAAGGACGGGAACAGCCTGAGGGCTGTCGGAGCCAGAGCTTCCCTCAGACCCTTCCAGCCTTTTCAGGGTGTGCACGATGTAACCCTCACTGCTTAGCCCCTCACCATAGACCCAGGAAGCGCCACCACCCACTCCTCTTCCCCAGACACGCTCGCTGCCCAGCTGCGCAGAACTTCTCACCAGTTCTCCAGCATCTGCTTTCCTGTTCCCACGCCGTTGTTTATTCCTTTTCCTCTCGCTTTATTCTTCTGGGATCAGGCTGTTGACCAACCCCTCTTCTCCGGGAAGACATCCTTTTTCTCTTTGCCCCCGTAGCTCCATGCTCAGGTCTCTGTCCCAGGCCTTATCTACTGTCTTGTTGTGAACTTTGGCCAGCCCTGCCTTATCTGCCTTGGAAGAGGTCTCTAGGAACCTTCTGGGCCACAGACAGTGGGATGTGTTGCTATTCATCCAAACTGATTTTCCTCTTTCTCCTGGCCACACAGCTGGACTACACTTCCCCGCTTCCCTTGAGGCCGCATTGCCCTTATGATCAGTTGTTCTGACCACTGGAATGTGACAGGAGATATGTGTGCATTTTCTGGACTAAGACTTTCTTTTTTTTAATCAATGTTATGAAGACATAGTTTGCATACAATGAAATGCACCCTTTAGAAGTATTGCCATTTTATGGATGTCCCCACTCCCAGATTGATATAGACCACCATCACCACAATCAAGTTAGAGAACATTTCCATCATCCCAAAGGTTTTTCTCGTGCGCCTTTGTGGTAGGACGCCCCTCCCTACCACCACCGCCCCCCCGCCCCTGCCCAACCACAGATCTGCTTTACGTTACCCTAGATTGGTTGCATAGTCTAAGATTTCATATAAATGGAATCACACAACGTGAAATCGTCTGGGCTGGCTACTTTTGCTTAACGTAATGTTCTGAAATCCATCCATGTTGCGTGTAGCAATAGCGTGCGTGTGTGGTTTTTTTGTTTTGTTTGTTTTTTGTTTTTATGCTGAGTAGGTTTCCGTTGTATGAATCTGCCACGATTTGTTTAGCCATTCACCTGCTTGTGGGCATTTGGGTTGTTTGTAGTTTAGGGGCTATTGTGGATCAGGCTGCTGTGCACATTTGTATCAGTCTCCAGGTAAACATGTTTTCTGTTCTCTTGGCTACATTGCTGAGTCATATGACTACTTGTTTACCAGAAACCGCCAAACTGTTTTCCGCTGTGGTTATACCATTCTACATTCGGCAATACTGCATATGAGAGCTTCTGCTGTTCCACAGCCTCACCAACACTTGATACTGTCAGTCCCGTTAATTTTATTTAAAACATTTATTTATTTATTTTTAGCTGCATTTTCGTTGCTGTGCGTGGGGTTTCTCTCTAGTTGCGGTGGGCGGGCTTCTCATTGCAGTGGCTTCTCGTTGCAGAGCACGGGCTCTAGGTGCGTGGGCTTCAGTAGTTGTGGCATGTGGGCTCAGTAGTTGTGGCTCGCAGGCTCTAGAGTGCAGGCTCGGTAGTTGTGGCGTACGGGCTTAGTTGCTCCGCGGCATGTGGGATCTTCCTGGACCAGGGCTTGAACCCGTGTCCCCTGCATTGGCAGGCGGATTCTTAACCACTGTGCCACCAGGGAAGCCCAGTCCCGTTAATTTTAAACATTCTGGTGGGTGTGTCATGGTATCTCACTGTAGTTTTAATTTGCATTTCCTTGTCTAAAGCTATCAAGCATCCTTTTGATGTACTTCTTGGTCATTTGTATATCTCCTTTTGTGAATGTTTTAAAAACTTTTCCCCATTTAAAAATGTCTTCTTATTATTGAATTCTAAGCATCCTTTGTATAGTCTGGATGCAAGCCCTTTGTCAGGTATATGGATTACAAAAATGATCTCTTTGTGGCTTGTCTTCTCATTCTGTTAATAGCGTCTTTTTTTTTTTTTTTTTTTTTTTTGCGGTACGCGGGCCTCTCACCGCTGTGGCCTCTCCCTTTGCGGAGCATAGGCTCCGGACGTGCAGGCCCAGCGGCCATGGCTCACGGGCCCAGCTGCTCCGCGGCATGTGGAATCTTCCCGGACCGGGGCACGAACCCGTGTCTCCTGCATCGGCAGGCGGACTCTCAACCACTGCGCCACCAGGGAAGCCCAATAGCGTCTTTTGAAAAGGAGAAAATTTTCATTTTAATGCAGACCAATTAATTGGTTTGTCAGTTTTTTTCTTTGATGGTTTGTTCTTTACGTATCCTATCTAAGAAATCTTTGTCCCAAGGTGGCTGGACCAAAAACTTAAAAAAAAATAGATGTGTCTTTCCTGCCTCCTTCTTCCTCTTCCCTTTCCTGGAAGCAGATGACAACAAGGACCTAGGAAGATGGAGAAGCCGTGAGATGAAAAGAGTTTGGGATCTAATCACTGCATGAAGGAGAGTCCCCAGCGGGACCACCTTCCTCGGACTGGGCACAGAAGGCAGAAAGGAATGCCTGTTGTGTTTGCACCGTTAACGTTGTGAATCTACTTGTTATGGTAGGTCGGCCTGCCGGGAACTTATATTTCTCCAGCTGTGCAGATATGGTGCTTAGCCAAGTAATCCTCAGTGAAGGTACCGCCAATGATGAAAGGGCCGCCACTCAACACTCCTCTCTGTTCCTAAATGTCCTCATTTACCTCTCCAAACAGGCCAGATGATGAACTCAAAGGAAGATTTGCACACATCTTCACTGAAGCGTTAAGGTGTGGTACCTAAATGGTATTGAGCTGAGTAAGGTGGGGACAGGTCGGGTGTTGTGTTCCTTCACTGTCTTGTACACCCAAAGTGGAGATGCCGTGGCCTTCCCCCAACCCGTTACCCTCTTCCTCACTGTCTGGTCCCCCATTCCCAGCTGTTGTCCCTGGAGTCCGTGTGGATACCCATTGGCTCTCATCTCTGGAGACTGTCTTCCAACTCTGCCTTCTGTGCTATTATCAAGTTTCTTAGGTGGGGTTGCATCTTACTCCCCACTGGACAGTGTGTTATTGTATCACGTGTTCTTGTCAGGTCTGCCTGCAATCTCTTTTATGCTTTATTTTATTTATTTGAAGTAGTTCTTATTACCTATAGGATAGAAACAAAATAACATCTATAAGCTACATGTAAGCTATAAACACTATTGATACAATGAACACCTGTGTACCACCACCCAATATGGGGGAAAAAAATTACAAAGACCTTTTTTTATTTTTTGTGATACGCGGGCCTCTCCTGTTGCGGCATGTGGGATCTTCCAGGATCGGGGCACGAACCCGTGTCCCCTGCATCGGCAGGTGGATTCGCAACCACTGCGCCACCAGGGAAGCCCTACAAATACCTTTGAAGTTCCCTCTTTGTGCTTATTGCTTCCCATCCCCCTCCCTCCCCTCCCAGTAATCACTCTCCAGAATTTTATGTTTATCATTCTCCAGCTTTTCTTTATAATTTCACCACATGCTTGTGTCTTTAAATTGTAGTATATGGCTGACACTTTCATCAGCGACGTATGAGCTTAATGAGGACTAAATTACATATCATAAAATCCACCTATTGTGATGGTATAATCCAATGATTTTTTGGGGTAAATTTATAAAGTTGTGCAACCATCCCCACATCCAGTTTTAGAATATTTCCATCTCTCCAAAGAGATTCCTAATGCCCATTTGCTATCTTTCAAAAAACTACACTCCAGTGGGTATGAAATGTATCTCATTGTGGTTTTCATTTGCATTTCCTGATGAATATTGAGCATGTTTCATGTCAGTGACTATTCATCTGTCTTCTTCCGTGCAATGTCTTTTCAAGTCTTTTGCCCATTTATAAAGTTGCGTTACTTGTCTTTTTGTTACTGATTAGTAGGATTCCATATATATTCTGTGTATGAGTCCCTTGTTGGAGTTATGTACCGTGAATATTTTTCTCGGTTTGTAGCCTATTTATGCATTTGGTTAATAGTGTATTTTGATAAGCAGAAATTTAACTTTTGATTAATTTTATTCGTTAATTTTTTCTCTTATGATTATTATTTTTTGTGTCCTAAGAAATCTTTGTGAGTAGGAGAAAGTCGCTCTTCCTGGGTGCCTCTCCTTTACTACTCACACGGAAGACTGCACTTCTGATGCTCCTGGTTAACAATTGTGTGGTTTTCTTCCCCCACCGAGCAATTCTCTGTGACATCAGCTGGGTGTCCTATAATTTAACTCATTTCTGACACTGTCTACCTGGAGATACTGTCAGGTCCTGCAGGTTAAGGGTTTAGTCCACCAAGGCTTCCCTCCCTCCACTTCAGACGCCAATTGAAAGTCCAGGTTGTCACCTGTGCTTCTGATGACTGCTATCAACTGGAGGTTTCCATGACCTCCTCCTTGGTTTTAATTTGCTAGAGCAGCTCACAGAACCAGGAAAACAGTTTACTTACTAGATTACTGGTTTATTGTAAAAAGATACAACTCAGGGATAGCCAGAGGGAAGAGATGCATAGGGCAAGGCATGTGGGAAAGGGGTGCACAGCTTCCATGCTCCCTCTGGGCGTGACTCTCCCAGCACCTCCACGTGTTCATCAACCCAGAAAACTCCCAGGATCCTGTACTTTGGGGATTCTTATAAAGGCTTCATCAAGTAGGCATGATCGATCATTAACTCAATTTCCAGACCCCTTCCAGAGAATAGGGGTTAGGGCTGAAAGTCCTAAGCTTCTAATCATGGCTTGGTCTTTCTGGTGACCAGCCCCCATCTAGGAGTCCACCAAGAGTCACCTCTTTAGAACAAAAGATATTCCTATGGCCCAGGAAATTCCAAGGAATTTAGGAACTCTGAGCCAGGAGGCAGACACCAATAAATATATTTTTTCTATTATCTCACACTTTGTCTACCCAAGTTTCAAAGATCTCATCTTATGTTTTCTCTGGAAGCTTCATGGTTCTAGCACTGTATTTAAGTCTGATCTATTGTTAACTCAGTTTTGCATATGGAGTGAGGTAGGAGTTGAGATTCTTTTTTTTAAAAATATGGAGAGTCAGTTATTCTCACACCATTAAAAAAAGAGTTTCCTTTCCCTTATTGAATTGACTTGATCAAAAATTAACTGACCATAAATGTGGGTCTGTTTTTTTGGGCTTCCTATCCTGTTCTATTCACCTATTCGTTTGTCCTTAAACCAAAACCATACTGAATTGATCACTGTTGCTTAATAGAAAGTCTTGAAATTAGTTTATATCCTCCAACTTTGTTCTTTTTCAGTACTGTTTTGGTTATTCTAGGTACCTTGAATTGTCATATAAATTTTAGAATCAACTTGTCAGTTTCTTCAGAAACTCCTCTTGGAATTTAGGATTGTGATCTATAGATCAGTTTGGGGAGAGCTGACATCTTAATAACATCAAATTGTCCAGTCCATGAACATGGCATGTCTTTACATTTATTTAGATCTTTAATTTCTCTCAGCGATGTTTTGTGGTTTTCAGTATAGTGGTTGCACCTTGATCATTAGATTCATTCCTAGGTATTTGCTTTTATTAATTCTATTGCAAATGGTATTTTAAAATGTTCTCATTTTCCATTTTTTTTTT
>NC_041227.1:90771758-90781721 GCF_002837175.3 Physeter macrocephalus | reverse complement strand
GGCCCAGCCGCTCCGCGGCATGTGGGATCCTCCCAGACCGGGGCGCGGACCCGGTTCCCCTGCATCGGCAGGCGGACGCGCAACCACTGCGCCACCAGGGAAGCCCTCATTTTCCATTTTTTGTTTCTAGTACATAGAACAATAGTTGACTTTTTATATAGTGACATTATCTGCTACAATGTCAAGAAACTCAATTATTCTAGTATTTTTTGGTAGATTCTGTAGTGTATTCTATGTATACACACAGCCTTTCTGAATAATGCTAGTTTTGCTTCTTAATTTCAAATATTTATGGTTTTTGTTTATTTTCCTTTCCTATTACACTGTCTAAAGTTTCCAGTACAATGTTGAAGATAATTATCTAATAACTTTTCTATTGATCTTACAGGAAAAACATTCAGTGTTTCGCTATTAGGTAGAAGGTAGTTAGCTTTAATTTAAAAAATGCCTTTCTCAGGTTAAGGAAATTCTTTCATTGTTTCCTTTAAAAAAATAACATAATGGATGTTGAATTTTGTCTAATATTTTATGTGAACCATATAGCATATGATTTTTCCCCTTTATATGATCAATGCTGTGAATTATATTTTTCTCCTTTATTCTGTTAATTTTGTGAATTTCATTGAGTTTTTTCAACTTGATTTTTTTCAGACGTTTTCCAAATGTTAAATTAACCTTGCATTCCTGTGATAAACACTACTTGGTTGTGATGTGTTACACATACACACTACATATATATATATATTTTTTTAAATAGTTTTTTCTTAAAGATTACTTCTTTTTTCTTTCTTTCTTTCTTTTTTTTTGTCTGCGTTGGGTCTTCCTTGCTGCACGTGGGCTTTCTCTAGTTGCGGCGAGTGGGGGCTACTTCTCCTTGTGGTGTGCGGGCTTCTCACTGTGGTTGCTTCTCTTGTTGCAGAGCACAGGCTCTAGGCACGTGGGCTTCAGTAGTTGTGGCACGTGGGCTCAGTAGTTGTGGCTTGCTGGCTCTAGAGTGCAGGCTCGGTAGTTGTGGTGCACGGGCTTAGTTGCTCTGAGGCATGTGGGATCTTCCCGGACCAGGGATTGAACCCGTGTCCCCTGCGTCGGCAGCAGATTGTTAACCACTGCGCCACCAGGGAAGTCCCTTTAATAGTTTGATGTATATTTATATAGAGAGAGTTTATATATATATTTAATAGTTTTATAAGGGTTTTATTCTCCCTAATCATGAGAAATATTGGTCATCTATAGCAATTCTTTTTAAGAATAATATCTTTGCCAATTTTTGGTGTTAGGACTATTCTGGCTTCCTTAAATGAGTTGAAAATATTCTCTTCTCCTTGATTTTCTGAAGGAGTTTGCTTAATATTGTTATTATTCCTTCCTTAATTGTTTGAAAAAGTTCACTGGTAAATGTATTTGGACTTGGAGTTTCTTTGTGGGAAAGTTTTTGATATAAGTTAAACTTACTTAGTATATATAGGGTTTTTTAGATTTATGCTTTCATGTTATGTTAGTTTTGGTGAGTATCTTTTTCAAGAAGTTTGTCTATTTCACCTGTAAATTTATTGTCATAAAGTTGTTCATAATATTCCCTATGGTTCTTTTACAGATCACAGATTCAAGAGAATCTGTGGTGATATCCCCTGTTTAATTCCTGATATTGATAATATGTGTTTTCTCTCCTCTTTTTTTTTTTTTTTCCGGTACGCGGGCCTCTCACTGCTGTGGCCTCTCCCGTTGCGGAGCACGGGCTCCGGACGCGCAGGCTCAGCGGCCATGGCTCACGGGCCCAGCCGCTCCGCGGCACGTGGGATCTTCCCGGACCGGGGCACGAACTCGTGTGCCCTGCATCGGCAGGCGGACTCTCAACCGCTGCGCCACCAGGGGAATCCTCTCCTCTTTTTTTTTTATTAGTCTTCTCTGGGAGGTTTGGCTCTGCTTATTTTCACTATTGTCCAATTTTTGTGTCATTGATTTTCTCTCTTCCTGTTGTTTCCTGTATTCTGCTTATGTTAGGTTTCATTTGCTCTTCTTTTTTTGCATCTATAGAAGCTTAGATCACTGATTTTGTGCCTTTTTTGTTTATTAATATAGGCATTTAAAGGTCTAACTTTTCTTCTGCTCTGCTTAACCTCTGCCTTAGCTGTATCCCCCAAATTTTGAAGAGTTTGCTTTCATTATCATTCAGTTTGAAATTGTTATTTCTTCATTGACCTATGGTTATTTAAAAGTGTTTTGTTTAATTTACCAATATTTGGTGGTTTTCTAGATGGCTTACTGTTACTACTTTTTTAAAAAATTAATTAATTTTTATTTTTGGCTGTGTTGGGTCTCTGTTTCTGTGCGAGGGCTTTCTCTAGTTGCGGCAAGCGGGGGCCACTCTTCATCGCGGTGCGCGGGCCTCTCACTGTCGCGGCCTCTCTTGTTGCGGAGCACAGGCTCCAGACGCGCAGGCTCAGTAGTTGTGGCTCACGGGCCCAGTTGCTCCGTGGCATGTGGGATCTTCCCAGACCAGGGGTCGAACCCGTGTCCCCTGCATCGGCAGGCAGACTCTCAACCACTGCGCCACCAGGGAAGTCCTGTTACTACTTTTAAATTCAATTTCATTACATCAGAGAATAAACTTTCAGGCTTTCAATCTTTAAAAAAATTTTGAGACATGGTTTATGGCCAAGTATGTGGCCCATCTCTGGATATTTTGTGTATACTTGAAAATAATGTGCATTGTGTTGTTAGATGGAGTGATCTCTAAATGTCAATGAGGTCGAGTTGGTTACTGTTCAAATCTGTCTTCTTACAGGTATGATGAGTGTGAGGATGGATTAGGAGGACATGCTGTTTTGGTGGGATTAGCTGATAAGGATTTGTTTGCAAGGAATTGAGGTTTGGTGTAACACTCAGAACTCGTATATGTCACAATCAGAGTTAATCTAAACCAGCAGATGAACAGCATGAGCCTTGGCTGAGAGTGCTTGATTTGTTTAATTCAACTACTTGCTACATTGTACGTCTATCCTATCTTTGGGGAGCTCAGGGAGAGACGGTAAGCTTTCATCAAGAGTCAAGATTGCCCTTTGATTAAGCAACCCAGTGTCCCCTTCTTTTATTTTATTTTATTTATTTATTTATTTATTTTTTTGCGGTACGCGGGCCTCTCACTGTCGCGGCCTCTCCCGTTCCGGGGCACAGGCTCCGGACGCGCAGGCTCAGGGCCATGGCTCACGGGCCCAGCCGCTCCGCAGCATGTGGGATCTTCCCGGACCGGGGCACGAACCCGTGTCCCCTGCCTCGGCAGGCGGATGCGCAACCACTGCGCCACCAGGGAAGCCCTCCCCTTCTTTTAGAACTGAGCATGCTCAGTGAGGCGGGATCTGCTCTTAGATGAGGGACTTGATTGCCTTGGCACTGAGCGTGCTCAGTGGGCAGTGAGCATGCATGCTTTTTAAAAACCTGTTAGGCTCTAATATTTGATGTTCTTGTCCTGTGTGATTGTTGGAGTCCAGGAGTTGTTAAAATTTTGTTGCCACAAAATGGCAGAGTTTGGAGTTATCAACACCAAGCATTCATTGTTCAGATGGGAAACCTGAAGACCAAAGAATGACGGGGAATTGGTGAAGGTTACACCATAAGTTGGTGCCAGTGCAGGAATAAGTATTCAGATTTCTTGTCTCCTCTCCAGGGCATGGCCTACTGCAATATTTCGACCATGGGCTGGAACCTGAGACAGTCCACCGTGGCTGATTTTCTGTGGGTGTTTGAACAAAGAGGATCAAGATGCAGTTTTCCTCTGGCTTCTCTTTTCAGGAAGCCTCTCTTTTCTTCCAAGATCCACATTAGAAGAGAGGGGAATGGCCATGATCATCTTGCTGTCTCTTGGTGGTGCTAGCACTCCCATGAATTGTTTCCTCTCAGGACTGATTTATTCAGGGCTGAGGTCACAGTTTGGGAACAGGAGCAGAGGGGAATGCTACCCAGAGATTTTTGGCTTAATTGCCTCAAGTGACTGAGAAGGCAAGGAGGAGAGGAAAATCCTTTAGGGGGAACGGGTAGTTGTCTGTGTACAGAAATCACGTTGCTTTTGTTGCAAAATATTCGCAAACCGTCATGTATCGGCGGTGAGCGTGTGTACGTGCAAGTTTTAGTTCCAGCAGTTTATTCAGCCTATCAATCTGTCGGAAAGCGGTGTTGCCGTGAGGGCCTGACAGTTTGTTTTTTTCTGCTTAAGCAAAACGTAAATTATCGGGCTCATTAACATTTGGGTGCTTTGATCCGTTATTGGAGGAGGAAAGTAAAAATCCTGCACCGAGATGAATGTTTGCTTTTAAGGTGATTAATAATGCGCAGCCCCTGGCACATTCATCACTCTGCCGGTGGCCTCTGCCGGGAAGGAAGGCAGGCAACAGATTGGGAATATTGTGGATCTGCCGCTCAGCGCCTCACCCGAGTGACCCCTTCTATCATCTCCCTTCCTCCAGAGCCTTCACTAGCTCCCTCTTGCCTTTGTCATGAAAGCCAGACTTCCACCTCTCAGTGAACTGGCTCCATCCTACCGGCCTACCTGGAGCACCTACTGTGTGCCTAGCCCTGCACTGTCGGGGAGGCAGGAGAGGGAGAGGAGGTACCTCTGCTCTCAGAGAATTTTCTGGGCATTAAGGGAGACAAGCGCAGCTTACGGAGCAGAATCAGTGCCCTCACAAGAGAGTAAGGAGTCTGGTGTTAGATGGGTGGGAGCAGACGGCAAGGACTGTCAGAACTGAGAGAGAGAATTGATGTGCTGGGCTGGGTGGTCAGGGAATGCTCCCTGGAGGAGGGGGGCTACAGCTGGGCCTTGGGAAATGAGAAACTTGTGGATAATCCCAAGCAAGGATACTGCTTATTGAGCACCAGGCACCGTGCTAGGATCTTTTTTTTTTTTTTTTTTTTTTTCCGGTACGCGGGCCTCTCACCGCCGAGTGTTTTAATATTTATCCTTGTTGATACAGGTAGATGGAGTTCACTTCACTGGTATATAATATTCCACTGTATTAAAAAGCCACAGATTTTTTTTTTTTTAATCCACTTCTCTCCTATAGGGTAGTTAGGGAGTTTCCACTTTTTTTTTTTTTGGCGGTACGCGGGCCTCTCACCGCCGTGGCCCCTCCCGCCGCGGAGCACAGGCCCCGGACGCGCAGGCCCAGCGGCCACAGCTCACGGGCCCAGCCGCTCCGCGGCACGCGGGATCCCCCCGGACCGGGGCACGAACCCGCGTCCCCTGCATCGGCAGGCGGACTCTCAACCGCTGCGCCACCAGGGAAGCCCCCGTGCTAGGATCTTTTTATATGTTCTTGCTACTCTATCTCACAGCCCTGTAAGGTGGGTGTTGTTATGCCCTCTTTGTGGATGAGAAAACTGAGGCTCAGAGAGGTGAAGGCAGCTCCCTGGCATTACACAGTGAATGAGGAGCAGAGCCAGGATGCACACTCAATACTGGGAGACTCCAAAGGCTGCGAGTCTGAATCCAGTGCTTCTCTCACCATGCTTAGCAGGAGGAAGCCCCGAGGAGCAGAGAACCCGGATGGAGTATGGCACGTGGGTATGTGGGAGTGAGGGAGGGGGAGGTCCCACGTGGGGGTAGCTGGCAGTAAGACCCCTGTCAGGGGGGCCAGGTCACGGGACAGCCTGGACACCCAGCAGAAGGGACGTTGCCCGGAGCCATGAAACAGCGGCTGGTCTCCCACCCTGGACCTTGCATTACCAGGCACCGCTGTGTCGCCCGGGTGTTGCGGCTTCCTCCTTCCATTCTGGGAAGCAAGGTCCCGTGGGCCCCTTTCTCCTGTTTCGCTGCTCAGCTCAGCCTCATCCTCTCACGGCTGGAAGCTGCGGCAGCCCCCAGGCTCACTGCCTCTGGTGACATGTGTCCACAGTGGCCACCAGCAATGTCTTTGTAAAACACAGAGCTGGCTGGGGCACTCCCCTGTTCCCAGTGTGCCAGCAGCCCCCCTTTTCCACAGCAAGAAGTCCAAGCTCCTCAGCCAGGATACCTGGTCCTCCCTCTTTCTCGCCCTTCTGCACTTTCTCCTGCTTCCTGCTTCCTCTGTCTGCAAGGTGCTCCCTTCCCCCCTTTTGCAATTGGAGAACCTCTATTCATCCCTTGAGGCTCACCCCAATGTGCCTTCTTGAGGAAGTCCTCCCTATGGGTAGAAGGAATCAGTCTCCGAGATCTTGAAGGCCTCCATCCTTTGCAGCTGCCCCGGCACCTAGTCAGTTCTTCTGAGCTTGTTGTTTGTCTTCCTTTCTCCCAGTCTTGGAGGAAGTGGAGTGAGACAGGAGTAGGTAGGATTCACGTGCGTGGCAGCAGGACACAGTGGTGAAGTTGGACTGGGAGCTTTGGCCAGTCCTGCTGGCAGCATTTTATCCAACCACCCAGCAAGTATGTAGAGTGTCCACTTGGTGCTAGACTCCAGGCTGGGTATTTAGGACACTGAGATGAGTGAGACAGATATGGGCCCTGCCTTCATGGAGCTGACAGTCCAGCAGAGGAGCAAACCTTAAGCAAATAATGGCTGCTTTGCTCAGGAAATGGAGCTGTGTCTCAGCTGAGCAGAAGAGCCCAGGGTCTGCCTCTGTGCCCCCGTGATGCCAGCGTGAGGTGAGCACCTGTAGGCGAGTGTCCAGGTGGGAAGGAGACAGAGGCTCCTGTTACCTGGTTGAAGATGGCCCTGGAAAGCTGCAGCTGGTCCCAGCTTAGCCGGGCTCTGGAGATGCCATTCCTTGTTTTCCCTGTTTTAATTAAGGTGCATTCTTTATTTTTAAAAAAAATTTATTTATTTTTATTGATTTAGTTTTGGCTGCGTTGGGTCTTCGTTGCTGCACGCAGGCTTTCTCTAGTTGCGGTGAGCGGGGGCTACTCTTCGTTGCGGTGCGCGGGCTTCTCATTGCGGTGGCTTCTCTTGTTGCGGAGCACGGGCTCTAGGCTCGCAGGCTTCAGTAGTTGTGGCACGCGACCTCAGTAGTTGTGGCTCGCAGGCTCTAGAGCTCAGGCTCAGTAGTTGTGGTGCACAGGCTTAGTTGCTCCGCGGCACGTGGGATCTTCCCGGACCAGGGCTCGAACCCGTGTCCCCTGCATTGGCAGGCAGATTCTTAGCCACTGCCCCACCAGGGAAGCCCAAGCTGCATTATTTCTGGAGGAAGAGTGCTGGAACTGTTTCTGAAGATCAACCAGTGCAAACTCCTTACCTTATGGGTCTTTTCAACCTTTCTCTCCCATTCCCGTTTGCGTTCGAGGAGGCCACTCACCAAAAAATGGAATTTTCTCCTGTGACAAAGTCTTTTTTTTTTTTTTTATAGATACGTTCCCCCTCCCCCTCCCTCTCTCCAAAGCTACCACTGTCCTAAAGTTGGTGTACCTCGTTATCGTGTTTTTGTACTTTGTCTACATACTGATAGATGTGTATCTCTATAGAATATATGATATTGTTTTGTGGGTTTTAAAATTCCAAATAAATTGTGTCATATGGTACCTATCCTTTTTTAACTTGGATTTTTTTTCTATTCAACAGTGTTTTAATATTTATCCTTGTTGATACAGGTAGATGGAGTTCACTTCACTGGTATATAATATTCCACTGTATTAAAAAGCCACAGATTTTTTTTTTTTTAATCCACTTCTCTCCTATAGGGTAGTTAGGGAGTTTCCACTTTTTTTTTTTTTGGCGGTACGCGGGCCTCTCACCGCCGTGGCCCCTCCCGCCGCGGAGCACAGGCCCCGGACGCGCAGGCCCAGCGGCCACAGCTCACGGGCCCAGCCGCTCCGCGGCACGCGGGATCCCCCCGGACCGGGGCACGAACCCGCGTCCCCTGCATCGGCAGGCGGACTCTCAACCGCTGCGCCACCAGGGAAGCCCCCGTGCTAGGATCTTTTTATATGTTCTTGCTACTCTATCTCACAGCCCTGTAAGGTGGGTGTTGTTATGCCCTCTTTGTGGATGAGAAAACTGAGGCTCAGAGAGGTGAAGGCAGCTCCCTGGCATTACACAGTGAATGAGGAGCAGAGCCAGGATGCACACTCAATACTGGGAGACTCCAAAGGCTGCGAGTCTGAATCCAGTGCTTCTCTCACCATGCTTAGCAGGAGGAAGCCCCGAGGAGCAGAGAACCCGGATGGAGTATGGCACGTGGGTATGTGGGAGTGAGGGAGGGGGAGGTCCCACGTGGGGGTAGCTGGCAGTAAGACCCCTGTCAGGGGGGCCAGGTCACGGGACAGCCTGGACACCCAGCAGAAGGGACGTTGCCCGGAGCCATGAAACAGCGGCTGGTCTCCCACCCTGGACCTTGCATTACCAGGCACCGCTGTGTCCCCCGGGTGTTGCGGCTTCCTCCTTCCATTCTGGGAAGCAAGGTCCCGTGGGCCCCTTTCTCCTGTTTCGCTGCTCAGCTCAGCCTCATCCTCTCACGGCTGGAAGCTGCGGCAGCCCCCAGGCTCACTGCCTCTGGTGACATGTGTCCACAGTGGCCACCAGCAATGTCTTTGTAAAACACAGAGCTGGCTGGGGCACTCCCCTGTTCCCAGTGTGCCAGCAGCCCCCCTTTTCCACAGCAAGAAGTCCAAGCTCCTCAGCCAGGATACCTGGTCCTCCCTCTTTCTCGCCCTTCTGCACTTTCTCCTGCTTCCTGCTTCCTCTGTCTGCAAGGTGCTCCCTTCCCCCCTTTTGCAATTGGAGAACCTCTATTCATCCCTTGAGGCTCACCCCAATGTGCCTTCTTGAGGAAGTCCTCCCTATGGGTAGAAGGAATCAGTCTCCGAGATCTTGAAGGCCTCCATCCTTTGCAGCTGCCCCGGCACCTAGTCAGTTCTTCTGAGCTTGTTGTTTGTCTTCCTTTCTCCCAGTCTTGGAGGAAGTGGAGTGAGACAGGAGTAGGTAGGATTCACGTGCGTGGCAGCAGGACACAGTGGTGAAGTTGGACTGGGAGCTTTGGCCAGTCCTGCTGGCAGCATTTTATCCAACCACCCAGCAAGTATGTAGAGTGTCCACTTGGTGCTAGACTCCAGGCTGGGTATTTAGGACACTGAGATGAGTGAGACAGATATGGGCCCTGCCTTCATGGAGCTGACAGTCCAGCAGAGGAGCAAACCTTAAGCAAATAATGGCTGCTTTGCTCAGGAAATGGAGCTGTGTCTCAGCTGAGCAGAAGAGCCCAGGGTCTGCCTCTGTGCCCCCGTGATGCCAGCGTGAGGTGAGCACCTGTAGGCGAGTGTCCAGGTGGGAAGGAGACAGAGGCTCCTGTTACCTGGTTGAAGATGGCCCTGGAAAGCTGCAGCTGGTCCCAGCTTAGCCGGGCTCTGGAGATGCCATTCCTTGTTTTCCCTGTTTTAATTAAGGTGCATTCTTTATTTTTAAAAAAAATTTATTTATTTTTATTGATTTAGTTTTGGCTGCGTTGGGTCTTCGTTGCTGCACGCAGGCTTTCTCTAGTTGCGGTGAGCGGGGGCTACTCTTCGTTGCGGTGCGCGGGCTTCTCATTGCGGTGGCTTCTCTTGTTGCGGAGCACGGGCTCTAGGCTCGCAGGCTTCAGTAGTTGTGGCACGTGACCTCAGTAGTTGTGGCTCGCAGGCTCTAGAGCTCAGGCTCAGTAGTTGTGGTGCACAGGCTTAGTTGCTCCGCGGCACGTGGGATCTTCCCGGACCAGGGCTCGAACCCGTGTCCCCTGCATTGGCAGGCAGATTCTTAGCCACTGCCCCACCAGGGAAGCCCAAGCTGCATTATTTCTGGAGGAAGAGTTGTTCCTGCCTGTATCTGGTGTGCCTCTCACTTCTGCTGGTCTCAAAGGCTCCCCTGGCTGTGAGTCGCTCCAGAGACCCTTCTACAAACCAAGGAGAAGAGGTCTGGGAGCCACTGCCTGCACATTGATACTCAGGGGCTTCTGCGTTGAGAGGCAGACACTGTTTATTATGGATAGATCTGCAGATTGCATGTTTGTTTTTTTTTTTTTTTTTTTTTT
>NC_041227.1:90763882-90771619 GCF_002837175.3 Physeter macrocephalus | reverse complement strand
GGCCTCTCCCGTTGCGGAGCACAGGCTCCGGACGCGCAGGCTCAGCGGCCATGGCTCACGGGCCCAGCCGCTCCGCGGCATGTGGGATCCTCCCAGACCGGGGCGCGAACCCGGTTCCCCTGCATCGGCAGGCGGACGCGCAACCACTGCGCCACCAGGGAAGCCCGATTGCATGTTTTTATAATTTCCCAGAGAGTTCATTTTATGCTCTGCTAAGATCTAAATGGACTGTTGCAAATGCTCAGACTTCCTGCTGCCTCTGGTGGGGCGAGGTCCAGCAGGTAAGGAAGGTGCCCATGTGCTCTGCTCAGGAGGGGATGATGACAGAGCCCCGCGTGGGGGATGGACAATGGCTCTTCACTCAGGGCCCTTGACAAGACCTTTGCCTCTGGGATGGGGGCGTGTCGTTTCTCTGTAGGGATCACTTTTAGCAGCCTCTTAAGCAGATAGAGGATATAATAGGGAGACTTCTGTCTGGGCTTATGGGAAGGCTTCATCGGAGAGGAGGCATGACCTAGTTTGAAGATCAGAAACCATTTCCGCAGCTACGGGGAGATTCTATCTGGAGGGACCGGGATCAGCCAGTGTGAAGTTTGGAAATGTCAAGGGCAGGGTCGTTGGGTGCGGGGGGCACAGGAATAGTCAGAATAGTCGAGGTACGGATAGGGGCCCCGTCATAGAAGCCTTGGATGTAATCTAAGCCATTTGTAACTTTCCCCCAGTTTTTTTAACTTTAATTTTTTTGAATTATGAAAATAATACATGTCTATCCTAGAAAATTTTGAAACTTCAGAAACAAAGTAGAAATTAGTAACCCATTATTTTTGCCATCCAGAAGCAACTTTGTTAGCCTTTTGTTTCCTTTGTCTTTTTTTCTGTAGATTTTTCATTCTTGAATTCATATTACATATACAATTTTATATCCTTTTTTTATTCTACCCAAATGTCCCATACCTTCTTCCATATTATTGATAATTTAAACTACTTTCTCTCCAATTATGTGCCCTCAGGAGATGCCCTCAATGCCTGGTATTCCCCTATTTATGATTCATTCCCTTAGACCAGGAAGTTTCATCCTAGGCTGCAGAGTACACTCCCCTGGGAGGCTTTAAAAAAAATCCAGGACCCATTCATACCGATTAAATCAGAAATTCTGGGTAGTACCCAGGCATCAATGATGTTCCCATAGGTGAGTCTAATGTGCAGCCAAGGATGGGACCCCGTAAGTTAGTCTGAAACACTCCATGCCACGCTGGCCCTCTTGGCCAGTGAAGTTCCTCACCTGTTGTGTTGTTCTCAGACTCATCGTACTGGATGGACTTAGCATGACCAGGCCCACCAGGTACCTGGGGGGAATCTAGTGGCAGCAAAAGAGGGAAGCAAATAAAATCATGATAAATATAGGATGCCACCACCACTGCTACCACCATCCTTTACTGGAGTAGGTGTCTCTTGTTTTTAATCTGCCAAAGACTTTTATCTTCACTGGGGAACTGCTCTTCCTGCGTCCCATGCAGTTCTGGTGGGACTGTCAATTCCAGTGGTTCCTGTACAGCTCTGCCCACAGGGGTTGGTCCAAAGAGAGGGCATGTGACTGAAGCAGGATCAATCAGATATCTCCTATATGGGATTGCCAGATAAAATACAATATGCCCAATGAACTTTGAATTTCACACTAGAAACAAATAATTCTTTTAAAATAAGTATGTCACAAATAGTGCGTGGGGCATATTTATACTAGAAAACAGCGTATTGTTTATCTGAAATTCAATTCATTGGGCATTCTGTAATTTAAAAAAAGTCTGGCAACCTTACTCCCATGAATTTGCTCTATGGGTGCTGGTGGCAGTGGGGTCTCTCTCTTAGAGTTTGAGTTTATATGTGACTTTCCAGACCACCTTGTCTAATTGGATCTCCACATTTTTCTCTCTGATATTTAGTTCCTTCTTGGCACTTACTACACTCTGCAGTTCTTTTTTTTTTTTTTTTTTTAAAGAAGATGTTGGAGGTAGGAGTTTATTAATTAATTAATTTATTTTTGCTGTGTTGGGTCTTCGTTTCTGTGCGAGGGCTTTCTCTAGATGCGGCAAGCGGGGGCCACTCTTCATCGCGGTGCGCGGGCCTCTCACTATCGCGGCCTCTCTTGTTGCGGAGCACAGGCTCCAGACGCGCGGGCTCAGTAGTTGTGGCTCATGGGCCCAGTTGCTCCGCGGCATGTGGCATCCTCCCAGACCAGGGCTCGAACCCGTGTCCCCTGCATTGGCAGGCAGATTCTCAACCACTGCGCCACCAGGGAAGCCCTGCAGTTCTTTTTACGTAGCTTTTTGTATGTAGGTTTAATAGCTGTATCAGGGGTCCCTGATACAACATGAGCTCCACCAGGCAAGGGGCCTCCACTGTCCATCAGCATTTATTTGTGAGGATTCTTGAGTCCTCGTTTGAGGTTAAGTTTCTCTGGAGAGGATTTCTATTTGCTTTTACAGTACCTGGGAGCACTACTTGAGGTTTTTGGGACCTCACAGGTAGTGTAATTTTGGATCTCAAAGTTGTGGAAGAGGTAGCTTGTGTTAATAAGAAGTTTCCCCCTTCAACCAGTGCCAGGGTCAAGATAGATGAGTTTCCTTGCTGTCTCTTTGTGGAGATCCTGCTGTATTTCTTCTTCACTTTCTGAGTGTGTAGCCCTTTGGGATCTCAGCTTTAAGTAAGGGTTTCAAATCAGAACTCCTGCCTTGGCCTGTGGTTGGGTTTTATCTCCTCTCCCCTCCAATCTCCTGTGGTCTTCAGTGAAAAACTTCAAAGACTCCGGGGTTTAGCAGAAACCCTCAGGGAGAAAGCTGATTTTAACACTCCTTTTCTTTCCGGACTTCTTATTTCCCTTTGTTTTGGGGCTTTGCAGATTTCTTACTTTTGTGCCAGCTCAGTAATGCATTTAAATAGATTAAATTTTTTTCCCACCCATTTAGTAGTTTCACTTGGGAGGGTGCTTCAGGGGAATCAGATCTGTACAACAAGCCACCAGGTTATTCGTTATCAACTCAAGTTAATTTCCGATTAAAACCACCATCGACTTTGTCACTTCAGGTTTCCCTTTTTCTTTTCCCCCTTGGGTGGGAGGGAGGGGCTCTGTAGCACCAGCGTGTGGGTGTGGGGCAAGGTATACCTGATCCCAATCTCCTTTCCCAGATAGACACAAGGGAACACGGTCCACCTGAATGACCACTGAGCGATCCCTCAGGCCACAGGGCAATTTCAGGTCTGGTGACTCTGGCCAGTAGTTTTGTGTCTCTCTAGGGGTCTATACCAGCACCCCGCCAGGGCCCGGAGTCACAGAACAGCACTCATTCCGGTGTGGCAGGGTGGCCAGCACGAGTGCAGTTTGGGGTTGCTCGTCTAGTGACTGATAACAGGGCCCAGCCCTGATCACCTGGATTCTAGGGGATGACGTGGATGGGGACAGTCTTGGCTGTGGGCCTGCAGCTGAGCTGAGACAGGCTTTGAAGGGTTTAGGGCTTGACGTGAAGGTCCAGGAGCCTGGTGAGAGAGCAAGTCTGGGGGTCAGAGAGTCCAGCCTGTGGCCTGGGGCAACGGAGGGGGGGCTCTTCCGAAGAATCAGGTGTTGCTGGCTCAGGAAAGTGAGTGTGGAGCCTGCAGTAACTGGGGATGTTTGTAGGCTTGGGGAGGAGGCTCCTTCTGTCATTCTCTGGGTCTCTTCAAAGATGGACCCAGGATTCAAATTTTGGGTGGCCTCATTCTCCTCACCCTCTTTCCTCTTTCCCCTTCTCTCCCCTTCTCTCTGTCGTTTCCTTGCTACCTTCCTTTATCTTAAAACATCCATTAAATTTTTATTTACTTAAAAATCATGTTGTTTTTTTTTAATAAAAGTAATATATGGGGAATTCCCTGGTGGTCCAGTGGTTGGTACTCCGTGCTTCCACTGGTTCGATCCCTGGTCGGTGAACTGTGATCCTGCATGCCGCACGGCATAGCCAAAAAAAAAAGTGGGCTTCCCTGGTGGCGCAGTGGTTGAGAGCCCGCCTGCCAATGCAGGGGACCACGGGTTCGTGCCCCGGGTCCGGGAGGATCCCACATGCCGCGGAGCGGCTGGGCCCGTGAGCCATGGCCGCTGAGCCTGCGCGTCCGGAGCCTGTGCTCCGCAACGGGAGATGCCACAACAGCGAGAGGCCCGCGTACCGCAAAAAAAAAAAAAAAAAAAAAAGTAAGATATGTTCATTATAGAAAACTTAGAAAATGTAGAAAAGTACAAGGAGGTAATTAATGTTTACCCCCAACTGTTATTTATACTTTGCTGTATATATTTACCACATATAAATAATAAATACATAATTTTAAAACTTATAAAATGTAAATTTATGTTATAAAATTAGGTGATACTCTGCAGCATTATTTTATAGACTGCTTTTTTCCCCACGTGCTCTATTATGAAAAATTGTATCACTCCAAGCATTCTTCGTAAAGATTATTTTGAATGGCCCATTAATCAAGTATTCTGCATTTGAATGTTTTCTAATTTTTCAGTTTTGTAAATAATTCCTTGAGGGACCCCCTTATGCATAAATTTTTATGTGTATCTCTGATTTTTTTTCCTATGCATATATTGCTGTAAGTGGAGTTGCCACTTAATTTTTTGGGGGCTTTTGATAATCATGCAGGCTGTTGTACAATAACGTGATATTTATTTGTGCATATGTGACATCAAATGCCAGAAAATATTGTGTTCTGCAAAATCGTGCCCTAAAAATGACATGACTTCTGGGAAAACCATGGCTAAGGCAGATCACTCAAAATTTATGTTACATTGTAACTGCAACACTAACAAAAAATAACAATCTTAATAAAAATGTTCTTTAAAAATGAATTAAGTTTCCAATAAATAGAGCAACAATGGTGTTACCGTGAGAAGTTGCTGGCTGGAAAGGGGTGTAAGGATGGATGGGAGATGAGATGATAAATTAAGGGGACAAGGACAAAATGCATAAAGACGCAGCATCACCACGTAATAAGCACTTTCAAGGCAGAACAAGAAGCCAGACCCAGCTACAAGGAAGAGCACGGGTGAGTGGGCATGAACTACACCCCACTAAGGCTTCCTGAGCTCAGCTGTGATAGCGTCCTTTGGGTTCAGCTGCTGGTTCTTGGTGGCTTAAAACATAACCTTCTGGGAAGAATTGCATATGAACCAATGCAACCTCTGGCTTCTATTCACATCCTTACTTTTGCTGCCAATTGCATCTGACCTTGTTCTCATTACAGAAGCATATGCTGTAGCAAACAGGCTGGATTGCAAAGTTGCAGCCCAGAAAGGTTGTGCAATATACATCCACTGTTAGTGTGTAAAAGTCCTTAATTGGAGTCTACCCAACACTGAGTATTTGGGCCCTTTGAAATTTTGCCAATTAGATAGATTAAACGTGGGATCTCATTTTTAAATGTGCATTTTTTAATTACCAGAAAAATGGACTATTTTCATATGTTCCTTAGCCAATTGTATGTCCTCTGTGAACTGTGAGGCCCTGATTCCCGTTTTTCTATCAGGGTGTTCGTATTTTTCGTATTGATCTTTTGTCATATATGAAGATTTTTAATCCTTTTTCTGTCATAATTATGTCAGATATTTTTCTCAGCTCATCATTTGCTTTTCGGTTTTGTTTATGATTCTTTTGAGGTACAAAAGTTTGAAAATGTTGTCGTGAAATCTGTACCTCTCTTCTTTTACCATTTCTTCCATTGCTTTACGCTTGGGAAATTCTTCCCTGTTCCACAATCATTTAAATATTTATGAATATTACCTTCCAGATTTTTATTCTCTTCTAGTTTCCTTTTTTATATTTAATTTAAAAATTAGTCTTGAATGTATTTTGATGAATAGTGTGATGTGATGATCTAATAATTAATTTCCCCCATGTCCCAGTATCCCCAATATTTAAAAATTATATGTATGCCTATAAATAAGCTTCTGATATTTCCCATAGCATGTATTAATCTCTTCTTATTATCAACTAGGCCCATTTAAGGTTGACATATCCTATTTCATTGATCTCTATGCTAGTATTTTCCCTATTTCAGTTATTGTAGATTTATATACTTTAGATCCTTAAATAACTCAGAGTGCAATCTCTCCGTACTCTTTCTCAACCAAAGTTTTCTTAGCTAAAAATTTCATTGGTTTCTTCTTTCAGATAAGCTTGTTTATCCACTGGGAATTTTTTTAATTAGGGTTGCATTAAACCAGGAGTTAGCATACTTCTTTTTTTGTTTGTTTGTAATGGACCAAATACTAAATATTTTAGGCTTTGTGGGCCACATATAATCTATAGTTCCTCTTCTTCCTCTTTATTTTTTTTAAATTAATTTTTTTTTACAAATGTGAAATACAAAAACCACAGCTCAAGGGCTGTAGAAAAACAGGCTGTGGGCTGGATTTGGCCTGCACGCTATAGTTTGCTGACTCCTGATTTAAACCAATTGGATGAGTTTGCTACGGCTGCTGTTAACAAAGTACCATGAACTGGGTGGCTTAAAACAACAGAAATTTATTGTCCTACAGTTCTAGATGGTAGAAGTCTGAAATTAGTGTGTCGGCAAGCCTGTGCTCCCTCCAAAACTTGTAAGTCAATCCTTCTTTGCCTCTTCCTGGCTTCTGGTGTTATGCTGGCAATCTTTGGTGTTCCTTAGCTTGTAGCTGCATGACTCCGATCTCTGCTTCTGTTGTCACGTGGCATCTTTCCTGTGTGTCTGTGTCTTCACAGGGCTGTCTTCTTATAAGGGCACTAGTCTGATTGGATTAGTGACCAATATGACCTCATCTTAACTAATTATATCTTCAACATCCCTTTAACAAATAAGGTCACATTCTGAGGTTCTGAGGTTAGGACTTCATCATGTCTTTTTAGGCAGGACACAATTCAACCCATAACACAAATAAATAAATTTGAGACGAGTACAAATTAAATAGACTAGAAATAGAGAGCACCAAATCCTAACTGCTAGACTACCTGGGAGCATTGAATAGACTAGAAATAGAAATCTTTTCAATATTGGATATTTCCATCCAACAATATTTCATATGTGTTCTATATTAATTAATTTTGTAACATCAAATTATCCTTGTAAACCTGGTTAATCCCCCTATATCCATCAATATAATTTTTTTTTTTTTTTTTCGGTACGCGGGCCTCTCACTGTTGTGGCCTCTCCCGTTGCGGAGCACAGGCTCCAGACGCGCAGGCTCAGCGGCCATGGCTCACGGGCCCAGCCGCTCCGCGGCATGTGGGATCTTCCCAGACCGGGTCACGAACCCGTGTACCTTGCATCGGCAGGCGGACTCTCAACCACTGTGCCACCAGGAAAGCCCCATCAATATAATTTTTTATACTTAATTTGTATTGGAATATAGTTGCTTTACAATGTTGTGTTAGTTTCTACTGTACAGCAAAGTGAATCAGCTATACATATACATATATCCCCTCTTTTTTGGATTTCCTTCCCATTTAGGTCACCCCAGAGCACCGAGTAGAGTTCCCTGAGCTATACAGTGGGTTCTCATTAGTTATCTATTTTATACACAGTGTCAGTAGTGTATATATATCAATCCCAATCTCTCAATTCATCCCACCCCCCCTTCCCCCCTGGTGTCCATATGTTTGTGCTCTATGTCTGTGTCTCTATTTCTGTTTTGCAAATAAGATCATCTATACCATTTTTCTAGATTCCACATAT